>NC_136513.1:39162772-39335272 GCF_053919585.1 Euprymna scolopes
AGATTATAATGGAGAGAGAGTGATTAAAAAAGAAATAGAGAAAGAAAATAAATAGAGAAAGTAAATAGAGAGAAAGTATATATATATATAATATGGAGAGGAAAAGAAAAAAGATATAAATGGGTATTATAAAGAGAATAAGGACTAGAACGGAAAAGAAAAAATGATGAGATATAGTTAAAGAGAGAAAGAGAGAAAGTAAGAATTTGACAGTATATAGAAAAAGAAAAAGAAAAAGATCTGCGTGTCAACCAATTTATGAACAATTATACAATTCAGTAATGAGACGTTATTACAAATACAAACAGAAAATAAAATCTAAGCGTCAGAAATGAACATGTCAAAAAAGACAGCGAATGTTGGTTCTCTGTGGGTATATACATATATATTTTATTATTTTTAATTTTGTTACTATCTACCTGTATGTCGCTACTTTTGAGTATTTTGTTGATTTAATTACTTCTTTTGCTTGAATATATTTATATATTTATATGTAAGTGTACTTGTTTCTATGTTCTTAGTAGTACTGTCTTGAATGTATTAATTTGTGATTTAATATAACTTTATATTTATACTTAACTAGCTTAAACTTTCAACTTAATAGTTTAGAATTACACCTTTACTTATATGCATGTGTATATGTGTGTGTATGTATATATATATATGTATATATGTGTATATGTATGTGTATATGTGTGTATATGTATGTATATATATATATATATATGTATTGTATTCTTTTTATATACATAAATATTAGTAGATTATTATTTATAATTATTAGTCCTATTTAATTTATTTAATCCCCTCTTATGGCTAAATATGTTATATTAAAAAGATAATAAATATTAATTTTATTCTGTTTTTTATTACTATTATTTTTATTATTACTATTATTATTATTAATAATAATTTTAATATTGTTTTATCATTATTATTTTTTCTTTTATTTATATATTTATTTAATAAAAACGCGAAAACTTAAAACTTATATCATTTAGTATAAAGGGCTTAATTAATTGTAGACGTATGTTTTAACTGCGTTGATATTATTCGTGGACGTATGTGAGATGATAAATATGTTGGTTGGATACATTCGCTGTCTTTTTTGACATGTTCATTTCTGACGCTTAGATTTTATTTTCTGTTTGTATTTGTAATAACGTCTCATTACTGAATTGTATAATTGTTCATAAATTGGTTGACACGCAGATCTTTTTCTTTTTCTTTTTCTATATACTGTCAAATTCTTACTTTCTCTCTTTCTCTCTTTAACTATATCTCATCATTCTTTCTTTTCCGTTCTAGTCCTTATTCTCTTTATAATACCCATTTATATCTTTTTTCTTTTCCTCTCCATATTATATATATATATATATATTTTCTCTCTATTTTCTTTCTCTATTTATTTTCTTTCTCTATTTCTTTTTTAATCACTCTCTCTCCATTATACTCTTTTAACTTTATTTGAATTGCTCTCCCTCTTTACATCTTATAATTAAAGTTCTGTGTTTTAAGTTTTTTAACTCCAACTTTTAAAGAGGTCCTACCCAAAATAAAAATCCATTATTCATTGAACTTTTGAATAGTCAAGTCGCTGCGTGATGATATCTGTTGTTTGATTGAAATAAGTGGCTATTTGTAGCAGCGGGATGTGAGCATGTTTATATAACAATAAATAAGTATTATCAGCTCTTTTTATTGAGCACTATCTAACAACCTTGTTGAATTCATTAGTCCATTACTTTTAAATATAAAAAACCCGAGTATATATATATATATATATATATACATATATATATATATATATATATATATATATATATATATATATATATATACTAGCAAAAGTACCCGTCGTTGACTGGGTTCAAAAACAGCCTACACGAGGTGGACTGATTTATGAAAGTATGTTAGGTTATGAAAACGAAGGGATGTAAAGAGATAGCTTCGAATTTGGGGGTATCAAAACCAAAGCGAAATATGATGAAAGTAAGAATAAAATTGATAGACCCCATAATTTATTATACCATACCTGTTCACACTGAAACACTTACCTTAATATTCTGTGGATCTATATTAAAAAACCTTGTTAAACTTTCTGATATATTTCTATTCTATGGAGATCAGGCGCGAACGAACACCCCATAATTTTATTATACCATATTTCATCAAACTGAAACATAATTATCAAAGTATACTTACGCAGATAGGTATGAAGAATCTTTATTAAAGTTTGTGCCTATTCTATGGTGGTCAGGCGCGAATGCTGACCCCACAATTTTATTACACCATCCCTATTTAAGATAAAAGATACTTATCAAAGTATTCTTATGTACATCTATATCAAAAACACTTGTAAACGTTTTTTCTTCCCCCATTTCCATTCTATGGATGCCAGGCGCGAACGCAGACCCCACAATTTTTTTTTATACCGTCCCTATTTAAGTTAAAACATACTTATCAAAGTATTCTTATGTACATCTATATCAAAAACACTTGTAAACGCTTTTTTTATCTTTTAAATTGTTTATTTCCATACTTTATAGACCAGGCGCGAATGCAGACCCCACAATTTTAATGAACCACTGTTCAGCCAGATCAATCATACCCACTCCTGTGTCTCGATACATCTGCTATCATTATATGTAATCAGTTTTTTTAAAATAGTCACACATATAGGTGCCTATTCGTGACCACACACACACACACACACACACACAAACATTCAGCTTTATATTATATATATATATATGTATATATATATATATATATATATATATATATATATATATATATACATATAGACGGAAAGATAGACAGATTGATAGATAGATTAAATTGAGTTTAATGCAAATATGCCACACACAAGTAGTAAACCAAAATTTTAATCTTTTATGATGTCAATAGTAACATTTTCCAATGCCCTTTACGAAAACTAAAATTACAGAAAATTAATTCTCATTGAAACTGGAACAAAATTAAATTGTTTTAGAATTGAAATGAATCATTAAAAATACCCTTGTTTATAAACCATGGCGACATGACATTGATTAAATAGATTTTAAAAACTTTTTTTTATTGAGTCACTGTTTTGTATTAAACTGTTGACATTCCACCAACAAATGATTAAAATGTAGTTGTAATATGACAACAAAAGTTTTTGTCTTACCAGCGGACACACCCGACGTTAGACGGGTATAAAATACGTTGTTGTAATATACAAACAAATTTCTTAGTTTTACTAGAAGACACGACGTTGGACGTGTATAAAATACGTGGAAGCATTTTTCGTTGCAATCTACCTTTTCTCCACGTTAAAAAACGATGCTGGTGTCTAACACTGTCCCGTGGGGAGGCATTGTAAATAGGTACTCCATATTCACTGAAAAAAAAACCATAGACAAATGTGACGTCATATCAGACGACATTCTGTCAAACGCACAGCATTTTAAAAAAGTATTTTTTTTAGATTAGGTCAACCGTAATTTTCTTTTAAATGCCGATATCAGTTTTCTACTATGCTGAATACGGAAAGCGAATTGAAAATTTGCAGAAATAAGCAGTTACCGAGATATAAAAATTTGTATCATGCATTGTATTTTTTGGCGGCACTCGTTTTTATATACGTTTTTAGATACTTTCCGGTGCAAACTTTACCGGTCACTGAGTTTTACATGTTTTGACATGTTTTCATAACCTCATCAAAACATAGCTTCACATTTCTTTTTTATCTCGCAGCAGTTATATATATATATATATATATATATATATATATATATATATATATATATATATATATATATATATATATAACGATGCCAACTTGCAATAAAAATCCAGTCAAAATAATCGTTTTAATTTATTTTTTTTCACTAGAATTCTTGTAAGGAAAATAAAATACAGAAAAGAACGATTCGTAAAATGCCCATGTAAAAATAGAAAATAGGCATTTACAGTTTTATGTATATATATATATATATATATATATATATATATATATATATATATATATATATATATATCGTCATAAGTTTTGGTTTGTGTTTTTATTCAAACTGATACGCCCTAGTCATATGAAGATTTTTTTTTTTTAATTAAAACTTTATAATATATAAGAATCGATGGAAAATTGACTCTATAATAATATATCCGAAATATGCATAAAATAAAATATATTTTAGCGTATTCTACGATCGAGCTACACCGGGAGTCTCTGCTAGCTTAGATAAATACTCTTGCAGTTTTAACAAAAAAACTAAAATATATCATGGTGTCTTCATTTACCCTGAACATCCACAGATTGCCAACATCAATATATTGCATATGAAAGCGTCCGCTGTGGAATTTCCACAGGTCCTGCTAGTTAAAATATTATTATTAATTTTAATTTGTAGTAGTTTATTATAATAATCGTTTGATATTTTCTTATTTAAATTAGAAGAAGAATTCGTTGAAATGTGTATAACAGATGTAAGTTTTTTTTGTTTTTTTTACAAAGAAGTCACCATTTTTCAAGGCCTGGAGGCCCCTGGAGGATAAGGGTTAATGAGTGTGCATTAGTCAGAGTACCTATTTACAATGCCTCCCCACTGGACAGAGTTAGACACCAGGGTCGTTTTTAAATGTGGAGAAAAGGTACAAAAATTAAAAATTGTCTCAGTCCTGAAGGATTTCTCGTCCACTAAAAGAAAACAGGAAATGGAAGTGCAGCATCTCAAGATAGATACTACACTTTGATCTTTATCTAGTCAACCTAGGTAGAAGCAAAATAACAACCTTGATTTTTTTTTATTGTTAAATTGATCCAATTGGATAGAGTATTAATGGGAGGAAAATACCTAACAACCGTTATTATTGATGACACAAAAGACGCTCAAGGAAATTAAACCCAAACTATTAATCTTCCAGCGTGTGATGTATCTGCATTGAAATTACGGTTAATATTTATCTTTGGTATTTATTCAGAATCAGAATTCTACTTTCAAAATAAATTAATATGGCTGACGGGCACGTAAATATTCACTTCACATGCTTGTATTTTTCATGAGCATGCTGCCCAGCATTTCCCAGTCATAAAATACGCTTAAATATGATAGTTTAATTCATGTAGATTTCATATTAATTATTATAGAGCCAATTTGCTGTTACTTATTATATTGTAGCCTATATATAGTCGTGATTTCAAAAGTAAAAAAAATATGACTTGGTGCCATTATCTAGAATCAGAAAAAAAAACGTTTAGCTCTCCAATGGTGTTTGCTACCATACGACTGAAGGACAGACGGATATCAAAACTTAAAAAAATAACGTAGTTTAACGTATGAATGTACATTTTTTACCCGTTAGCAGCTATTTTTACTGGCTAAAAACGAAATAGAATTTGTTTCACAGATGTATTTCCAGCTTTAAACAATCTACTCTTATATATTGTTTCAAGTCTTTAAACCAAACATTGAGAAAGTAGTTTGGTAGCAACCGTTCTGCATATATATATATATATATATATATATATATATATGTATATATATATGTATATATATAAATATATATACTAGCAAAAGTATTCGCCGTTGCTTTGGTTCAAAAACAGCCTACAGAAAGTGGATTGATTTATAAAAGTATGATAGGTTATGAAAACGAAGGGTTGTAAAGAGATAGCTTCGAATTTGGCGGTATGAAAACCAAAGCAAAATATGATGAAAGTAAAAATAAAATAGATAAACCCCATAATTTATTATATCATACCTGTTCACACTAAAAAACTTATTACAATATTATGTGGATCTATATTAAAAAAACCTTGTTAAACTTTCTGACATATTTCTATTCTATGGAGATCAGGCGCGAACGAACACCCCATAATTTTATTATACCATATTTCTTCAAACTGAAACATAATTATCAAAGTATACTTATGCAGATAGGTATGAAAAATCTTTATTAAAGTTTGTGCCAATTCTATGGAGGCCAGGCGCGAACTCAGACCCCACAATTTTATTACACCATCCCTATTTAAAATAAAACATACTCACCAAAGTATTCTTATGTACATCTATATAAAAAAAAACGCTTGTAAACGTGTTTTTGTTCCATTTCCATTCTATGGATGCCAGGCGCGAACGCAGACCCCATAATTTTATTATACCATCCCTATTTAAGTTAAAACATTCTTATGTACATCTATATCAAAAACACTTGTAAACGCCTTTTTTATCTTTTAATTTTTTATTTCCATACTTTGTAGACCAGGCGCGAACGCAGCCCCTACAATTTTAGTAAACCACCGTTCAGCCAGATCAATCATACCCATTCATGTGTCTCGATACATCTGCTATCATTATATGTAATCAGTTTTTTAAAATAGTCACACATACAGGAGCCTATTCGTGACCAGACACGCACACACAGACACACACATTCAGCTTTATATTATATCGTATATATATATATATATATATACATGTATATATATATACATATATATATATATATATAGACAGAAAGATAGACAGATAGACAGATAGATAGATAGACAGACAGATAGATAGATAGATTAAATTGAGTTTAATGCAAATATGTCACACACAAGTAGCAAACCAAAATTTTAAATCTTTTATGTTGTCAATAGTAACATTTTCCAATGCCCTTCACGAAAACTAAAATTACAGAAAATTAATTCTCATTGAAACTGGAACAAAATTAAATTGTTTTAGCATTGAAATGAATCATTAAAAATACCCTGTTTATAAACCATGGCGACATGACATTGATTAAATAGATTTTAAACACTTTTTTTTATTGAGTCACTGTTTTGTATTAAACTGTTGACATTCCACCAACAAATGATTAAAACGTAGTTGTAATATGACAACAAAAGTTTTTGTCTTACCAGCGGACACACCCGACGTTAGACGGGTATAAAATACGTTGTTGTAATATAAAAACAAATTTCTTAGTTTTACTAGAAGACACGACGTTGGACGTGTATAAAATACGTGGAAGCATTTTTCGTTGCAATCTACCTTTTCTCCACGTTAAAAAACGACCCTGGTGTCTAACACTGTCCCGTGGGGAGGCATTGTAAATAGGTACTAAGTATTGACTGAAAAAAAAAACGTAGACAAATGTGACGTCATATCAGACGACATTCTGTCAAACGCACAGCATTTTAAAAAGGTATTTTTTTTAGATTAGGTCCACCACCGCAATTTTCTTTTAAATGACGACTATTAGTTTTCTACTATGCTGAATACGGAAAGCGAATTGAAAATTTGCAGAAATAAGCAGTTACCGAGATATAAAAATTTGTATCATGCATTGTATTTTTTGGCGGCCATCGTTTTTAAGCGCGTGCGCGCGCTCCATAAACAAATCTACGCGCGTAACAAAGATGGCCGCCAAAGAATACAATGCATAATACAACTTTTTATATCTCGATAACTAATTATTTCTGCAAAATCTCATGGCGATTTTTGTATTCAGCATGGCCGAATACCTTTAAACGTCGCCATTTAAAAGAAAATTGTGGAGGTGGACCTAATCTGAAAATTTACCTTTAAAAAGTTTCGATTACTTTAAGAATAAAACTAAAACAAACAAAATATGTTACAATAAAACGATTCTGATATATATTTGTTTAACAAGCAGCACGAATCACATACGAATTTTTAATTAATTTACATATTAATAGGGATTAATCACAACAATACTACAGGTATTTTATAACTTTTCTCGGGAAATACGAAGCGTATCTAATTGAAATTCTGTACGCACCGTTGTTATGATGAGGTAGAGCGAGCTAAGTATTATGGTATCCGGTTGATGCACAGTTAGATATAGATAAGTATGAGTAGGGATTAGTATTTAATGTAAAAATGTGCATAAATTTTGGTATAATCTTTTATTATAGGCGAACTGGTCCTGAATATGACCTTAAACTATATCCGATGGTGAAGCCCCACCTTGCGGGCCTTATGGAGTGTGGAGCCATCCTTTAATTGCCATTGCTACCAGGTCCACTCTGACCCGGAGTGGTGGTACCTGTTAGGGTTCCAACTATGGGTTAAATAAAATCTGACTTCTCGAAAATTATCTTACTCGCTACTTAATTTAGCTGAAATAATGCGAAGCTCGCGATTTGTTTACAAACAAACGTTTGAGCCCTCTACGAGTAGCGGACCGATGTTTATTTAAATAATCGTTCGGACAGGTTAATTTCGGCCACCGATTCCGTAGTCAAGGGGGTAGGACTGCCGACTGTCATCACGACGGTTCTAGGTTCGATCCTCGGCTTGGGAGAGGTGTTAGTCTAGCGGCACTGATGAGTTGTGATACAACGAAACAGGTCTGTATGTCGATGACTAAAAATATATTTTATAAAGCTCCCCTCTTTGGTAGAGCACTCTCGAAAATTATCTTACTCGCTACTTAATTTAGCTGAAATAATGCGAAGCTCGCGATTTGTTTACAAACAAACGTTTGAGCCCTCTACGAGTAGCGGACCGATGTTTATTTAAATAATCGTTCGGACAGGTTAATTTCGGCCACCGATTCCGTAGTCAAGGGGGTAGGACTGCCGACTGTCATCACGACGGTTCTAGGTTCGATCCTCGGCTTGGGAGAGGTGTTAGTCTAGCGGCACTGATGAGTTGTGATACAACGAAACAGGTCTGTATGTCGATGACTAAAAATATATTTTATAAAGCTCCCCTCTTTGGTAGAGCACTCTCGAAAATTATCTTACTCGCTACTTAATTTAGCTGAAATAATGCGAAGCTCGCGATTTGTTTACAAACAAACGTTTGAGCCCTCTACGAGTAGCGGACCGATGTTTATTTAAATAACCGTTCGGACAGGTTAATTTCGGCCACCGATTCCGTAGTCAAGGGGGTAGGACTGCCGACTGTCATCACGACGGTTCTAGGTTCGATCCTCGGCTTGGGAGAGGTGTTAGTCTAGCGGCACTGATGAGTTGTGATACAACGAAACAGGTCTGTATGTCGATGACTAAAAATATATTTTATAAAGCTCCCCTCTTTGGTAGAGCACTCTCGAAAATTATCTTACTCGCTACTTAATTTAGCTGAAATAATGCGAAGCTCGCGATTTGTTTACAAACAAACGTTTGAGCCCTCTACGAGTAGCGGACCGATGTTTATTTAAATAATCGTTCGGACAGGTTAATTTCGGCCACCGATTCCGTAGTCAAGGGGGTAGGACTGCCGACTGTCATCACGACGGTTCTAGGTTCGATCCTCGGCTTGGGAGAGGTGTTAGTCTAGCGGCACTGATGAGTTGTGATACAACGAAACAGGTCTGTATGTCGATGACTAAAAATATATTTTATATATATATATATATATATATATATATACTCCATTAAAAATCGTTCCTCAAAATAACTAGATTCGGCATTAAATAACCTGAAAAAGTTGATATGCCGTAAAACAAAAACAACCAAACAACCAATTATAGGTGAACTAACTATTATGGAATCTTTTACGTATGCACAGCCATAATCACAACAATACTACACGAACTATCTAACGTTTCTCGTAAAATACTATGCTGATCTGATTGAAATCCTCGAGGCACCTTTGTAATGATTAGGTAGAACGAACACGTTTTTATGGTATCCAGTCGATGCATATTAATATCGATATTAATCAGGATTAATAGGGATTAATATTTAATATAAAAATGGGCACCGATTTTACGATGTTCAACCATCAAACAATCTTTTGCCCTTTTTTATCAGGTGGAAAATTTTCTATATTATATCTATCTGTCTGTGTGTCCATCCCAGTATTCACCCAGATTTTTACGAGATAACGTGTCTTCTAATAATGATATTTCTTTTGTAGCTTTTCATCGGATACACGAGCAGCTAAATTACTCCTACAAAGGCAAAATGTTTGCTGATCCCCCATACAAAACAATTTTCGTGACAGGGTGTATTCATGGCCAGCTCGGTGTGTTTGCGTCTGTCAACTACTTTGCTATATGTATATGGGATCGATATATCTAATAAAAATGCATTCTATCCAGTGCTAATTATATTGGTAAGTAAACACATTTGCAGTATCGATTTCATTTAATGCTAATAAGATTAAACTGCTTTCTTATAACAATTACAAGAAATCTTGCCAACCACATATTGCCGTGACTAATAATACCATACCATACTTATCGGCTTAACAATAACACGCAAGATAAATTGGAACAAGGTCGTTGAAGATATTGGCAAGGCTACTACGAAGAAGATGGATTCCCTATAGGGCTACAACACTCCTAACACCTAAGAGTATCCTATATTTTTACAATGTCCCCATTCGTCTCTGTATGAAGTATTGGTGCCACATTTGGGCTGGTGCATCAACTACCGGTATGCTCTTTCAATCGAATCATTGCTTTGGAAATGGTTTGCAGTCGTTCTCGCCTATCACCTTGGCTAATTCCTGGTACCCTTTGCTCTTAAATATACTACCTTGATAAGTTACGACAGAAAACGGCCTTTCAAATCGCGACATGCATACTCTATGAATTTCTCTTGGTCCGTTATTTATATCAAACACGTGATTTCGTTCCAGAGTGTTTCACGATCGATCAGGATAAAAGTGTCGCCCTAAAAAAAAAACACAAAAAAACACAACTTAATTTTAAAACTTTTATTGAAAAAATCAATTCAAGTAACTTGATTATGTAGGAGAGCTGACATCTATTCAATGTAGCCGCCTTCAGCCTCAATCACCGTCTCGATACAGGTCCAGAACTAGGAGTGTGCCTATTCTACAAGTGCCTGCAGGCGCTAGGTAAATACTTGGCGGATGTCTGCGATCAGGCTCGTTTTGGTGTTGTGAGAGGTCATGTTGATGATGGTTCCTACGAATTAGTCCAGTGAGTTACGGTTAGGAGAGGAAGGGGCATTGAGAGAAGGGTTTCAAATTCGTAGCACTCCTTCTGCAGCCAGGTCTGGATCTCGTTAAACTTGTAGGCCGGTGCCGAATCCTGCTGCGACATTCAGGTCTGTCAGCGGTCACCTAATTACACCAGGAGGTCAGCACACTCGTCAGCACATCAGGTGCACTTTGGTGTTGACTTTCAAGCGAACTTCGAAGGTGTGAGGTGGCATGATGTGGCTCTCACTTGAAACCACACCAAAAATAATAACCGTGGCCGGAAACGTCATAGATCTGTGCCATGAACCGTTGATCCGTCTGGGTTTGCATTTTGCAGATACTGGCAATAGCGATCTAGTCATAACTAAGATCGGTATAGAGCATGATCGGTATAGAGCACCGGGGCATCTTCGAACTTGCTCGTCGAACATTGTGTCATTTGATACATGGAAGAAAGGCTCCTATCGCTTTTAGGATTTGTACACACCTGACCAACTAGTAGATGGTTTGGAACAAAGAAAGCAACCGTTTTCATCAAATGGTTTCATGTCTTTTCTACAGTGACGATTTTATCGTTCCACATAGTAGATATATTTTATTTATATTCGTTCAGATTGTGACGGATAGTTGGGAATTAATTTGCTGTAAACGCCTGTAATTCTTTAAAACTTAACTAAGCACTTGGCATCTTTGGGTACTGGAACGGCCTCCACGTTTCCTTTTTTTTTCATGTTGGGTAATAAGCTTTCTTTGCCTACATGAAAACCCAGAAACACTTATATCTATGAAGCTCGATTTAATTACAAACCATATACAACTAAATTTTTATAAAACCTATATTCCAAATCTCAAGTTGTTGTCTATCTGTATATACATACACACACATACACACACACACATATATATATAATAAAATAATATATACATATAATAAATATATAATATATAAAATATATATATATAATAAACAAAACTATATATATATATTATATATATATAAATATATATATAATATATATAATAGTATATCTATATATATATATATATATATATATATATATATATATATATATATATATATATATATATATGTACGCTTTAAAGCCAAATCACAACGTCATATTAGGAAAAATAAACAAATATTTTACTTGTTTGAAATTTATAACCTAAATGTATTTTTGAGTTAAAATCCATTCTCACTATTCTGTTTCCTTTTTTCTTTTCTTCTTTCTTGCCATGTAGTAAAGTTGGAGAAAGAGAGTCTCTTTGTAAAGAGCCTTCCGTTGTATCTCAGCGTTTGTATTATGAAATGTTCGACCTCTGCGTAGGCAAAGCGAGAATAACATTCAGGGTGCGTGTTCCATAAAGAAACGTTGATTTAATGTGAATAAAATAAAATACGCATCAAGTGTGTTTGTAAGCCAAATCTCAACGTAATATTAGGAAAAATAAACCAATATTTTACTTATTTGAAACTTATAATTTAAATATATTTCGGGGCTATACGCCATCCTCAGTATGTTGTTTTCTTTATTTTTTTTCTTTTCTTTTTCCTTGCCATATTGTAAAGTTGGGACAAGAAAAGCCCGTATGTAAAGAAAAGAAACAAATAGATTTTTCTTTCTCCAATTGTCATATCAATAACTTAATGTTTATTTTATACCCCGGACCCTTTTGCTTATGGCGTGTTAAAGCTTTTCAAATTCACTGTTCTACTTATATTTGTAACTTTGTGATATAAAGTGGGGGATCACTTTTCTGTATTATTTTAATGTAAAATGATCACCCACTTTACAACCAGTAAGTCTCAAAGCCATTCAAGTAATTATCCAGATCATTTAATTTGTTTTTGGAGGATTCCAGTTATTTTTTACGCATTCAAATCATTCTTAAGGTCATTCAATTCATCCTTAAGTTCATTAAAGTCATTCTAAGTCATTTACTTTTTATTTATTTTAGTCATTTCAGCCCATTTTTCGGTCATTTTAGTTTATCTTTAAGAATTTCATGTCAATCCTACATTCACGCATTCATTCATTACACGAGAGCACGCGACTAATGGCTATCGGCCTTGTTTCATCTAATTGTCCTATTGACTACCGTACACTCATAGACCTTTATCCTTGAGTGACCTCCGGGCCTTGAAAAGTGGTGAATACTTTGTAAAAAAATTATTTAGTTTTTCTTTCCTTTTCATTTTTTCAACTTTTGTTATATTTAGCACTTGTTGGCATGTAAATATTTTAATTTATCTGTTTTTATGTTTACTTTATTTCAAAATATTTACATTTCAGATTCTGTACGTATATATTTTAGTTTAATACATTCTTTATTCCTTTATTCATACGATGATTTGGGACACTAAAACCAACGCCAACCATTTAACATTACAAAACATTTATAAAACAAGTTCGACGACTTTTTAATAAACAAAGTTTATAACATTAGATAAAAGTTGAATAGCGCTAAAAATAAACTTTGAAAAGCAAGTATTTAGTTGGTCCTCTAGAGCATTTTTACATAATATTACAAACCTTGTTTCAGTAAAATTCCTCAACTTGTTTAATAAATCTGCAAATAGCGTCGAATACTTTACCTGAAAATTCATTGTCAAGTCCCAATATCGTTTTTTTTTGTTATTTATGTATTTGAGTAATGTCTCATAATATGGTTTTCAGGTAATATGCGAAAAATAAGGCATTAAAATGTTTCTGATCTTAAACATAATGAGAAGTCATTTCATGTAATAAGTTAATTCATTTTACCCATTGTCAGTCAAGAAATGCACCATTAAAATGTGTGAATATTCAACGAATAAAAGAAATCAACATGGCAGTCAGTTGCTATTTTGTAGACCAAGTAGCAGCATTGTCCTTGCGATCAAAAACGAAGATTGAGTCAAACGGAAGGAATCGATGAAATTTCAGTCATTAGGTAAAAGTAGAACACCTCTAATAATCATCTTTTAAAAGGCAACTCTTTTGTTTGTTTGTAGAGAACTTTTACATAATGTTATAAGCTTTGTTTCAATAAAAAGTCGTCAACTTGTTTAATAAATATTAAATTTCACTCTGAAAATAAACGTCCGTTACTTTTCCTTAAAATTCATTATTAAGTCCAAATCTCAGCTTTTTTTTTTGTTTTGGGGTAATTTCACTAAATAGGGTTTGCGGTTAATATATAAAAACATAAGACATTTAAAATGTTTCTTATCTTAAACATTATTATATAAGGTGTTATTTCGTGTAAAATGTTTATTTATAACAACAACTCTGGAAGGCAGTAATTGCTGAGAATACAGTTAGGAATTTCGGCGTTACTATCTCGTCGTAGTTAACGATCTAACTAAGGCCAGGGGAATAGTTGGCGGAAACAAGATAAGGATTATAATCCACAATAGATACATGAATTCATAATACAAATTACTCATTTCAATAAGAATTCTATTTAAGTTAATAATTGTTTAACTTATTTTACATTTTTTCCATTAATTTATTCTATATAAATAAAAATAAATTTTATTTTTAATTATCATGAAATGCACCTGATACGGTAGGTGTGTCAGAAACTTTGTGAAAAATATTGAATAATTCGACCCCCTGTCTTTTCAAGCTTATAACTACGCGGAAAATGTAATTCAAACCGTATTTTTTTCAATTAAAGGAGCAAGGACCAGTGTTTTATTAAAAAAAAGAACAATAAACAACAACGTGATTAAAAAAAAAGTTTTAAACTTCGAACTTTACAGGTAAATTTCTAAAAAAATATTCTTTTCTTTGTTTGTTTTAAATTGTATATATTATTTATTGATCTTTAATCTTCAATTTGTGATATATAACACTTTGGTGAGTAATTTAATTATTTACTTTTTAATAGACACTTCAAAATAGGGAGCGTGAATTAATTCGACATCCTGTGTTTCCAAGCTTATAACTACTCGAAAAATATAATTCAAACCCTATTTTTTTTTTCAATTAAAAGAGCAAGGACCAAGGTTTCAGTAAAAATACAAACAACGTGGTTTAAAAACAAAACGTTTTAAACTTCGAACTTTACAGGTAAATTAAAAAAAACTATTCTTTTTTTGTTTTAAATTAGAATATATTATTTATTGATCTTTTATCTTCAATTTGTGATATATAAAACTTTGATACATAAATTAATTATTTACTTTTTAATAGACATTTCAAAATAGGAGGGTGAATTAAAAAAAACCGTTTGTCTAAAATATTATATTCGGTTTATTGGAAAGAGCACACAATTTCACATATCGTAAAAAATAAATCAATAGAAAAACTTTGATAAATTTTTAAAGTTTAACAATTTTGATAAATTTTTAAAGTTTAAAAATTTTGATAAATTTTTCAAGTTTAAAAATTTTGATAAATTTTTAAAGTTTAAAAATTAAAAAATACTGAACTCGTAAAATTCAATTAATTTCATTACTGTTTTTTTTTTAATAAAAAAATAATATTTCTATTACTTTTTAAACAACTTTAATAGTTTATTTTGGAAGTATAATCCATAAAGAAAATAAACAACCCACTTTTAAAGGAGAAATTACGAGTTTTTTCTTATATTTTATTCGCATTTTCGAGCTAGGGGGTGTCAAAAATTCCTACAAAAATTCTGATACACTTACTGATACGGCAAAGGATTTTACCGAATTTATTTGTGTCACGTGCATTACAATTGAAACAACTTTTATTTTTCTTATGTAGAATAAATGCAAGAGAAAAACATTTTAAATGTCTTATTCTTAATATCACCGACAAAATATAGCCAAATTTAAAATGTTAAATGATTTGCGTTAGTTTTAGTGTCTTAAATTGTCGCCTGAAAAAAAAATAATCAAAGAAGTTTAAAACATGAAAATAAATGAAAGTTTTTTTTTTTTTTTTTTTAATTAAAGAATTGTACGAAAACTTTTGTGGCATTTCCTGAAGAATCCCGGATTGGATCCAAATCATTGTTTCTTTTAAACGATAATACGGGTAACTATTTTTTTAAAGAACTCAGAGCAAAAATCTATCCGCTAAAAAAATAACACGTCAATTTCGTTACATGACGATTAACTCACTAGACTGGAATACGTTAGATTTGATTCCTAAAATAGTCTAACCACGCTGCCGAGGGGTAGGACCTCGAAACATGCATGTCGGTAGATTACTGTTTTATAAGTATAATCTGTGAAAAAAATTGCAAGGGTTAGCGATTGTTGGAGGAAAGGAATTTGTGTACTTACCTTACTACTAACAGAAGGAAAATACCTTCTTGTTGTTGCTGTTGTTGTTTGACCATTTTTAAAGGCTTTCCCTTGGATCATGTGATCTTTGATCACATGATACGTCTGCATATAAAGGGGAAGATACTCATCTGTGCACTTTCCTGTTTTTTTCTTTGGATCTAAAGTTGTTTGGACGCCCTTTTTTGACTTCTTCTTATTGATTCATTATTATTGACCCTCAGGGGTTTTATTAACTCTTCAAGGATTGTGTTAATTGGACTACCTAGTTGGCGATTGATACCATTTATTAACTTACTGATGTCGCGGAAGGGCCAATACTTTCATACACTAACGTAAGTGCATTTGTTCCTTCCTTGGCTAGAACAGTCGTTTAATCCCTTTCCGTTTCTAATTATTTTTTCGACAAATAAAATAAATAAATGATATTTGTTTACGTACAAAAATATGGGCAATTTTCTAAGATCTTCTAGGTTGAAGACGCTAATTAACCGTATTATTGTTTAAAAAATAAATCAACAAAGATTTCATATGTATAAACATTTATATATACAGGGCTGAACGAAAACAACACCACAGCTTCATTTATGTACCAGGGGGTCACCACACACTTCCACACGTCCGGATATAATTTAGTGTTGATTTTCATGTTTACACCGATGTGGTCTTCGCTCTAAACCACACCAAATGGCACAACCATGTCCAGAAACTTTATTTTCATCACGCTGAGCACGTCCCTGTGATTTGTTCTAATCCAACGATGTATTCTGATGGTGCTGGCAACAGTCCTGTTGTCGTACCTTGGATCGGAAGAGAGCATGAATTCTATAGCGGTGCATATCCAACCTCGTTCGTTAAATATTGTATCACTTTCAGACATGATAGAAGGCTCCTATCGCTCTTGGGATTCATACACAACTGGCCAGCTAGTAGATGGTCTGCAACAAAATTAAAAAAAAAACCGGTTTTCATCAAGCGTTAACTGTATCATGTCTTTTCTAGGGCGACATTTTTTTCGTTTCACTCTGTATATATGTGTACAAGTGTTGTCGATATTAACAGTGATTAAAATGATTTAAAAAAGGAAAATAGACAGACATCTAGTTAAAAAATAAAACTATATGTTAACAATCTGTTATTTTAACTTTGTATTTTCTTTGTCTTTTATTTCTACAGATCAGATTTGTAAACGCATTCAACGTGGATGATTTTATTTGTTCTGGCATATTATTAGCACGGGGGCTAATTAAAGAGATAATTTAGTGTTTGGATATTTATTATTTATATTTTGAATTTCTCTTTCCTGCAACCTCTCTCCCACAGAAGAGCCGTTGCAAGCCTATCTTTGTTTTAACGCTACTTCCATGGCAGGTGCTCGTCTGAGCTCCAATCCCTCGTCCCCCCTCGCCAATATTTTACGAGAAACAGCCGTCTGGTTGAAACTACTGTCAATAATTTTCCCCACTTTTTATCTGTGCCTAAATCCAAACGTAGATTCCATGAGCACGGCTTGTTTCTTAGAACTGCACGCCACTGGAACTCTCTGCCGTTTGCCTGTTTCCCACCTGACTACATAAACCGTCCAACATAAACAAACTCCTGACAAACCGCGCCCTTAAGTAAGACACTCTATCAAAACCCCCAATACTAATAATTACTACAATACTATCTCATTGATTACTGTATACGCAATAGCCCTTATCCCTGAGTGGCCTTCGGGCCTTGATAAGTGGTAACCCCCATGTAAAAAAAAACTATTTATTAGTTATATTTTGAATACAGTTCCTACCTTGTATTATTAGTATCGCTTGCACTCAGGACTACGAAAACTATCCCTTAGAAAGGGTACTTTTCCCAGATCTGTTCAGTTATATTTTTAAAACGGAATATGTTTAGGGGCATATTTCAGCACAGGTAAAGAATTTTAAGCTGGGAAAAGCAATTTTTGTTCGACGTTTTCTCACTGTTAATGTAAACAGATAGAAGATGACAAAAGGCTTATCCAATCAGATGTCGAGAAAAGCAGATGACAAGTTTAACGCCGAAACTCTCCTACCTCTCATTTCGAACTAACAGTTACGTCCAATCAACACTAGTGGAATTATACTTATACATAACTAGCGGGATCTATAGAAATTCCAAAGCGGCCTATTTCGTACATAATATATTGCTGATGGCCATTCTGTGGATGGTTAGCGTGAATGGAGACCCAACAATATTCTTGCAGCTATTTTATAAAAAAAAAACTATAAAAGTATTTATTGTATTAATCTGGTTAATGTAGTGTCAGAATATAATTGGTTATTATAGTTTATCTCCAATATCCTTAAAAAAAGTTTGTGGCATATTCCCATTGTATGAATGCCCGACGAAAACGGAAACCTCACGATATCAGTATACCATCTTTAGACAGAATAGATACTTACCTTGGAACCTAGCAAGGAGATCAGAAAAACGACATCATTGATTGAATTTAATTTGTTTTTTTAACATTGTGTCTTTGGTGATCGGGAGATCCTATTTAATAAAAAGGAGGATAGAAGGTGATAATTTACTACGAACGTTTATTTAGCATATATAAATATATATGTATATATATTTATATATATTTAGCATATATATATATATATATATATATATATATATATATATATGATGGCAACAACTCGTTATCGAGTATTGCCATTGCTTAATATATCTCTGGCTCAAATGACGCAAACATGAGCGCAACTAGCAGCACGTGCCAGACGGTCACCTATATGAAACTTCTCCAGCACATCCACTGATGACCGTGTCCAAGCTGTGGTGCCCTGAACACCTACCAGGCCAGACCCTGGAAGTTCCAGAGCCTTTATTGCCATTCACGCCCATATCCGCATCAGTCATAATTGAATGTCCGTTTGCCAGCCTTTTTGTTATCGAGATACACACTGATTGCAAAGTGTGTATTCCATTGCATATCAAGTAATGCCTGTGCTTGAAGCTTTTTATAGTGAGGAAAGACTTTATACCAAGACAATCCCACTCTCTAAACAACTGCCAAATTGAACCAAAAAGAAGAGCAAGTCAACATCATTAGAAGCAGCAGTGGCATCAGGTTTTATATCAGGGTGTTCCTTCTTCTAGAGAGATTGCCTTCACCACGGCTTACGGGAGCCCTTTCCACCCACCATTCCATTTGATCCATGACTGGGGCTTAAGTTGCTGGGCACCAGAGCATACTCCACACGCCGGTGGGTCATGTATGCCGCAGCTGACAGGGCCTAAACTCCCCTAGAGGTTTCTGTCACGGTTACCTCACCCTTAGCCTTTGGTTTTATATATATATATATATATATATGTGTGTGTGTGTGTGTGTGTGTGTGTGTGTTCTATGCTCTTTTTGTTAATGACTGACGGAACAGAGCATTCTAACGCTATTGCAGAATATAAAGCGTTCGAAATTCCGTTCAAATTCCCGAGTTCCACTGAAACTTTCCCGAGTTCGACAAGTATGTCGGAGGTTACATTGACCAAAACGTTGTGAAAATCACACTCAAAATGAAAACTAGTCCGATGAATAACAAAAATACGGACAATACTCCATAGATGTAAATAATTAAACTATGGAAATATTGAATATTTTATATTTCGTAAAGACTGCAAATATATGTAAAGCAAGAAAAATAGTTTTGAACAAATACATTTTTTTTATTTCATAATTTAATATTAACAAATCAGTTACCTTAATGTTGCTTCAACCCGTTTTATCAAAGGTTTATTTGGTGGAGCTGGTGCAAAAGGAGTCAAGTGTTTTTTTTTTTTTTGTTTTTTTTATAAAACCTGCGGAAAACGCTTTGTTTTACGGTTATTTTAAAATGGAAAGATTTATCTTTTTTCCGTTTAAATAAACGGACAAAACTGGGTTAGCATATGTTGTGGTTGGTAATTGTCTGTATTATAAACACCTGATGAATGCCGGAGGGCAAAACGGCCGAAGCGGCTGAAACGTTGTGACAATAACAACCAAGATGAGGAAGTCAGTCCAACAATCTCAATCAATCAATATTTTGTGGTTGTTTTCTTATTTTAAGAAATACAATTTGTCAACACGAGATGAAGAAACTTGAAGATAAACAATAAGCTATCATTAAAGTTAAAACTAGTTGAGTGGCAGAATCAACCAGCATCATATCATATCTTATGAACCCGGCGATTTCATTATTAGCATTGGTTTCCCCGATATTTGTCTGATTAGAATTCCTTCTAGAAAGATTTCTGGTACTAACGGGAGGGACCAAGTAAAGTTCGCCAACGTCCTAAGTGAAGGTGATAAGGTGGATCGGCATAGATTCAAACTTGGGGCCCCCAGCTTGTCAGTTTGTGTCGTAGACAACTGAACTGCCGTCACCCGCCACAAGAATTAATAATATTGATGGATTACTAATTGGATGTAGAAAATAATTATAGAGTATTAGAAACGATAAAGAAAATGAAGAATGTTATTATTTTACTGGCAGGAGTTATTTCTCGGCGTTGCCCCAAGAGATTAGAAAAGAAATATAACTGATGAAATTCTTAAGTTTATTTTATCTTTGTTTATATTATTGTTTAATTTTTTTTTTTATGTTAGCAGTTGTATATACATCTCTCATTATAGAACGTAACATTGTGTTAATCCATGTGTCTTATTTCTGTTTCTTTTGTAATCAGTTATTGAAATTGTATTTTTGAAGGGGTCAGAAATGAAAGGAAAATACTACAGTATGAAGTATTACTTCTCGATTATAAAGCATTAAATTGTCAGCTCCTGTGTATTCTACTGAAATAACAATCAACCGCTCTCCAGTTACCAAGGATGGGTGAAATCTTCATATATGCTGAAATTATTTGGTTTAATTTTTCCGTAATAAGAATACAAAGATTCGGTTTTTAGGTATATGTAATCTTTCCTTGTTTTGCGAATTTCGAGAATCAGGTGTAAATAAGTTCGGAAAAATATTTCACCATTCTTAAAGTATTTTATTTTTAAAAGCGTTAAAATATTCTGAATAGTCTGAAGAGTATGTTGAACTGATTATTTGTATTTGAAATTTTTTGATTCGTTTGAGAATTCCTACTAGACCAAGGCAATTTTAAATCTTTCCGGAATAATTATATAAAAGTATTTAAAATTTGTTCTTGTAAAAGAAAGAATCAAATGGCTCCCGGCCAGTTAAAAATGAAATGTGTATTTACGTTGTGAAAGAAAGAGTAAATTTTGCATGGTCGATGGTTTTGTATTTATTAAAAAGAAACTGCAATTGCTACTTGTGGTTAGCGGAGGATTGTATGTGTTTAGGTCGAAGCGAGTAATCAGGGGTGCTATGCTAGATCTTAACTACGACATTCGAAAAATTGATCTTAAACGCAATCTTTTATTCAATTCGTCTATAACTATTTAGTCTATGGTGTCTTGTGTTGTTTCCGAAAGGTTCACTGGACTTCTGCTGGTTTGAGTTCAATCTCTAATGTTGCCAAGTCACCACCCATTTGATTTCTGCTCGTCGTCCACCATTTTCCCGGGGTCAAATATTCTGTTTTAACAGCAGCATTATAAGGAAACAGAGTTTTGATCTCCTCACCGTTGTTGTTTTTACTTCTTTTTTCCATACAAACGAGGCATATTAACACTTAGAACGTAAGAGGCTACTATGTTGGCTCGATGCTGACAGGGGGGGCGGTGGTTAGTTAAGTCTCAAGATGTATGTTACATTGCAATGAAACTTTTTCAGATAAGTTCAATAAGGGAATCAGGAAAGAGGGAAGGAATTTCAGAGTTTAGCATTCCGAGGGAAAAACTATTAGAGTGGAACGATTTCTTTTATCAAATTTTTTTATATTTTGCCTACTACTTCTATTTTATAAAAATTCGCTTTTGAATTTCATTTTTAATGTCAGATTCCAAATATACCAATTTTCTGATAGTCGTCCGCCTAAAGTTTTAGGCCTGATAAAATCTCCATTCACGTTTTACCGTAAACCTAACTCTTTACCTAAACCACAGCAAGCCTAAACTACTATTCACATTTAATATATACGCAGATGGTATGGAATTTCCAAGTTAGCCAATCAGCTTCCTAGTTGCTGGCACTCATTTTAATAAATGAGCGGGCACTTACAGAACAAAGGAATAGGTGACCTCAGATTCACCCCTTTCTTTTGTGTGTTTAATGGGAAGGGTAGATATCCTATGTTGTAGTAAGCTGACTTACTTTCAAGTGTAGTTGCATATGTTATTTTGTGTTTTAGTCTATATTTCGGATATTGTGCTAGGTTATATATATATATATATATATATATATAGTAATTTATAAAATATATATGGTGATTAAGCTACACTGAATTTAGTTTAGAACATTTACTCTATAATAACATATACGAAATCTGCAAGAATTAAAACATCATATTTAAGCGTACTTTACGATCGGGCTTTACTGGACTTCGTGCTAGTTTTTGCAGTTTTAACAAAATAAAAAAAAAACTTCAATAATATCAGAGCGGCTCCATTTACACTGAAAATCTACAGGATTTCGACATTAATATATTACATATGAATATGGAATTTTCACAGGGCCCGCAAGTTAACAATATAATATGTTTCCTATGAAGACTTTCAATAAGCAATACACTGATTTTTTACCAAAATAAGAATGTCCTGTTTCATTGCGGACTCATGACTAATAAATGACTATTTAAAAATGTTTGCGTGCATGAATTTAACTTATTTTGTAAAATATTGCTAACATTAAAACTTTATTCTTGCACAACAAAGCTGGAATATTTCAACACTATTTTTTTTTAATTATTGTAAAAAAAAATTTTTTAAACATATTTCGCTATTTAAAAATTTAAGTAAGATTTCCACTTTCAACGTATTAAAACGTTGCATTTTAATATTTAGAGAAATACGTTGAGTATTCTTTTATTTTTACGAAAACCTAGAAAGAACAAAATAAAAGAAGGGATTCTGACGGGGACAAAATATTAAAAGTTAAAGGTTTAACAAACTATATGCTTATACAACTTTGTTTGGATTTAATTATTCATGTTTTACGATGTAAACTTTTGATATCTTTCTTGTTTCTTTTATTATCTCAAGCAGGTTTTATTAAATTTATTGTAAAATTATTGTGGGGGAATGGAAGGTATGTAACAAAGTGGTGCGTTCTTTTTGTAACAGAGCTACAACGGACGAGAAAAGTAGCAGCAGCAGCCGCTTTCATGGGACGTGCGCAAATTGGCAAGTGGTGTGCACGCTTTGACGTCACTGGAAGAAGAAAAAGAGAAACGAAGAATAAAGACACCGTCGTCAAAAAAGAAGCGGAAAGAGAAGAGGTGTTGGGTGTGTGTAAAAGCGAACGGACACAGAAGTGATAATGTCAATGCGGAAGAAGAAAAAAGGAATACATGCTCTTATTCATTTGAAAAGTTTCGAGTTGTATTTTCATATCCTTCCTTGTTTGTTTGTTTTTTTTGTTCGTGTGTACCAGACAATGTTGGGATCCGAGTGGTTGAAATGCGACGTCACGTTTCGAGAATAATGGCCAGATTCTTATTAATGTTTTTCTTAAAGTAAAAAATCAGAGCTAGGTTCTAAGTACGTGTAATGGGCAGACGTCGGTCGCGATCTCATGTTAAAATGTTCATATAGGAAAACCGTTTGAAGGATGCCAGGTCTTATAAATGTTTATGATGATAGTGATGATGAGCATATTAATAAATTAAAACAAAAATAAAAACAATACATCTCCAGCAGACACGATACATGCAATAGGCAGACCTCGGTCGCGATCTTCTGTAAAAATGTTCAGATAAGAAAAACGTTTGAATGGACGGCAGGTCTCTTGAATATTTACAACGGTGATAATGATGAATAAATTAATTAATGCAGAAATAAACATTTAAATAAATCTTAGGAATGTTATTTTTAAGGTAAAATATCTAAACCAGATTCTTGTTAAGGTAAACATCTTACCTAAGCTTTTCTAAACGACAAAAATTTAAGCCAGGTTCTTACTAATGTTTTCCGCAAGAGGAAGTATATGAAAAAGGTTCTTACTAATGTTTTCCGCAAGAGGAAGTATATGAAAAATGTTCTTACTAATGTTTTCCGCAAGAGGAAACATATGAAAAAGGCTTTTCTAAAGAAACTAAAAAAACGCTTTTCTAAAGAAACTATGGTCCCCCCCTCGCCAAACTTTCACAAGAAACACTCGTCTAGCTGTAAACACTATCAATAATTTCCCCCACTCTTTATCTGTGCCTAAACCTAAACGTAGATTCCATGAACAAAGCTTCTTTCTTAGAACTGCACGCCTGTGGAATTGTCTTCCGTTTTCCTGCTTTCCGGCTGACTACAATATGGTTGTGTTCAAGTCTAAAGTAAATAAGTTCTTGATGAGCCGTTCCATATAAGTTATTAAATTTACCAAATTTTCATTACTAATGATTACTATATTGACCAATTTCTACTGTACACTCTTTAACCCTTATCCTTGAGTGGCCTCTGGGCCTTGATAATGTGGTGACGCCCTTGTAAAAAAAAAAAAAAAAAAAAAAACGCTTTTCTAAAGAAACTAAATCTGAACCAAATCCTTATACAGGGTGACCAAAAAAAAACAAAAACAAAAGCTAAATGGAGGCCATCTAGAACATATGCAGTAGAACGGAGAACAAAAGGCTAACGACCCATTTATTTGATGTGATGTTTTGAATATAATAAACTAGTTATGACCAAAGTTTCATTTCATTCGGACAAAACACTAAGAAACGGAGCCTAATTAGAGTTGGGGGCCATTTTTTTATGCTTTTCTTAAGACAATAAAGATCTGAACTAGGTTTTAAATAAAAGTCCTCTTAAGGCAAAAATTTGGAGCCTATTACTTACAAATGCTTTTTTAAGGTACAAAATCTGAGCTAGGTTCTTATAATTATTTGATAATTAAGGTAATAAATATGAACCAGGAGCGTCATAATACTTTTAAGGCTACCGTATCAGATCCAGGTTTGTATTAATGATTTTCATGTGGAAAATAGTTTGGTACTTACTAATAATGTTTCTTAGAAAGAAACTCCGAGACAGGTTCTTACTAACGCTTTTTCAAGGTAAAATAAATCTGAGCTAGGTTTATGCATATGCTTTTCGTAAGTTAAAATCTGAGGTAGTTTTTACATTTTTACTAATGCTTTTCTGAAGGGGAAAAGCTAAACTATGTTCTTACTAATGCTATTTTTAAGGCAAAAAATCTGAGTCATATTGCTATTATTGCATTCTATAAGGTAAAAAAACTAGATAGATTCTTACTAATAACTTCATTAAGGAAAATATGGACCAAGTTCTTGCTAATGGTTTTATTAATCGTACAATATTAGGTTCTTATGCAATTCTTGAAGCAAAAATCTGCGTGAGATGCATAGAAACTACTAATCAATGTAATGTAAAATTCTGAGCCAGCTTTTTAATAATGCTTTCCTCGAAGTAAAAAATCTGAGCAAGCTTTTTACGGATGTTAGTCTAAAGGTAAATTACCTGAACCAAAATATAATGTTTTTTTTTTAAAGTAAAAAATCGGATACACGCTCTTAGAAATCAGTTTCTTAAAGTAAAATATCTGAACCAGTTTCTTAGAAATCAGTTTCTTAAAGTAAAATATCTGAACCAGGTTCTTAGAAATCAGTTTCTTAAAGTAAAATATCTGAACCAGGTTCTTAGAAATCAGTTTCTTAAAGTAAAATATCTGAACCAGGTTCTTAGAAATCAGTTTCTTAAAGTAAAATATCTGAACCAGGTTCTTAGAAATCAGTTCCTTCAAGTAAAAAAAATCTTAACCAGATTCTTAGAAATCAGTTTCTTCAAGTAAAAAATATGAACCAGTTTCTTAGGAATCAGTTTTTTCAATTAAAACATCGGAACCAGGTTCTTATCAAATGCTATTCTAAAGGCAAAAAATATTAACCAGGTTCCTACTTATGCTTTGCTTCAGGGTAAAAAAAACTGAGATTTAATTCCTTTTGTAAAGGTAACAAATTTTAGCTAGGTTTTAACTAACGCTATCCTTAAGGCAACAAAAAGGTGATTATTGATGCTGTTTGGTTTCGCTGACGCAAATGATGTTGTCTTATAAAAAAGTCAAATAATCGTACATTTTGCAGATCGCTTCCCACAGAAAACCAAAACTTTTTCAGTTAGCATTGCGTGTTGTAATTAACGATGCCAGGGTCATACTTCAACGGGTTCTCTTTAATTTGCGATTATGATTCATTGTGAGGTGGCATGCGTCCCAGTTTTCTTTTTAAATTGAAACGAAGATCAAATTTACAGTTTACTCATGAAACGATTGATAACTTTTATGCGATAAGTTTCATGTTTTTTTCATTAACTGTTTATTTATTTTCATTTTCAGAAAACGAGAATAAGACAGGATTTGGAATACCTACTTACAATTTACGATGAAATCCCGTATAGAATACCATCCAGCAGCACACACCGCCTTAACTACCAGAACGGACTATAAACCCGTGGCAGCGATAACCCAACACATCAATTTAGTGCGAATTACCAAATATATATATATATATATATATATATATATATATATATATATATATATGTGTGCGTGTGTGTGTGTATGTGTCTGTGTCTGTGTGTGTGTCTGTGTGGGTGCATATATGTATAGATACAGATAGATATGCAACTTTTAGACCTAATGGAATTAAAAGTAGAGTTTTCTGATAATCGATTTTTAAAATAATAAATTATTTATGCCTTATAGATTCAAATATAAATACTTTTCATTAAACTTTAAAAAAATCTGAGCTACATTCTTACTAATGTTTTCCGTAAGGCAAAAAGTTCTGAGCTAGCTTCTTACTAATGCTTTACTTAAGGATAAAAAGTTCTAAGCTAGCTTCTTACTAATGCTTTTCTTAAGGCAAAAAAGTTCTCAGCTAGCTTCTTACTAATGTCTCTCTTAAGGCAATCAAGTTCTGAGCTGGCTTCTTACTAATGCTTTTGTTAAGGCAAAAAACTTCTGAGATAGCCTCTTACTAATGCTTTTCTTAAGGCAAAAAAGTTCTGAGCTAGCTTCTTACTAATGCTTTTCTTAAGGCAAAAAAGTTCTCGATTAGCTTCTTACTAATACTTTTCTTAAGGCAAAAAAGTTCTGAGCTAGCTTCTTACTAATGCTTTTCTCAAGGCAAAAAGTTATCAGCTAGCTTCTTACTAATGCTTTTATTAATGCAAAAAAAGTTCTGAGCTAGCTTCTTACTAATGCTTTGTTAAGGCAAAACAGTTCTGAGATAGCCTCTTACTAATGCTATTCTTAAGGAAAAAAAGTTCTGAGCTAGCTTCTTACTAATGCTTTTCTTAAGGCAAAAAAGTTATGAGCTAGCTTCTTACTAATGCTTTTCTCAAGGCAAAAAAGTTATCAGCTAGCTTCTTACTAATGCTTTTATTAAGGCAAAAAGTTCTGAGCTAGCCTCTACTAATGCTTTTCTTAAGGCAAAAAAGTTATGAGCTTGCTTCTTACTAATGCTTTTCTCAAGGCAAAAAAGTTCTGAGCTAGCTTCTTACTAATGCTTTTATTAAGGCAAAATAGCTCTGAGCTAGCCTCTTACTAATGCTTTTCTCAAGGCAAAAAGTTATCAGCTAGCTTCTTTCTAATGCTTTTATTAAGGCAAAAAAGTTCTGAGCTAGCCTCTTACTAATGCTTTTCTTTAGACAAAAGATTTATCAGCTAGCTTCTTACTAATGGTGTTCTTAAGGCAAAAAAGTTCTCAGCTACATTCTTACTAATGCTTTTGTTAAGGCAAAACGTTCTGAGCTAGCTTCTAACTAATGATTTCCTTAGAACAAGAAAATCTGGGCTAGCTTCTTACTAATGCTTTTCTTAAGGCAAAGAGTTCTGAGCTAGCCTCTTACTAATGGTTTTGTTTAAGGCAAAAAGTTCTCAACTAGCTCCTTACTAATGGTTTTCTTTAGGCAAAAACGTTCTCAGCTAGCTTCTTACTAGTGCATTTCTTAAGGCAAAAAAGTTCTGAGTTTGCTTCTTACTAATGCTTTTCTTAAGGCAAAAAATTTCTAAGCTAGCTTCTTACTAATGCTTTTCTTAAGGCAAAAAAGTTCTCAGCTAGCTTCTTACTAATGTCTCTCTTAAGGCAGTCAAGTTCTGAGCTGGCTTCTTACTAATGCTTTTGTTAAGGCAAAACACTTCTGAGATAGCCTCTTACTAATGCTTTTCTAAAGGCAAAAAAGTTCTCAGCTAGCTTCTTACTAATGCTTTTCTTAAGGCAAAAAAGTTCTCGATTAGCTTCTTACTAATGCTTTTCTTAAGGCAAAAAAGTTCTGAGCTAGCTTCTTACTAATGCTTTTATTAATGCAAAAAAAGTTCTGAGCTAGCTTCTTACTAATGCTTTTCTTAAGGCAAAACAGTTCTGAGCTAGCCTCTTACTAATGCTTTTCTTAAGGCAAAAAAGTTCTGAGCTAGCTTCTTACTAATGCTTTTCTTAAGGCAAAGAAGTTCTGAGCTAGCTTCTTACTAATGCTTTTCTCAAGGCAAAAAGTTCTGAGCTAGCTTCTTACTAATGCTTTTATTAAGGCAAAAAGTTCTGAGCTAGCCTCTACTAATGCTTTTCTTAAGGCAAAAAAGTTCTGAGCTAGCTTCTTACTAATGCTTTTCTTAAGGCAAAAAAGTTATGAGCTTGCTTCTTACTAATGCTTTTCTCAAGGCGAAAAAGTTATCAGCTAGCTTCTTTCTAATGCTTTTATTAAGGCAAAAAAGTTCTGAGCTAGCTTCTTACTAATGCTTTTCTTAAGGCAAAAAAGTCCTCGATTAGCTTCTTACTAATGCTTTTCTTAAGGCAAAACGTTCTGAGCTAGCTTCTAACTAATGATTTCCTTAGAACAAGAAAATATGGGCTAGCTCCTTACTAATGCTTTTCTTAAGGCAAAGAGTTCTGAGCTAGCCTCTTACTAATGGTTTTGTTTAAGGCAAAAAGTTCTCAACTAGCTCCTTACTAATGGTTTTCTTAAGACAAAAACGTTCTCAGCTAGCTTCTTACTAATGCTTTTCTTAAGGCAAAAATGTTTTGAGCTAGCTTCTTACTAATGCTTTTCTTAGAACAAGAAAATTTGAGCTAAATTCTAATGCTTTTCTTTAGACAAAACAAATTAAGCTATGTTCTTACTAATGCTTTTCTTAAGGTAAAAACTCTTACTAAATTTCTTACTAATGCTTTTTTTTAAGGTGAAAAGTCAAAATACGCTTCTGTAGGTAAAATGCGAATCTACACGAAATCCTTACTAATGGTTTACTTTAAAAATTATTTGAGCCAGGTACTTATAATTTCCTTTCGTAAAACAATAAAAAATGAAACAGTTCTTAAAAATGCTATCTTCAAGGAAGATATTATAGTCTCTGTTCTTAGTAATGCTTGTTAATAAATACTAGATTTCTACTAATGCTTTTTATACAGTAAAATATCACATCTAAGTTCTTACTAATTCTTTAATAAAAGTTTTACCTGATCTTAGCTAAGTTATTACTCGGGTTGTGACAACGGAATATTCTTTTCATTCTTTTGACTCTCGCGCATATATCCGATACAGTTAGACACACTTAATCAACCGAGAACCACATCAGTCTATATAAAAATATATAAGATATTAACGAATATATACTCAAGAGTCAAAACAATGAAAAGAATATGTTATTGTCACAGCCGTAGTTATTACTAATGCAATACTTAATGTAAAATTGAAAACGGGGTTGTTACTAACGCTTTCCTTAAGACAACATAAATCTGAGGTAGGTTCTTAGGAATGCTTTTCTTAAAGCAATAAGAATCTGAACCATATTTTGACTAATGTTTTTCTTAGTGTAACTAATCTTAGCTATGTTCTTACTAATGCTTTTCTCTTAGTAAATAACTTTAGCTAGGTTCTTACAAATTATTCGTTAAAATAAATCGTCTTAGCTAGGTTATTACTATTGCTTTTCTTTCAAGTAAATTATCTTAACTCGGTCGTTACTACTGCTTTTCTAGAAAGTAAATAATCTTAGCTTGTTTTTTTTTTTACTAATGCTTTCCTTCACGTAAATTATCTTAGCTAGATTCTTGCTGAGTCCTTCGTTTAAGTAAATAATATCTACTATATTTTTACTAATGTTTTTCTTTTTAGTAAATTATATTTGGTAAGATTCTTTTCGTGCGTTTCTAAAAGTAAATGATATGATCTAGGGTTATTACTAATTCGTGCGTTAAAGTAAATAATATTAACTAGGTTCTTACAAATGTTTTCGTTATCTATATATCTATAAAAGTGAGATTGTCTGTGTGTGTCTGTCCGTGCGTGGCATTTCCCTACCAAGCTACTCTGTCAATTTTTAGTCTACAGATTCGATTCGTAACGCTTTCGTCAAGTAAATAATTTAAGTTAGTTACGTACTAAAGGTTTTCTCAGGGCAAAAATCGCAGCGAGGTTCATATTAATGATTTTCGTAAACCACGATCCTATTAATGGAAGTCTTACGGAAGAATATCGTAGCAGGGTTCTGTTTGATGTCCATGAAGCAAATGATTTTGTCTTATAGAAACTCCAAGATGCTTCAGTTAGTATTAAGTTTGGTAATTAATGCTGCCAGGTTTATACCTCAACAGTTTCTTTAATTTGCGAATGTTAATGATTTATTGCAATGTGGTATGCGTATCATTTTGTCTTTGCAAATTCGAGAAAGGATCGCGTTTACAATTTACTGCTGAAACGACTAACAAATTTTATGCGATTGTTTTCATTAGCTTTTATTAACTATTTATTTTTATCTTCAGGGAACGAGAGTAAGACATGCTTTTGATAACCTACGTAAAAATTACGATGAAATCCCGTATAGACTACCATTCAGCGACACACGCCCGTATTCAATGCTAGAAAGCACTATACGTCCGTGTCATCGACAACCCAATACATCAATTCAATACGAATTACCGCCTCAAAGATCAATTCGGCATCAACCGCGTAACGATGAGCCAGATGAGGATGCACCACCCTCCTATTAACAGGTTGATAGAATTGCGGAACTTTTTATTTATAGAAAAGCAGTCGCTGAATCAATTTAAGATTATTTAATATAAATGTATTTGGTTACAGCTAGCAATTTTTTTTCGAAATTAGAGCGCTACCATTTTCTTTTTACGATACTCTCCAAATTCGACTCCTATGTTCCTAACATAAAACACTAATCTCCTATTTTTTACATGGGGGTCACCACTTATCAAGGTCCAGAAGCCACTCGGGGATAAGGGTTATTGTGCGTACAGTAATCAATGGGATAGTATCGTAGTAATGGTTAGTATTGGGGGTTTGCTAAGGTGTCATTACTTAAGGGGGCGGTTTATCGGGAATTTGTTTGTGTTGGACTTGTAGACATCCAATTTTAATTCTGGGGGGGGGCAGGCAAGCGGCAGAGAGTTCCACAGCCGTGCAGTTCTAAGAAAGATGCGCCTATCTTTCAAAGTCATATCCAACTCCTTTTCTAATATCCAACTCCATATCTGTTGTCAGTTGGTAAAGATCTGCGCGTTGTTATTCAGCTGTTATATTTATGTTTCTTCTTCATTTTTCTTTTTTTGCAATGAGCTTCACATCAAAATTAGTTTTCTTGTTTTTTCTGTTTCCGTTATTTATATATAAAACTCACCCATTTCATTTCGTTCCTTAGCTTCTTCTCTCAGCGGTTGTATTCTTGTTCATTTTATTAATATTGTGTTGTGATTTAACTTGCAAGCGCATCTGATGCGTATTCTATTTTATTAAAATCAAATCAACGATTCTTTAACGGAACTCACATCTTTGACATTAATGTCGCTTAGCCAACGCACGTTCGGCATTTCAAAATAAAACCACTGAGAGACACCGCGCGGATCTTTATCAACTGTCATTACTTTTTCCAACTTTACAACATGTCAAGGAAGAAGAAAAAAGAAACAGAAAACATTAAGTACAATATTCTGAGGATGGAGTTTGACTATGAAATACATTAAAATTATAAGTTTCAAGCCAGTAAAATATGTGTTTATTTTCTTAATGTTACGTTGTGATTTGGCTTTCAAGCACATCTGACGTGAATTCTATTTTATTCAAATTCAATCAACGCCTTATGAGTTATATTTCTGGCTAAAAACTAAATCATTTTGTATTACAAGTCCGTTAACCTTATATATTGTTTCAAGTCTGTGAAGTAAAATTTGACAGAGTTATTTTGTAGAGATCATTCCACACATAAAGATGCGATGCACTTATGCACAGTGTAGAATAAATACAAAAATCAAACGGTGCCTAATCGTGAAATGAAAATAATCAACCATTAAGAAAGCAGAAAAAAAACGAAATGTGAATTAATAAAAATTAGTTTTTAAAAGGAATATACAAATTAGTCGCAACAGAGTATATACAGAAATTGTATTCGTTTTTTTTTAATAGAAAAGTGAGCTTTTAATATCAATGTCAGTGCGCCAAACAAGCCAACTTTATATGTGTTCTAGTAGGCCGCCCGATACGCTTAAATATGATATGCAAATTCATGCAGATTGCATATTTATTTTTATAGAGGCAATTCTTCATCAATTATCATACTGTACCTAATATATGATAGTGAAACCAAAGCCAAAAGTATATATATATATATATATATATATATATATATATATATATATATATATATATATATATATATATTTATTTATATATATATATATATAACTGGAGACCATCAGCTAGAATCGAAATCAAAATATACCACACCCTTTTTCCTTAACCTCCGAGCGATCCCCTCCAACATATATATATATATATATATATATATACACACATATATATATATATATATATATATATATATATATATATATATATATATATATATATATATATAAGAAAGCTCACCAACAATTGCTATGTATTTTTTAACATTATTTCATTATTCCGTGTTTAGATTTTTCATTTAAAAAGGTATCATAAATAGATCATTGTAATAATGTTTTTAAATCATTGAAATAGTTTTTTTACGCGTTTCAGACGTTCTGTGGAGGCTCTTCTTCAGAAATTATTCAAAGTGTAAAATATTTAAAATATATTTGAAATGTGGTCAGAATGTATAAAAGCATTTTCGCAGTCTATTTTGGTTACATGTATCCCGAGCAGTGGAAATGTCTGTAAATGATTATAAATCTTTTCACGGGCGTGTTCCACCCCTACCCTTCTTATTGGGGGTCAGACCATGGTCATTGCTATCTTTTGCTTTTCCCTCTCTTTTCTCCTTTTACTACTTTTTATTTATTTTTTATACTTGGGTGGAAGTGAGGTCGCGTTAGTCTGGTCATTCTAAGATGGGTGACTACTTGGGATTACCAAATGACTTATGCAGATCACTAAAGTTAAGCAATATGTAGTCTGGTCATTCTAACATGGGTGACTATTTGGGATTACCAAATGACTTATGCAGATCACTAAAGTTAAGCAATATGTAGTCTGGTTATTCTAAGATGGGTGACTACTTGGGATTACCAAATGGCTTATGCAGATCACTAAAGTTAAGCAATATGTAGTCTGGTTATTCTAAGATGGGTGACTACTTGGGAATACCAAATGACTTATGCAGATCACTAAAGTTAAGCAATATGTAGTCTGGTTATTCTAAGATGGGTGACTATTTGGGATTACCAAATGACTTATGCAGATCACTAAAGTAAAGCAATATGTAGTCTGGTTATTCTAAGATGGGTGACTACTTGGGATTACCAAATGACTTATGCAGATCACTAAAGTTAAGCAATATGTAGTCTGGTAATTTGTAGGGTTGTTTTCATTCAATTTTGATTTTGACTTTTTTGGATTTTTAGATTTTAGTTTCTTTCTATTATGATTTCGTTTTAATCTTAGTCGGATGGGCATTCATAATATTATGTGTGTTTAAATAAAAAGGCTTATTTATAAATAGACATACGGGACTTTTGTTTTTCTCCCCATGTGGTTAGGGCCAGATCCAGGATCGCTTTTTAGTGTGGAGAAGATCTCGCTCCCCAGAAGGGAGGGGGCACCTGGAAAGGCACAAGTATACGAATGAGAATTATCTCAGTCATGAAGTATTTCGATCCACTGACTGAGGGTAGGAGGAGTGGGCGTACTGTTGGAACAGATACTACACTGTGGTTCTAGGTATATTTTAGTGTTGTAGGTTTCGAGGTAAGTTGGTATTGCTAAATGTGTTATATTAGAGATGGGGTGTTGTGCCTGTATGTGGGTGACTGCGTGTGTGTGTGTGTGTGTGTGTGTGTTTAATGTATCGGTTCTAATTAAGGTGTGGGAGTATACCAGCTGGACGCCCGGCGTTACACAGTTGTACAACACGCTATGATATTGTAATTTATGCAGAATGCGTATAGATTGTTACAGAATCGATCCTCTGTTGATTATTATATATTACGAGGAATAATTACTCTGTGGACTAATTCGCAACAAATAATTTTAAAAATAAAAAATAATGATAATATCGTCCATCAAATTCCTTTTGTGTTTGTTTACAATATCAGATCCGCTTATATTTGCGTTTGACGATGGATTCTGTGGAAATGTCACTTCTGTTTAATGTTTAGTTGTAAAATATGCAGAAGAAGAAAAGACTTGCAGCGATTTTAAATAGTACTTATTTTTTTTTTTTTAATTGTAATCTGGCTTCAGTGCCCGGCGTGTGTTGAGCAAAAAAAAAAAAAATAAAATAAAATAGTGAAGCACACCAGGGCTGAACAGGGGATCATTCGATCTGTAGTCGAATACTGTACAACTGAGATATATCCTCAGATCTCAATAATTATTTTCCTTAAAAAGAAATCACTTACTAAGATTTTATTATCTCCCTTACTGGTCTACCTATAAACCTGTAAAAATTATTCCTTTCTAACTGTAATAAAAAACTATTTTCATGATCGGATTTTTTTTCGATTTTCGATACTTATCTGGGGAATTTCTGTAGAAAACATATCTAAAACACCGCCGGGCATAAATTGTTTTTGTGTAAAATTTGCAAAAGATAACCTCAACCGTTTCGTAACCTATAAGGAAGGCAATTCTCACACACGCAAACTAAATTTTATATAATAGTTATTTCACCTTCATTGTATCTGTGCTTTTAGTTGAGTGTTTTCTCCCTGGAACGATTTATAAATAACCTACAATCAGTAATTTTTTTTTTTGCTCTCATGAATTTAAAAAAATATAATTACATATTCTAAATTTAGTGCTTTTCTAAGAAAAGAAATTATGGATTCATATAGGTCTCTGAGGAGTTGTCTGGTATACCATTCAACGAAACACGTGTAATTCAAATTATATGAATGTGATATAAATATACTTCTGATACTAGAATTAACTTGAAATCATTTTTCGTTTGTCCCATTCCCTCTGCCTCACTATTTTTTTAAACTTTTACCAAGTAAGCTCCATGGTTCAGTTGTAGTTTCATTATATACTTTGCAGGCAAACTCCGATTCCTACTCTATGATGAGAAGGAAAGTATCTTTTTCGAAACTCTAGGCAATTCACGTAATTTGTGTCTCGTTTCTTAAAATTAAATATGTTTTTTAACTCTTGCGAAAATGTTTTTTAATTTGTACTATTATTTCTTTGTTCTTATATATATATATATATATATACATATATATATATATATATATATATATATATATATACATATATATATATATATATTGTGAAATTATGTTTTTTAATTATATTTCACATCTGATTTATATCAAACATAACTTTATGAAATTCAGTTTAATTACAAAGCATATAACAAATGAATGACAAAAGTCCATATTCCAAATTTCATGATGCTGATCATCTTACAATTTATTCCTTTAGGTGTGTTAATATTTACAGCTCTTGACAGTAACTGTTTCATAAGGCAGAATAATTCAATTAATTATTATATCGATAAGTGAATCTATTCGGCCCTTTACCACCCACAATATAATAGAAGCTATCAATCGAGTAAAAAAAATAAATAAAATGTATTTTTGCATGATTTCAAAATTCAAAAATAGGAAGAGAATGTAAAATTAGCTTTTATTTGATCTTTTATCACTCCAATTACATCACACACACACACACACACACACACACACACACATATATATATACATATATATATATATATATATCGCTAAAACAAAACAAACAACATCTAAGTAAATCGCGATATATCTAAACAGTCGTGCGTGATGGGTGGGGTGAGCAGTAAGGGTTTAGGCTCATTAACATGTGGTCCCGATTTCGAATTTCGCTAGATTCAGCCACTCTGATCAGTCATAGACGACGAAAGACGTGTCAGTGAATAATTATATTTTAAAAATAATATATATGCCGCTCCCCATGTGGGGGTACCAAATTAGTTAAAGGGAAAATTATTCCCAACTCGCATTTAGGTAAAAATGCATTTTCGTAAAAAATTGAATTCATTCAAAACATACCGTTAAAACAATATATATATATATATATATATATATATATATATATATATATATATATATATATACTAGCAATTAAACCCGGCTTTGCTCGGACCCTATGTTCTGTTCATAACTTTATGTTCGTATGGCTATATATTGAAATGTTCGGTTCATGCCCAGGTAAACTACATCTAAAATATCAAGTGTTTACACCCAAAATTGGCGGAGGAGTTTGGTAGAGTCTGGAAAGATAAACTCTTTCAACTTTAACCTCTTAACAGCTTAATTCTTGCCCAAAAGCTGAATAAAAAGCTTTCTACATGTCTAAATACAATTTACGTAAAATTTCAAATGTTTAGACCCAAAATTGCCTGAACAGTTGGCTAGAGATCGCAAAGGCTAGATCTATTTAACTTTCCCACATTGGCACCTAAAATTTCGGCTAAAAAAGGATTAAAAAGCTTGTCCTATATCTGAATACACTTTATGTAAAATTTCAAATATTTAGATCAAAAATTGTCTGAGTAATTTGGTTTGACCTCATTTTTTTTTACCTCTTAGCATTTATTGTTTTGGGCTCAAATCAAATTAAAAATTAAGATCCATGGTCAAGTAACCCACATCTAAAATTTTAACTGTTTAGTCCCAAAATTGGAGGAAATTAGTAGAGTTTTCACAAGTAAAATCATTGAACTTTAATCCCTTGACTTCCAAATTTCTGGCCGGAAACCGATTAAAACGATTTTGTCAAGCCTCAATAATCTTCATGATAAATCTTGGGTCTGTAGACGGAAAATTGACAGAGTAGGAAGGTCTGGAAATGCATACATAGGCAGACAATTTCACTTTTATGGATATATAGTTTGGAAACAAACTATTATTCAAGCACTTCCGATTGAAGACGACAGAGTTCTTCTTTTTTCTGATTTTTTTTTATATTTTTTCATTTCGCCGAGCTCTCATTTTTCTCTCAGCTGGCATGTTGTGTATTATAGCGCCCACTAGTTGTTATTCAGCCATATTCTTCTCAAGCGCTTTCTATCGCTACATCCAATCATCATCATTACGCTATAAACCTGCTGCTGTCTGGATAATGATCGTCCAAATGCCTCCGTTTTATTTGTTTACACAAAGAGTGTCGCTCAATACGGTAATGGCAGTTTGTATATCACTTCCCGAAATGCTAAATCCAAGATAAGAAGCATTATAGTCATCCACATACAGTACTGTTGCGCTGTTTCACAGCTCATCAGTGCGGCTAGGCAGGCAACTTCCTCAAGCCAGGATCGAAACCCGACCGCCCAAATGAGAGTCAAGGCTTCTCACCATTACGTTATACGGCTGCTGATGTGTGGGTAATGAATAAACGGTGTTTTGACATCGTCCAAATGAATATATATATATATATATATATATATATATATATATATATATATATATATATATATATATATATATATATATATATATACTAGCATGGGTGCCCGGCGTTGCCCGGTATTTGGAGGTGTATGTCGAGCAAAAAAAAGGCGGTCATTTTTTTTAAACTTTGACCCGTATTATGATCCCTTAAATCTTTTAAAATATAAATGTTTTTTTTTTCTTAAATAGTTTGAGAATATTTGCAACACCAATTTAGGCGAATGAAATTTTACTAATTTTACTAATTTTTGATAAAGAATCAAAGAGATATTAAAAATAAAGTCAGTTATTTAAAGGGGACAAGAACAGTGGGACAGAAAATAATATCAAATAGTTTGACCCTTTCATTTTTATCATAAATAATTTTAACCTTTATCAAATCCTATTTCAGTAATTTAAATACGTTTTGTCATCACTGAAAAACAACATCTTTTTCTTGAGCTATATTTTAGTAAAAAAAAAAAAAACATTCTACAGAAGCCAGATAGACCCAAAAGTTTTGAGCATCGTAATCTGCATACATAGAATATCATATTTATTTATATTTTATAATATTTACCTGTATTATCCTTTTTCAATCAGATTTTTGGATTATCCATTTTCAGTAATTATCTTATACATTTTGATTTAAATCCTGTGCTAGAACACTCCCAGACATAAAATCGGCTCAGTCGATTTAGAGGCCATAATAAACAAACTCATACACCCACACAGAAAAGGTTCCTTATCTATCTATCTATATATATATATATATATATATATATATATATATATATATATATATATATATACAGAGAGAGAGAGTATATATGTATATATATGTATATATATACATATATATATATATATATATATATATATATATATATATATATGTTGATGAACACATAACTGATGAGGCGTGGACGACAAAAAAAAAACGTGTCAGTGGATAATTATATTTTAAAAATAATATATATGCCGCTCCCAATTTAGGAGGTACCAAATTGGTCAAAGGGAAAATTATTCCCAACACGCATTTAGGTAAACATGCATTTTTATATAAATACTTGAATTCATTCGAGAAGTATCGATAACAAGAACAAATATATATATATATATATATATATATATATATATATATATATATATATATATATGAAATAAAATGGAGGTGAAAGGACCTGAACACTCAACGTTTCGCCCGATTCATGCGGCCTTTTTCAAGAGGTATGGTCAATGACGAGAGAGTCGGAAGATTTGGGGCTATATATAATGATGGGGGAGAGCAGCAGGTTTTCCTTATGTAAATTAGATGTCTATGTACATATATATTTTATGAGAGGAAATAAATTAGAGTAATGAAACGAGATTACGAAGGGAGTTTTTAATAATTAGAGATAATTGAATTGGGCTAAAATAGCGTAGTAACTTAAAAGATGGCGTCTAAAATTAAGAATAGGGGGTGAGAAAATGGAGTCTAAAAATAGACAGTGATAAAATAAAATACAGTAAATAAATAAAATAAAAGTAATAAAATGAAGTGAAATTACGAATGGATTTATATATATATATATATATATATATATATATATATATATATATATATATATATATATATATCGAGTTTAACCGGTGTCTAAGTTGTTCTCTTTAATAATTATTTTCGACATATAGGGAGCGTGGAAAAAACCTTTTCTTTGTTTAATTATATTACTGGAATGGGAAATTATAGCCGATTCAATTAAACGTTGTGTGGATCAGTTAGGTATGTGTTTAAGGAAAGTTGCTTTATTAAAATTAAAATGGTTGTCGTTCTCCATGAGTGTATTGTTGTTGTTTTTTTACATCCCTTTTGTGTTCATATATTATTTTATTTAAATTACGTTGAGTTTCTCCTACGTATATTCTTCCACGATCAAGGCAGGAATATATTCCGGCTTTGGTGTTAGTGTTGGTGTTAGTCATAATTTTACGTGTTAGATCGCTAATTTTTAAAGAGCTTAGTTTTGTTATTTGAATGACTGTCTTATTTAGGTTCGTATAGATTCTGTCGTTGATTTAATCCAGCTAACCAATATATATATATATATATATATATATATATATATATATATATATATATATATATATATATATATATATTGGTACCCCCGTTGTTATGAAAATATCCAGTAACAATATTAACCAAAAACAAGAACGATTTAACATTATTTTGTTTAAGGAAATATTTATTTATCAACATAACTCTCACTCTTACAAAATCACTTTGCATAGCCTCCTGTCAACTGATCATGTCACTCAGAGGATTTGAGATGACGTGATGCTATGGGAAACTTCCAAAATCTTCTTCCAAAGTTCATGCTTCGACTAAAATTGAACACCTACTTCATAAGTTTCATCTTTATTAGTGACCATAGCTGCTCAACTGGAGAACAAGGTTGCCATGTCATCAAATTTTCTTCATTCATTCCTTATGACATAAGGTAGGATGTCGTAGCCTTGACTGAGTTGGATAGCGCATTGTCGACCAGAAAAATAAATTTGCGATGACGCGTCAATGGAAAGTCACTACGCCATGGTGGCAAATGCTCATTTAAAAATCAAATATAAGACTGGCTTGTCATTTTGACACTTTCTGGCACTCAAAATGGTCCAATTAGTTCATTGCAGTTTACTCCATCCCAAAACATAACACCTCCCCCTCGCTGTTGATGACATAATCGATGAGGGGTAAGGAATCCAAGAGCACTCCGAACTTTGGCCTACCCATCTGGTCCATCAAACTTTTCTAATCGGTGAAAATAGCAATTCTAATGCTGATTTTCATGTATTTCTGACCCAAAGCCAAACGTTTCATGAGTTTGGTTTAAAACAGGTTTGGTATTGGCTCAATGCTTCTTGCAATTTCGTTTAAAACATTGCAACGTGTCTTCACGGATAAAGAGGGTATTCCAACCTTATCTAATATAGCATCACCGTTGCTGCCCGACTGCTTGATAAGCTGATGGCGAATATTTCTAACATCAGGAGCAGAAACTGAGTTTCTTGTGTTTTTGTCCTTCCTTGGTTTGATGTTCGGACTTTCAACGGATGAAGATAATGTTTTTCGATCTCTTCCAAGCTCCTTGGCTTGATCTCTTCCAAGCTCCTTAGTTTGATCTCTTCCAAGCTCCTTGGCTTGATCTACAAGAGATATACCTTCTGCAAGACTTGCGACAACACGTTCCTTTTAACTAGCTATTAATCCACCCTTTGTATTCATTTCAAGATACCTACAATAAAGTGATACACACTTGAAATTACCAGAAAATAGAAAAATTAAAATCATTTTCAAAATATTAGTTGAAATTACAAAAACATTCAGGGAAATAAGGCACCTTGTTATGTACTTCCAGTGTTTCATATTGCACTTGTCTGCGTTTCATAGCAATTTTAATATTACATTTTTTTTTTACCTGCAGTAAAGCTATACACGAGTTTTATATATGACTTAGGTTCCATCAGCTAGAATCGAAACTAAAACAAAACTCTCAACTCTTTTTCTTAGGCAATATTCGGTTACCCTGAAGTTGTTATTATTCGTCCCTTTGGTCTTTAATATGAGGCATATTCGACTAATCTCAAAAGATGTATTCTAGCTACCGAAAAAAAACCCATTTAAAAACTGGTCTTAGTTTTTACAAAAAAATTGTTGCACTTTGAATTAACATGGAGACCGTGCCGTATATTTGAATCTTATGGAGGTGTCTTCAATATTTATCATGGGAAAAACAGGAGCGAGAGTAATATTGTATTTACATATCGAGCACAGTATGAAAAATAACCACGTCATTTTTTTCTTTTCTGTTCGTTTTGATTTAAGAAAAAATACTTCCATATGTCAACAAACATCAAAAAGACTCTCAGCAATATCCATACTGTTGATTAAACCATATTTGTTCTAGCCTATTCGTATCTACCAGGTAGGTGTAGATACGTCTTCAACGGCTCAGTACGGTCTCTGGCGAAGGGTTTCGAGAGATGACCGGGAGATTTTTCCGGACTACTAAACTCAACATTCGGTGACGCACACACACGGCAATCAACGAACAGACATTGATAATAGATAGATGCACTTCCTGCTGAATGAACGTTTGTACATATAAGTCCATATATACACTAAATTATCTTAACCGGGCTCTACTAACATAAGGGCCAAATAGACCTGAAATGGAGTAGTATTTGGAGGGGTCTGTCCGGAGCACCATTTCCAACTTAGACATTGCACCGGCTTCAAAATCTGATAGATGTCATCTCCTCCATGCTACCCCCCCTTTTTTTAGAGAAGTAGCGAATCTGTTCTATGTTTGGTTCCATTGCAAGTGCTCGACTTAACTTCAATCAATAGTCCTCCACCCTCTGTAAAACATTCACATAAAAAACTCGGAGCTCCAGTAACTCTCGCTTCTCCTATTTTGTCATTCAGTCCTCATTCAATGAGTGATTTTTCTGACAAAGGGTGAAGAAAAAGCTGCTTAAAGGTCGGTACTACTTGGTGACCAGTAGTCTGAGATGTCGGATATTTTTCTGTCTCTGTCTGTCCTTGTTGCCATGTCACTAGTAAGGGTGCTGGAGGTAAACGTTTTGTCTGGGCTGACGTTATCCGCCTGATAGTCAGGGACCCGACCCTTGGATTAACCACTAAGGAGGATGTCCTATCAGCAGGCGCAAAGTACTGGGACTGCTGTATTGCCATTTGGTGAGTGGATCTGGACCATGCAGTAGACTCTGGTGGGGCTTCTCGATGCCATACTAGTGGGTAATTGTTACGGCTTTACCTTTTCGTGTGCTACAAATAAAAAAAAAATTCCTGTCTTTTTCTCTCTTACTTTCCCTCTCTGTACTGCTATAACCAAGTATGCCGACCTATTCCACAAATCCCCAAACCTCAACATGAAATATCTCCAGAATAAAAACTCGATTAAACCTAGAACCCCATCTTCCAGCATAGACCCCTACTACCAGGTCTCCTTCTCCAATATCAGGGGTCTACGTTCCAACCTTCCAGAGGTTGAAACCCAATTACAGGAGACGAAACCGGACATATACTTTCTAAGTGAAACTGGAATAGGGCCGACCACTTCCCTAGATGAGTTCATAATTAATGGATACTCCAATTCAACAGCTAAATCTGACTCCCAAGATCGCCATGGGCATGGAATATGTGCCTACATTAAGGATGGCTTCCCATGTGGAAGGGATATCTCTAGAGAAGATCCTAATCTACCCTATATGTGCTTCAGGGTTGCACTTGCTAACACCACTGCATTTATATTTGCCCTCTATAGGCCCCAAAACAGTGGAGTTACTATCTTTAAGAGCATATCTGAGAAAATAGACCACATACTGTCTTCACATCCCTCGGCTAACATCCACATCTGTGGTGACTTCAACGTCCATAACGTGGAATGGCTGTGCCATTCAAATAAGACAGATGATGAGGGGAGGTTTTGTCATGATTTTGCCATTGCTTATGACCTCACTCAGATTGTTCGCGAACCCACCCGTGTGCCCGATGCACCCAATCAATATGCAAGCCTCTTAGACCTTTTTCTCTCAACGTCCCCTGAGCTATGTTCATGTACCGTTCATTCTCCTCTAGGATCCTCCGACCACTCCGTCGTATCAGTTAAGATAAAAACTAAATGTAAGAAGCCCCCAGACGTACCCCTCCACCGTACTGTATACCGATACTCTATGGCTGACTGGGATAGCTTCCGTACATTCATATCTGATTTACCTCTGCACTCCATGTTTAAAAAGGAAGTGTCCTCTATAGTATCAGATCTGACCGAATGGTTAATTGTAGGCATAGACCAATTCATACCATCTAAAAAATTCCAACAAAAACCTAACAGCTAGCCACGGTTCTCCCCAGAATGTGCTGCTGCTACCGCGCACAGAAATCACTTTTTCCATAGATACCAACGTAATAGATGCACTGAGACTAAAGCTGCTTTCAGGACTGCCAGCAACCAATGTAAAAGAGTAATAAAAAATGCAAGAGAGCTATATGCCCAGTCTGTTAAATCCAAGGTAGCTGATCAGCGGCTTGGTTCCCACCAGTTTTGGCAAATAACAAATAGGATCCTGAACAGAAGTGTGCGTTCTATCCCAACCACTATCAATGGACCAGAGGTCATCTCGTCAGCGTCAGACAAGGCCAAACTATTTGCAAAGAACTTTGCAGCTTATTCTACCCTATGCGACGAAGGCCATCAACTCCCCATATTTACTCCTATAACACAGAACAAGCTAGGTAACATACAAATATCCGTGCATGAGGTCGCCAAGCTAATAAAAAACCTAGATTCCAGTAAAGCAACTGGCCCTGATGGCATCCCAATTATAGTGTTAAAAAAGCTTCAACCAGAACTTGCTCCCATACTTACGAAACTATTTAATCGCTGCCTTAAGGAGAAGTGCTTTCCGACCCCCTGGAAGACCTCATCAGTTTGCCCTGTATTTAAGAATTCAGGTGATAAGTCATCTCCCTCTCAGTACAGACCAATAAGTCTTCTCTGTGTTATGAGTAAGTTGCTGGAATCCATATTAAATAGAGAAATAGTCAACCACCTCAGCAGGAATAACCTTCTTAGTGACACACAATATGGTTTCCGCTCTGCAAGGTCTACCGCAGATGTGCTTACGGTTATATCCCACAGGATTAGTGAATCTCTTGACAAAGGCTTCCTTTCTAGGGCAATTGCTCTTGACATATCAAAGGCCTTCGAAAAAGTATGGCATAAGGGTCTACTTCACAAGATTTCCAGCTACGGTATAACTGGAAATGTTTTCTCAATCATTAAATCATTTCTCTCCGATAGGCTCATAAGAGTAGTGGTAGATGGTCAAAAATCGGAGGCCTGCAATATAAATGCTGGAGTCCCTCAGGGGTCAATCCTGGGCCCAACTCTCTTCCTGATCTACATCAATGACCTTCCTAAACACATACTTAAATCATTCGTTGACATCTATGCTGATGACACGACCATCTATGGCAACACATCAAAGGCTGTAAATGACAAAGTTCTCTCTGATTCTCTCTCCTCTGATCTCGAGCGCGTGGTTCAGTGGGGGAAGATGTGGCTAGTTACCTTTAATGCATCCAAAACCAAACTCCTATCCTTACATCATCAACGCTCTGATCCCTAGCTGGCATCAATTGTGATGGATGGCTCTCGTCTGGGTGAGGCCCCGTGTTTTGACAAGCTTCTGGGTTTGACCTTTACTCCTGATCTGAAATGGAACACGTACATCAAGTCTGTTGCCAAGGTAGCTGGAAAGATGGTGGGATCCTTCTACCGCTCCAGAAGATATCTCACTACTGATGCAATTCTCTATCTATATAAAAGCCAAGTACGGCCAAGGATGGAATACTGTTGCCATATCTGGGCAGGAGCTGCCAAAATCAGCCTATCATGCCTTGACAGAGTACAAAATAGACTTCGTGGCTTAGTGGGGGATGCCCTTTTCTCTACCCTGCAACCCCTCTCCCACAGAAAAGACGTTGCAAGCCTATCCTTGTTTTATCGTTATTTTCATGGCAGGTGCTCGTCTGAACTCCAATCCCTGGTCCCCCCTCGCCAATCTTTCACGAAAAACACCCGTCTAGCTGAATCCACTGTGAAAAATTTCCCCCACTCTATATCTGTGCCTAAATCAAAACGCGGATTCCATTAAGAAATCTTCTTTCTTAGAACTGCATGCCTGTGGAACTCTGTTCCGTCTGCCTGCTTCCCTCCGGACTACAACTTGGATGTCTTCAAGTCTAATGTTAACAAATTCCTAATGAACCGCCCCCTTAAGTAAACACTTCATCAAATCTCCTCACTAACGTAATGTACTTGCAATAACCCTTATCCCTGAGTGGCTTTCGGGCCTTGATAAGTGGTGATCACTGTGTAAAAAAAAAACCACCGTCAACAATTTTCCTGATCCTTTATCTGTGTTTAAAACTAAACGCAAATTCCTTTAGTAGAGGTTATTTTCTAGAGCTATCCGTCTGTGGAACACAATACGGCGAGGCTGCTTCCCAGTTGACTATAACATCGTTCGTTTTGAAGTTGAGACAGCTTTTAACTAATCAGTTTCTACTGTTTCTGTAGATTACAGTGTTATTACATCTGATACTCAGTAACCCTTATCCTCGAGATGGCCCTTGGTCTTAATAAGCGGTGACCCCTTATTAAAAAGAAATATATTACTTACAAAATGGTCACTGTAATATACACGCATATCGTTTTGCTAATAGTTTTTTTTTAAATTTGTACACGTATAAACACACTCGGCGATATGTACAGGGTAGAAAGATAAAGTTATCTCCTTAGAAAAGACATGATTCCATTTCCGTTTGATGAAAAACCGTTTTCTGTTTTTTTTTTGTTGCAGACCATCTACTAGTTGTATAGTTGCGTACAAATCCGAAGAGCAATAGGAGCCTTCGAACATGTCTGAAAGTGACACCATGTTCAACGTGCAAGATCGGAGATGCGCCACTGTACAACTCATGCTCTATACCGATCCAAGTTATGACAATTGGACCGTTGCTAGCACCCTCAAATTGCAAAATCCGGACGGTTCAACACGCAAAGGCATAGCTCATCGAAGTTTCCGGAAACGGTTATGGTCATTGGTTCGGTTTCAAGAGGAAGCTACATCATGCCACATCATACCACCTCACACCTTCGAAGTCGGCTTTAATATAAACACCAAGGTGTACTTGGATGTGATGAATAGTGGGTGTTATCCCTTGATGCAATAAGCAGGCCGCTTCAGACCCTAGGAGGGGTAGCAGGAGTCGGCATAGAATTAGAATAGAAACTTTTAGGCATTTAGGGGCATCTACACTAAAATGTTAGGATTTTATTGCTAAACGGGTTTGTCGGGAGTATGTACGTCGAGGGAGTCCAAATGCAATGAGTTCATAGTAGCACTTTCTTTTAGACTATTTGTAAAATAAATATAAGGATGCGAGATTAAAGCGATTAGAGGTTAAATTTTGGTTGATAGTGTGCGTCCAATCTTTCATTTGACATAGCCTTTCATTTTTCATGGGCAAAACCAAATTATCCTGCCAACCAACGACTATTAGCCACTCCTAATAAACATAGAAGCCACAACTGTTAGCATATCTTGTAAACATAGATCAATCAGAATGAATTCTCTTCATGGTTCAGAAATTTGAATAAATTAAAAAAGAAGTAAAGAAAAAAATACAAATTCGAAACGGTCGTCATTTTTTTAACATTTTTTTCAAAATTACAAGAATGCCCCTTTTTGGGGAGCATGATTTTCACCACATTAAAAACTCTGCCCTCGTGGGGAGGCAAGTAAATAGGAACATTACCTTGGATGCCTATCAATACTCTATTATATTTTCATGGCACGTGCTCATTTCCTGTCTTTAGTCCAGCCCTGCAAAACAATCCCAACAAGCACTCGTTTGCCTACATTTGTAAAATAGACCCAGTGATGCAACGTTGCGACAATGCAACCAAGGTTGGAGCTTGGTTTATTGTGCGCATTTAGACATCCTGATTGCTGGGGTAAAACCCGATTACACTGCCCGCACCCACTTATTAGCAACTCCTAAACTAAACTACATAGAAGCTACAATTTTATGCACACCTTGGTAATATGAACCAATCAGATTTGTATAAATTTAATGTACGAATTCCTTTCACGCATGAGAAATTTGAATCTATTAAAAAAAATGAAAAAAAGACAAAAAGAAAATATCTTAAACTTTCGTCATTTTAAAACATCTAATTCTTCAACGTGACATTACCTCACAATAGGTCAAATGCTACTCTCCAGCTCAATTTTGAGTTCTACCCCACAAAACTTTCACTACAAGCGTTCCTCTAACTACAAACTTTTGTCACTAATTTTCCGCTTTTCTATTTGTGTTTAAATCCAAGTGCAAATTCCACGAACAAAGCTTCTTTTCTTGAACTTTGTGCCCGTGGAATGTACGTTTGGACTGCTTTCTAGCTCACCTCAACATGGCCGTCTTCATGTCCAATGTAAACAAGTTATTGTTAAGCTGTTGCTCTTAAATAATCAACTTGTACTCAATTTCGTAACGATAACTATGCTGTTGTCTCAATGATCACCTTATTCACATTAAACCTTATCCTTGAGTAACCTTCGAATCTTGATAACTAATGACTTTCTTGTAAAAACATATTGACAAGATAAACAATATTAAAAATACAACTGATTTTGAATACGAAAAGGTAAGTAAAACAAGGTAACGTTTTCTTGTTTATTGGTTTCTTTTGTTATTTTTTTACCAAAAATGATGAGTGTGCGCGAAATTTTCTTTTTTTTAACTATGGTTCAGGTGTAAAGCACATGTAAACCCTAAGAAATTAGGCGGAACTACGTAAAAGAGGTCGCATAGTTTGTTGTTTTCTTTTGAACTTGTTTATGTGGTTTTTTAAAAAATAGGGGAATACGAATGGCCCGATGGACCAGACATTAAACTCGTTTTTTTTTTTAATCAGTAAAAATGAGTAAACAAAGCAGTAAAATAAAATATTTAAATATACTAAATCCAAAGTAGTTGCATCTCGTTCTACGGATAGGCATCGGATGTTTTAGGAAAGAAACTTTGGTCATGGAAGTTTTGATTGTTTTATTTTATAAAGTCATACAAGACAGAAATAAAAGTTATTTGTTGCGGTTGAGGTATATTAGTTATTGCTGCGATTTTTTACAGGCAAGACAAATGATTGGCCATAATTGGAGCACCTGCTATGAATACGCCAATACTATAGTCGATATGGGATTACATTCATGGTATCTTGTTCGTTAAATGAAGTGATTGATAAAAAATAAACTACGTTTATTGAAGTTACATATTATTGTCGTTGCAGTGAAAGATAGATAGATAGACAGTGAGAGAGAGGGGAAAGATAGAGAAAGTGAGAGAGAGGAGCGAGAAAGAGAAAAGAAATTCTTTTGCTGTGGTTGTAAAAGAAGAGTTCATGTGGTGAATGTTTTATGTGAACGGACAGGGTTTGAGAGTGATAGAGACTATAACGATCACCAACGGGATCAAACAATATACAGTGGGAGAGGAAGAGGATTATAGATAGTAATCTAGTAAATTTTTTTATTGAATAAATTGAACAATTGCTTCTTTTATTTTGTCTTTTGGTTTTTACATTCCATGAGTGATGTTTCTAAAAAAGGGAAATGATTGCTGTTTTTTTCTGTCCGAATCTATTAATCTAATACTTAACGTTTTCATCGTTTCGATCGATGTAACCGCCGAACTTCTTCCGGCGTATCTTAAGACATCTTGGCATAGCGGATAAAATACTTGGTAAAATTCAATCTTAAGTTACACATTTCTGGAGATCCAATATTTGGTCTTAATTGCGAACGACACTCAGCATACCGGTGCGAATTACTTAGGACTTCGACACTTTCATGGCTCCGTGGATAAAATAGATATTCTGTTCGGAATCTCGTGAAAGTTTCCGAGTTGGATAGTAAGATTCTGCGGTTGGACAAGATATACCTGAAGAAGGTCGGATGTTACATCGTTTGGAACGTAAAAATAACACTGAATGTGAGAACAATAGTCCGAATAATCCAAATAGTGAAGATAATGTTTATTTGAATAAAATAAAACACGCATCAAGTGCGCTTGAAAGCCAAATCACAACGTAATATTAGGAAAAATAAACAAATATTTTACTTGTTTGAAATTTAAAATATAAATATACGTCGGGGCTACATTCCATCCTAAGTATGTTGTTTTCTTTTTTTCTTTTCTTCTTTCTTTCCATGTTGTAAAGTTGGAGCAAGAAAAGTCTGTTTGTAAAGATCCGCGCGTTGTATCTCAGCCGTTGTATTTTGAAATGTTGGAACAGTGCGTAAGCAATGCGAGAATAACATCAAAGAGTATGAGTTCCATATAGAAACGTTCATTTAATTTAATATATTTCGGAGCAAAACTCCATCCTCAGTGTGTTGCTTTCTTCTTTTCAAACTTTACAACATGGCAAGAAAGAAGAAAATACATAAAGAAGAAAATAAATTATGTTGTGATTTGGCTTTTAAGTGCACTTTATGCGTAATTTATTTTATTCAAATAAAATCAACATTTCTATATTGAACTCATATCCTTTTAAATACTGTTTTATTGTTGTTGTCCTGTGTGTGATTATTATTATTATTATTATTATTATTATTATTATTATTATTATTATTATTATTATTATTGGTTACGGTTGCCAGTGTCTGACATTACAATGGGCGGACAGTAATACCAACGAACAACCGTACTTAGTTTTTTTTTTTTTGACAGGTGGAGTGGGAGACATATTTCTAGTGGGAAACATCAGTACACGGCTCCTGCTAGTTATTATTATTATTATTATTATTATTATTATTATTATTATTATTATTATTATTATTATTATTATTATTATTATTATTTGACAACAAGGAGCTTTCACATAAAGAATCTCTTCTTTAAAACAACCTGTGGTGTTCCCTGGAAGCTGAGTGACAACAAGTCTCCCCGGATTTTCAGTACCCTCCACCTCTTTCGATAACATTTGCAAGTTAGTTTGCATTATCGCAACAGCCGCTTACCATTGATTTCTCGCTAACAATGACTATTGGTCTTCACTGGAATTTGAGGTCTGGTCAGCGGTCTCTCCTCGGTCTTTCTATGCTCCTTGACTATTCTCGGTTATTTGGGATCATTCTTTGGGGAGATGGTTGGATAATGAGAGGAGATGGGGAAGGGAATAAAGAATTATAGATGTTCCATGTATAGCTTCATGTTTTGTCTCTGCAGCAGCTCGTCTGGCCCGCGCATGCGTATTAGTGTATTACTCTCCACAGTCAGAGGTTTCTTTCATATTTCAGCAGCTTTCATTATTGTTATTCATTGTATCTTTCTAGATATTTATTATTGTTGTTATTATTATTGCTGTCATTATTATTATTATTGCTTTTATTATTATTATCATTGTTATTATTATCATTATTATTATTGTTGTTATTATTATTTTTTTTTGTTAATATTATCATTATTATTATTATTATTATTATTATTATTATAATGTATAAATGATAATATGCATTATTATAAACTGTATATCCATTTATTAATATTATAAATTATATATTAATTTACAAATTACATAGTAATGCATTATTAATTATAAAATGATTATCAATTGCGTGTTAATTTATTATCATTATAATTCGTATATTTTTTATTATTATAAAAAATAAATAAATTTAATATTTTTATTTTATTATTACAAATAGTATATTAATTTATTACTACTATAATTCTATATAAAATAATTATTATTAATTGTACATTAATTTATTATTATTATTAAAATTATTATTATTATTATTATTATTATTATTATTATTAATTGTATATTAATTTATTATTATTAACATTGTCTATTAAATTCACTCATGCCCGACATATTTTCATGGCAATAGCTTAAAGACAGAAATGGGGGCACTTGACGCAAAAAACTAAAATATCATTTTAATTTAAATAAAAAACCCCATAAGTGAAATATTGATAGAATTTCGACCCAGAAAACTTCAATTATGTCCTTTTTGCGAGAAAAATCGTTTATAAAATGTGGGTGTCTGAGAATAAAAGAATGAACAACTAAATAGAACAAAATATTATGGTAATCTTTAAGTATAGACAACTAAATAGAACTAAATATTATGGTAATCTTTAAGTATAGACAACTAAATAGAACTAAATATTATGGTAATCTTTAAGTATAGACAACTAAATAGAACTAAATATTATGGTAATCTTTAAGTATAGACAACTAAATAGAACTAAATATTATGGTAATCTTTAAGTATAGACAACTAAATAGAACTAAATATTATGGCAATCTTTAGGTATAAACAATTAAATAAAAGTAAATATTATGGTAATCTTTACGTATAGACAACAAAATAGAACTAAATATTATGGACATTTTGAGGTATAGACAACTAAATATAACTAAATATTATGGTAATCTTTAAGTATAGGCAATTAAATAGAACTAAATATTATGGTAATCTTTAGGTATAGACAACTAAATAGAACCTACTATTATGGTTATCTTTAGGTATAGAAAAAAAATAGCACTAAATATTATGTTAATCATTAGGTATAGACAACTAAATAGAACAAAATATTATGGTAATTTTTAGGTATTGACAACTAAGTAGAACTAAATATTATGGTAATCTTAAGGAATAGACAACTAAATAGAACTACATATTGTGGAAATCCTAAGGTATAGACAACTAAATAGAACAAAATAGTATGGTAATCTTTACCTATAGACACCTAAATAGAACTAAATAGTATGGTAATCATTAGGTATAGACAAATAAATAGAACTAAATATTATGGTAATTTTTAGGTATAGACAAATAAATAGAACTAAATATTATGGTAATCATTAGGTATAGACAAATAAATAGAACTAAATATTATGGTAATTTTTAGGTATAGACAACTCAAAAGAACTAAAAATTATGGTAATATTTAGGTATAGACAACTAAACAGATCTAAATATTATAGTAATCTTTAGGTATAGACAACTACATAGAACTAAATATTATGGTAATCCTTAGGCATAGACAACTAAATAGAAGTAAATATTATAGTAACGTTAATGTATAGGCAACAAAATAGAACTAAATATTATGGAATTTTTTAGGTATAGACAACTAAATAGAACGTAATATTATGGTGATCTGTAGGAATAGACAAGTATATATAAATAAATATTATGGTAATCCTAAGGTATAGACAAATAAAAAGAACGAAATATTATGGTAATCTTTAGGTATAGACTACTTAATAGAACTAAATACTATGGTAATCCTAAGGTATAGACAACTACATAGAACTAAATAATATGGTAATCTTTAGGTACAAACAACTAAATAAAACTAAATATTATAGTAATCATAAGGTATAGACAACGAAATAGAACAAAATATTATGGTAATCTTTAGGTGAAGACAACTAAATAGAATAAATTTTATGGTAACCATTAGGTACAGACAACTAGATAAAACTAAATGGTTATCTTTTGGTATAGACAACTAAATAGAACTAAATAGTATGGAAGTCTTTAGGTATAGACAACTAAAACGAACTAAATAGTATGGTAATCTGTAGGTAAAGACAACTATATAGAACTAAATATTATGGTAATCTTTCTGTATAGACAACGACATACAACTAAATATTATGGTAATCTTTAGGTATAGACAACTAAATAGAAAAAAATATTATGGTAATTTTTAGGTATAGACTAGTAAATAGAATTAAATATTATGGTAATGTTTAGGTATAGACAAATTAATAGAACTAAATATTATGGTAACTTTTAGGTATAGACAACTTAATAGAACTAAATATTATGGAAATTTTTAGGTATAGACAACTAAATAGAATTAAATATTATGGTAATGTTTAGGTATAGACAACTAAATAGAACTAAATAGTATGGTAATCTTTACGTAAAGACAACATAATAGAAATTATGGTAACCATTTGGTATAGACAACTTAATAGAACTAAATATAATGGTAATCATTAGGAGTAGACAACTAAATAAAAGTAAATATTATTGTAATTTTAGGTATAGACAACCAAACAGAACTAAATATTATGGTAATCTTTAGGTATAGAAAACTAAAAAGAACTAAATATTAAGAAACCTTTAGGTATAGACAACAAAATAGAAATAAATATTATGTTAATCATAAGATATAGACAACTAAATAGAACTAAATATTATGGTAATCTTCAGGTATAGACAACTAAATAGAACTAAATAGAATGGTAATCTTTAGGTATAGAACCAAATAGAACTAAATAGTATGGTAATCTTTAGTTATTGACACCTAAACAGAACTGAATATTATGGTAATCTTTTGGTATAAACAACTAAATAGCACTACATATTATAGTAAACTTTAGGTATAGACAACTAAATAGAACTAAATAGTATGGTAATCTTTACGTATAGACAACTAAATAGAACTACATATTATCGTAATCTTTAGGTATAGACAACTTAATAGAACTAAATAGAATTGTAATCTTTACGTATGAACAACTGAATAGAACTAAATATTATCTTAATCTTTAGGTATAGACAACTAAATAGAACTAAATAATATGGTAATCTTTAGGTATAGACAACTTAATAGAACTTAATAGTATGGTAATATTTAGGTATAGTAAACTAAATAGAACTAAATAGTATGGTAATTTTTAGGTAAAGACAACTAAACAGAACTAAATATTATGGTAACCTTTAGGTATAGACAATTAAATAGAACTAAATATTATAGTAATCTTTTTTATAGGCAACTAAATAGAACTAAATAATATGGTAATTTTAAGGTATAGACAGCTAAATAGAACAAAATATTATGGTAATCTTTAAGTATAGACAACTAAATAGGACTAAATATTATGGTAATCTTTAAGTATAGACAACTAAATAGAACTAAATATTATGGTAATCTTTAAGTATAGACAACTAAATAGAACTAAATATTATGGTAATCTTTAAGTATAGACAACTAAATAGAACTAAATATTATAGTAATCTAATATTAAAGTAATCATTAGGTATAAACAACTAAATAGAACTAAATATTATGGTAAACTTTTGGTATAGACAACTAAATAGAACTAAATAGTATTGTAATCTTTAGGTATAGAACTGAATAGAACTAAATAGCATGGTAATCTTTAGGTATTGACAACACAATAGAACTTAATATTATGGTTATCTTTAGGCATAGACAACTAAATAGAACTAAATAGTATGGTAATCTTTATGTATGGAAAAAATTAGAACTAAATATTATGGTAATCCTTAGGTATAGATAACTAAATAGAACTTAATAGTATAGTAATATTTAGGTATAGAACACTAAATAAAATTGAATAGTATGGTAATGTTTAGGTATAGACAACTAAATAGAACTAAATAGTATGGTAATCTTTAGGTATAGACAACTAAATATAACTAAATAGTATAGTACTCTTTAGGTATAGACAACTAAATAGAACTAAATAGTATTATAATCTTTAGGTATAGACACTTCCATAGAACGTAATATTATGGTAATCTTTAGGTATAGACAACTAAATAGAACTAAATAGTATGGTAATCATTAGGTATAGATAACTAAATAGAACCAAATAATATGGTAATCTTTTGGTATAGAAAACTAAATAGAACTAAACATTATGGTAATTGTGATGTATAGACAACTAAATAGAACAAAATATTATCGTAATCTTTAGGTATAGACAACTTAATAGAACTAAATATTATGGTAATCATTAGGTATAGACAATTAAATAGAACTAAATAGTATGGTAATCTTTAGGTATAGATAAAAAATAGAACTACATATTATAGTAATCTTTAGGTATAGACAACTAAATAGAACTTAATAGTATGGTAATCGCTTGGCATAGATAACTAAATAGAACTAAATAGTATGTTAATTTTTAGGTATAGACAAGTAAATAAAACTAAATATTATGGTAATCTTTAGGTACAGACAACAAAATATAACTAAATATTATGGTAATCGTAAGGTATATACAACTAAATAGAACTAAATATTTGGGTAATTTTTATTTATAGACAACTAAATAGAACTAAATATTATTGTAATTCTTAGGTATAGACAACTAAATAGAACTAAATATTATGGTAATTTTTGGGCATAGACACCTCAATAAAGCTAAATATTATTGTAATGTTTAGGTATAGAAAACAAAATAGAACTAAATATTATGATAATTATTAGGTATTGACAACTAAATATAACTAAATATTATGGTAATTTTTATGTATAGACAACTAAATAGAACACTATAGTATCGGTATCTGTAGGTATAGACAACTAAATAGAACTAAATAGTATGGTAATCTTTCGGTGTAGACAACTAAATAGAACTAAATATTACGGTACTCTTTATGTATAGACAACAAAATATAACTAAATATTATGGTAATCTTTAGGTATAAACAACTAAATAGAACTAAATATTATGGTATTCTTAACGTATAGACAAGTAAATAGAACTGAATATTATGGTAATCTTTTTTTTAGACAACTAAATAGAACTAAATATTATGGTAATCTTTAGGTATAGACAACTAAATAGAACTAAATATTATTGTAATTTTTAGGTATAGACAACTAAATAGAACTAAATAGTATGGTAATCTTTATGTATAGACAATTTAATAGAACTAAATATTATGGTAATTTTTAGGTATAGACAACTAAATTGAACTAAATATTATGGTAATCTTTATGTATAGACAACTAAATAGAACTACATATTATGGTAATCTTTAGGTATAGAGAACTAAATAGAACTAAATAGTATGGTAATCTTTAGTTATAGACAACTAAATAGAACTAAATATTATGGTAATTTTTAGGTATAGAAAACTAAATAGAACTAAATATTATGGTAATCTTTAGGTATAGACAACAAAATAGAACTAAATAGTATGGTAATCCGTCGGTATACACAACTAAATAGAACTAAATATTATGGTAATCTTTTGGTATAGACAACTAAATCGAACTAAATATTATGGAAATTTTTATTTATAGACAACTAAATAGAACTAAATATTATGGTAATTTTTAGGTATAGACAACTAAATAGAACTAAATATTATGGTAATCTTTAGGTATAGACAACGAAATAGAACTATATATTATGATAATCTTTAGGTATAGACAGTTATAATCACCACCATGCCACACGTACTCTAAAAAGTTTTCGGAAAATACTAGACTGATCAAATTGAAATTTTCTATGCACCTTTGTTAGGATGAGGTAGAGCGAACTAAGTATTATGGTATCCGATTGATGGTCAGTTAGAGAGTAATAAGGAGTAATAGGGTTAATATTTTAATAAACTGAGAGCAGATTCTACAAATTAATAATTAATGTTTGCCCCTCTTTAACTAATTGAACAATCCTATATTAGATCTCTTTCTTTATCTCTCTACTTGTCCGTCCCAGTTGTAACACAGGTGGTTACGAGATAACATGTCTTCTAATAGCACTATTTTTTGTAGCTTTTCATCGGATACACGGACAGCTGAATTACTCTTACAAAGGCAACATGCTTCCCGATACCCGGTACAAAATGATGTTTGCGACAGGATGTATCCAAGCGTTCCTCGGTGTGTGTTATCTGGCCAACTTCATTGCTATATGCTTATATGAGGTCACTATATATAATACGTATATATTACATGCATGGTTAATCTTATCGGTAAGTAAACACATTCTCGGTATCAATTTCATTAAATGCTACTAAGATTAAGCTACTTTATTAAAACAATAACAATATTCTTGTTAACCACTGCTGGCCAAGACTAATAATACTCTACCTGAGTGTTCATCTATTAAACTCCTTGACTTAAAATAACACGCAAAATTAATTGGAACAAAGTGATCGTAGACATTGCCGAGGCGGCTGCGAAGAAGTTGATTCCCTCTAGAGCTAGAGTACAATGTATTTTTACAAAGTCGCCTGCATGAATTATTGTTGTCAAATCTGGGCTGGTGCATCAACCATTTGTCCATCCTCCTTATTCGTTGCTGGATTTAGGTTCCAGTATGCTATTTCAATCAAATAATTGCTTTGAAATATGATATGCAGTCGTTCTTAGTCGGTAAAAATCAATCATCTTCGCTAATTTCTGGAATTATTGACCTTTAAAGTGACTACCTCAATTACTTACAACAGAAAACGGCCCTTCGAATCGCGATATCCATGCATTAATAAAGAGAGTCTCACGAGCGATCCACGATAAAAGTGTCGCCCTAAAGAAAATAACACTAGTTTTACTTTAAATATTCAATTCAGGTAACTTGATTATGTAGTAGAGCTGACATCTATTCAATGTATCCGCCTTCAGCTTCAATCACGTTCTCAATACGGCTCATGAACTGGGAACATGCCTTTTCCATCAGCGTTGTCCAGAGCTCAGTGAATTCCTGACAGCTGGTAGAGATCAGGCTGGGTTTAGTATTGTGGGATATCATGTTGGTGATAGTCAGGATGAATTAATCCAGCGTGTTCAAGTTGGGGAGGAGAGAGGTATTGAGAGAAGAGTACAAAGTCGCAGTACTCCTTCTGAACCCAGGTCTAGGTTTCTTTTTAACTTGTGGGCCGGCGCTGAGTGCTAATGCGACACCCAGGGTCTGCCAGCGGTCACCCGATTGCACCAGAAGATCAGCACACTCGTCACCACATTGAGTACACTTCGCTGTTGATTTCAAGTCGACTTAGAAGATGTGAGGTGACATGATATAACTATAACTATACCAAAAACAAAAACCGTCACCGGAGACGTCGTAAATCTGTGCCCTCAAGCGTTTAACCGGCCGGTTTTGCATTTTGAACGTACTAGCAATGGTCCTATCTTTATAACTTGGATTGGTAGAGGGCATTAGTTGTACAGAAGCGCATCTGGGATCTCGCTCGTTGGACATTGTGTCATTTTAAATATGAAGGAAGGCTCCTATCATTCTTTGGATTTGTACACAATGGAGCAACTAGTAGATGGTCTGGAACCTCCAAAAAGGGCCGGTTTTCATCAAATGGGGTCATGTCTTTTCTACGGCAGCAATTTTCTCGTTCCACATAGTAGATAACTTTTACTAATGGCGCATTCTTATTCATTCAGATAGTGACGTATAGTAAGGAATTAATTTGCTGTAAACGTCCGTAATTCTATAAAAGCTAGCTAAGCACTTGGAATCATTGTGTACTAAGACGGCATTCACATGATGTATATATATATATATATATATATATATATATATATATATATATATATATATATATATATATATATATATATATATATATGCATATATAACTTCATGCACTTTTTGAAGAGATAGAAGGCAGGTCAAGTTCCACAAGACTACAAAGACGTCTGCATCAAACACCTCTACAAGAATAGGAGAGTCAAAAATGCTTTTTGAAACCATTGTGGGATATCTCTGCTTTCGATTGCTGGAAAGATTTTGGCTAGTCTCATTCTAAACAGAATCATCAAGCATCTTGGCGATGAGGTGTATCCTGTGTCCCTGTCCGGTTCTCGGTTTGGGTCGCGGCACCATTGACATGATATTTTCACTTCGTCAAATGGCAGAAAAGGTCTGAGAGAGAGGTCAAGAATTGCATATCGTGTTTGTTGACCTTAATAAGGCCTTGGATACTGTGAACTGTGGCGCTCTTTTGGCAGGTTTGGGAAAGCTTGTTACCCCGAGAGCATGCTAAACGTGATTATTTCGTATCATAAAGGGATGAGGGCTAATGTTGTCTCTGATAGAATGATGTCCGAAGTCTTCAGTGTTACAAATGGGACCAACCAGGGGTGTGTGATGGCACTAGTTCTCTTTGCGCTTTTCTTTTCGCTTATGCTGAAACATGCATTTAAAAACATTGACACTATTGTTTGGTTTTATTTCGGTCATCTGGTTAATTGTTTAACCAAAACAAAAACTCTTCGCCAAACTGAAGTTATTCGCTATTTGACGATGCTGCTCCGGTGGAAACATCTGTCGTGGAAGCGCAGACCCTTCTCGATCCCTTTTCAGCTGCATGTAGGGCCTTTGGACTGACAATAAGCATAAAAAAGACTGTGGTAGTTCATCAGCGTTCACCTACTCCAAAGTAAGTTGTAGGCGTAAAGAAAATTCACCTGAGTATAGATTCCCCAAATGTAAACTGAAAATGGATATTCTTTATATAAATCATGTTAAATCGTTTCACTACCTCGGCAGCAAAGTTAATTATAGTGGATCCCTTGATTATGAAATTGTTCACAGAATTGCTAAGTACTTGTGCATTTGGAATCCTTGATCACCGCATGTGGAATGAATGGAATATCCGAGTGGACAAAAAAAATTATACCCTCCGCAACAAAGAATTAAATGCTGAATTATTCACAAAATGCAAAATATCTGGCAAAAGTAATCTGTCTGCAGAAAACATACCATATAGGGGTCTTGAAAAAGAAGCGATTGACCGTAAATAATGGAGACGCGGTGTTTTGAAGAAATCCCAACAAATTCAATCTGATAGTCTGACTAAGCTGAGAGAAAACAGAGAAACTGTAAAACAATTGGCAGATGTCAGTCAATACTCATATTCTATACCTTTTCCAGTTGAAAATGGGAATAGTTCAGTTGAAAATTGGAATAGTTCAGTTGAAAATGGGGATAGTTCAGTTGAAAATGGGAATAGTTCAGTTGAAAATGGGAATAGTTCAGTTCAAAATGGGGATAGTTCAGTTAAAAATGGAAATAGTTCAGTTCAAAATGGGAATAGTTTAGTTCAAAATGGGAATAGTTAAGTTCAAAATGGGAATAATTTAGTCCAAAATGGGAATAGTTCAGTCCAAAATGGGGATAGTACAGTTAAAAATGGGAATACTTCAGTTCAAAATGGGAATAGTTCAGTTTAAAATGGGAATAGTTAAGTTCAAAATGGGAATAGTTAAGTAAACTGTAAAGCATTTGGCAGATGTCAGTCAATACTCATATTCTATACCTTTTCCAGTTGAAAATAGGAATAGTTCAGTTGAAAATTGGAATAGTTCAGTTCAAAATGGGGATAGTTCAGTTGAAAATGGGAATAGTTCAGTTGAAAATTGGGATACTTCAGCTAAAAATGGGAATAGTTCAGTTCAAAATGGGGTTAGTTCAGTTCAATATGGGAATAGTTCTGTTCAAAATGGGAATAGTTCAGTTGAAAATGGGAATAGTTCAGTTCAAAATGGGGATACTTCAGTTCAAAATGGGAGTAGTTCAATTCAAAATAGGAATAGTTCAGTTCAATATGGGAATAGTTCAGTTCAAAATGGGAATAGTTCGGTTAAAATGGGAATAGCTCAGTTGAAAATGTGAATAGTCCAGTTGAAAATAGGAATAGTTCCGTTGAAAATGGGAATAGTTCAGTTCAAAATGGGAATAGTTAAGTTCAAAATGGGAAAATTATTCTAGGTATAAATATATATATATGTACATGTATATATATATATATATATATGTATATATATATATGTATATATATGCATATACATATGCATATATATGTATATAAATGGATATGTGTGTTCGTATATATACCCATATATGTGTGTGCTACAGGAAAAATTTGCTTATTAAACTATTTCTCACCCTTTATTGATACCAACACTCCCATCTATGAATCTCGATGTAACTATAACGGATATATAAATAAATGACAAATCACATATATTCGATATCCTAAGTTGCTGTCTATCCTTCTCTCTGTATATATATATCCATTCGCACAAGTAAAATCCAGGGAAATTATATGTATATATATATATATATATATATATATATATATATATATATATATATATATATATATATATATCCATATTAACCTACAACCTACCTCCAATTCAATTTATATCATTGTATGTAATGAACCATCTTTGCTTACATAAAACCCCCTAAAATCTTCCTATATATATATATATATATATATATATATATATATATATATATATATATATATTTATTTAAAGGGGATTAGAACAGTAGTCTAAAGAGCAGAGTGTATTTTAATATAATAAACTCGATAGGCAAATATCCTATATAATAAGCTCGATAGGCAAATATCCTAGAGCTACTTTAATATTTAGTAATGTGATTGACAATTTAAAATTCAAATTAGAATTAAAAATTAAAAATTTGTTTCATAAGAAGGAACAGCAACAAAGTTAATAATTTGTACGATCGTTTCGGAAACGATGATTTTTATTGTGATAGACATTAAGCCATGGACAATAATTTGGACATATAGTTTTTTTTAAACAATGTCTCCTCATCAGCAAAAATATTGGGTGTTTTTTTTTAATATATGTAAAAGACACCATAAATAAACCTAGCATTTTTAAGTAAGGCAGATGTTATTTTAATTCTTCGCCTTTTGAAAACCGTAATTGTCGCCAAACATTCATTTGGATGTTGATTGTAGCTTATAAACGCATGCGTTTATAAACTAGAATCAACATCCAATATTTTTGTTGATGAGGAGACTGTGTTTAAAACGATATCGTATACGCTTAAGCAGCAGATTAAAAAATAATGTGTTAAGTATGCAAAATTGAATTAACTTTAGCAGATCATTTTCACTTTACCTTTTATCTTTATCGATTTTTTTTTCAGATGATAGCAACTGGAGTGTCTGCCATCAAAGTTAGCAAGAGTCCAGAAACATATAAAGGCTTAGTAAGTTCTTTCTTTGAAATTAAAGTGCACCGTATATATATATATATATATATATATATATATATATATATATATATATATATATATATGCCTCCGTTCAGTCTCGATAGACAAACGATACCCCTGTAGTGGCACTGCGCGTGTAATTGTGTTGCAAGTGTTGCGCAATCCCAACCGCATCTCCCTTAATCTAGTGGCACGGAAAAATCCAGGACGACTGGAAACAATTCCGAGATAAACGGAGAACACATACAGCGCCAATCACAGATTTGGTATTGGCCAGGCTCATCGTTCTTTTATTTCGCTGATCTGAGGGTAATATGTGTTATGCGTTATTATACCGTATATATATATATATATATATATATATATATATATATATATATATATATATATATATATATATAGTAATTTATAAAATGTATATGGCGATTAAGCTACACTGAATATTCGGCGTTTCATCCACTCTAGGATTCGTCAGGCTTATGCGCGAATTCTGTGGTTGTTTCTCGTTTTTATGTGTTGCCTGGGTTGACATGAAGTTCTGTTTGAAAAACACCTGTATACTAATCATTTTAATTTGGGAAATATGGATACTCCCACAATATAAATCAAAGAACGGATGAAAGCATGTAAATGTAGTCGTCCCAAAAAAAGATATTTCGGCAGAAGGGCTTCAAAGAGAATAAACTATTCTCCGGATATTGAGCACCGGAAAGACCCTCTCTCCCCAAAATAATTAAAAATAAATCATTACAACTTTTGTTTCAATAAAAAGAGCGAATGCACATGCGATCGCAAAAAAAAGAGAAAAAAGATCTACCAAAAATTAATTCCAAAGACAATTAAATTAAATTTATCGTCATTTCATATTTCTAATGTAATCCCTCACCCAAATTTCATATTTCTAATGTAATCCCTCACCCAAATGAATTTGCCATATTTTGGGGTTCGTTCTGTTTATAAAATTGTTAGGTGAAAGTACAGAATGGTCTCATAAAACTTAATTAAGTTATTTTATGTTTCAAATATAATTTCCGCCCCCCCCAAAAAAAAAACACAAAAACAAGCTCTATTTGTAATTTTTCACCCCCCCCCCTCGATCGCCAAACTTGAAAAAAATGATAGAGATAACATGATTGGTTGAACGCTTTGTGGGCAAAAAGAGGGTGTTGATTTTACGTTAAATTTATATAGAAAAGTTATCCTCCACAATAAAATGTTAACTTTTTATAATGTCTTTTTTCATATTATTCATAAAGACTGCTTAAACGTCATAGGCCCCTCACCAGCAGGTCCTTATTTTTTAGGGGCTAAATAACACTGGGTCACGTCGTAAAAATTGGCCATTTTTAATTTAATTAAATAAATTATAAAGAACATCTGTTTTGCAGGCAATTCAACACACTTGGTATGGTATAATTATTATAATAAATCCTGGGCAACACCGATTAAATTCTATAAACAAACAAAAACAAAAAAGGATGATGGATATTGCTCACATGGAAAATTGGCCCTGTGTCTGACTAACTCGGCCTTCGTGGAGGTGCAAGTAAATTAGGACATGAGTTTTAATTATTTTTCTCGGTAAATATAAAGAATCACACCACCCTCGAAAATTCCGTTAAAATTACTACTCTCATATGTTTTCGCGGACGCTGAACACGAAAAAAACGTTTAAAATTACCTCAAATGAGTGGGTGCATTTCTTCATATCCTATAAACTACTTGTGTCCTGGAATTTTTAACGTTTTTTAAAAGATTTTCCGAGGGTGGAAAGAAATCCTCCCCACCCCTAAAAAGAATGGTGGCAACAAAGTGGGTGCTCATTTTACATCAAATTATTATAGAAAAGTGACCCCCATTTTTTGAAACTAACATTTTTTTTATATCTTGGAAACTGCTCGTTTGCGAACTCGTTATGAGAGTACGGTTTTTGCTGAACCCCCTATAGAAAACTACTGATTTCAGAGTGAAGGAATTAACGCTGCTTCAATATTAAAATTTAAAATATCGAAAAAAAAAATGAAATCTCACATCACGATTCGAACCCAATTAGGCCGCGCTCTAAGCAACTGAGCTAAGACGAAGTCCAGGAAAGGATGTCGTTTTTTTATCTTTAAACTAAATCAGGTTCCGACGTCATTTGCGCATGCGTAGAACCGAACTCGTCATGAGAGGAATGGTTTTGCTGACCCCCCTTGTAGAAATCTGCTGATTTCAAGGTAAAGAATGTAACGTTTATGGCCAATTTTTCGATATTTGTCAATCGAAGGTTGCAACTTTCAAATGATACCGATCTGGAAAAAATCTGTGACCAGTGTCGAAAGTTTTTGTGCGACATACAAACACACATACATACATACAAACAAACATACATACACACATTTTCGCTTTTATATATATAGACTAGCGGGGTACCCGGCGTTACCCAGATGTTTGTAGGTGTGTGTGGTGTTAAATAAAAAAGAAACGGGATGTTAAGATCGAACCGGAAGCCCTGAGGCGAAGTTTTAAAATAAAATCGGACAGCCAAAATGAGTTAGTGAAAGATGTTTGAATTTATTTAAGTAAGAACGAAATTGGCAGGTGCGCGCCCGGAAGTCGTCGAGCCTTACGACGACGAGGACGATGAAAAAAACACAAGAAAAACTAACGTAAGGCAAACGAACGATGAAAACAGTAAAAAGGACACGTGAAAAATGGCTTAAATAAGCCTGTTTCGATATTAGAATTTTAAAAAATTGGTGGGTACCCGGGTGTTTTGGGGTGTGTGGTCAGGAGTGGATAAGCGAAGTAAAAAAAAAAAAAAAAAAAAAAAAAAAAAACAGAAAAACGAACGTTATGTGAAAATAGCTTAAATAATACTGGTTCAATATTTAAATTTAAAAAATCGAAAAAAAAGACAGCTCACACCACGATTAGAACCCAAAACGTTTAGATAATGAACCAACGCGCAAATCAACTGACCTAACGCGACGTACATGAAATTTGTTCAGTTTTTTAATTATTTAAAGTAAATCAGGTCATGACGTCATCTGACGCATGCGTAGAACCGGTTGGGAGGGCCGTTTTTGTTTACCCCCCTGTCAGAAATTGTCGATTTCGGTTGAAAAAATTAACGTTTTGGCCAATTTTTCGATATTTTTTGAGCGAAGGATGGAGCTTCAATATGATACCAAGTTTGTGAATTTTCTTTGTGTCTGTCGAAAGTGTTTTGCAGACACAAAAACATACACACATACATACATACATTCATACATTTTCGCTTTTATATATATAGATGGATATATATACATATATATATATGTATATATATATGTATGTATATATATAGATGTATATGTATATATACATATACATATATATGTATATATACATATATTTATTTATACATATATATGCATATGTATATATATGTATATACATACATATATATATTTATATGAATACAGCTATATATGCATATGTTTATATATATGCATAGATGTATATGTATATATACATATACATATATATGTATATATACATATATTTATTTATACATATACATGCATATGTATATATATGTATATACATACATATATATATATTTATATGAATACAGCTATATATGCATATGTATATATATGTGTATATATGTATATATATATTACTGTTTTATAATTATATATATATATATATATATATATATATACATACACACTTATACAACAGTAATCTACGAACATGAATGTTTCGAGATTCAACCTCTTATCAGCCTAGCTTTAGGAGTCGACCCTTGGACCTTATGTATTACAGTTTGGTGATTTAACTGTTATGCTAGATAGCTTTTACGTTTTATTTTTGTCGCTTTTAAATTGATATGGATTTTTGTTGATTTTTTTTAATGATAATATGTTTATCTTTTTTTTTTTTTAAATCAACAAAAATCTACATGAGTTTAAAGCACTAAAAATAACACGTAGAATTCATCCAGGACATGATGGTGTAAAATTAACGCACTAGACCGAAATTTCTTAGGTTCGATTCCTTACAAGAGTCAAACTACGCTTTCACCAAATGTTCATGGAACACAGGGTCATCCTTGGCCAATGAATTTAACAATTCTAAAAAGCTCCGTTTGTTTTCTTAACCACTTTCATCATCATGGATATCTTCCTGGTGTTTTCGTAGTGCCAGGTTCTGCTTGGCAGAAAATCTGATGATGTCCAGTGATCTAGCTAGGAGTTCTTGCCACATCTTAGTTTCCTTCTCAAAAATATTTTGCTTTAATTTGTCCATTACCTTTCATTTAGCAAGTCGGATCTCTAGTTTCTGCCAGTTGAGGAACGCCTGGGCATGAAACGTGTTAGCTTCGTGTTTATATGCCGGTAGATTACTGTTTCATCAATATAATAAGATAAATAGAATTTGCTTAAGCTCCCAATATATGGGCAATATATTAATATTTTCCTGATTTAAGACTCAAATTAACCGTATTAAAATAAATTCACAAGGAATCTTTATATATATATATATATATATATATATATATATATATATATATATATATATATATACGAGCAAACAGTTAATGAAACACGTTAAAAACACTTTGAAAAAGAGTTAAAAACATTTAATCTGAAAAGGAAACACTTGATAAGTGGATAGTCCTTAATCCGCGGAGTTTCGAATAAATACTTTCCTTCTCATCAGAGGGTAGGAATTAGTAAAATTCGAGATCTGATTTTGCATACAAAAGTATTAGATGAAACAACAAGTAAGTCAAAGATCTTACTTGATAACAAAAAGTGAAGCAGTGGGAATACGGTGAGGAAAAAGGTGATTACACGTGAATGGATAGTCTGGTGAAAGCTAAATAATCCAATGACGGTAAAATAAAAAAATAGAACGTCAAGAAAGGTCACTGAATTTCCATATTCACAAGTAAAATATATATATATATATAATCTGGTGGAACGATAAAAGTGTCGCCCTGAAGGAAACGACACTACAACTTTATTTTAAAACATTTATTGAAAGAAAATCAATTCAGGTAAATTGAGTATGTAGTAAAGCTGGAATCTATTCAATGTAGCCGACTGCAGCCTCAATCACCGATACTGAGAACTGGGAGTATGCGTTTTACACAAGCGCTAGTGGGAGCTCGGCAAATATCCGGCGAATACGCGACAAATACTCGGCGAATACTCGGCGGATGGCGGTTTTGTTGTTGTGGGAGTTCATGTTGGCGATAAACCCGACGTATGACTAAACAAAGTCGCCCACCAGGTTCAGATTGGTGGAGGGAGTAGGCCAGTGATGAAATCGTACACAGGCGTTGCAGTTCTTCTGAAGCCAAGTCTGGGTTTCTTTGGACTTGTGGGCTGATTGCGACAGGAGATAATCACACATTTTGCCACATCCAGATACACTTTCGTGTTGAATTTCAAGCCAACTTCGAAGATGTGAGGTGGCATGATGTGGCCCTCACTTGAAACCACGCAAAAGACAATAACCATGGCCGGAAACTCTGTTTATCACTTTGGGCACGTCCCTTTTATCTCTAGCAATCAAACGATGTATTTTAATGGTGCTGGTAATTGTTCTGGTGTCATTACTTTAATCGAAAGGGTGCATGAATTGTACAGCGGCACATCTGCGATTTCGCGCGTTGAATTTTGTGTCACTTTATGACATGATAGAAGGCTCCTATCGCTTTCGGGATTTGTACACAACTGGCCAACTAGTAGATGATCTGAATTTTTTTTTTTTAAATAAGCGTAAATTGAATCATATCGCCTTTTTAGGGCGACAATTTTATTGTTTCACTCTGTACAAGTTTTGTCGACATTAACAATAATTAATTAAAATTATTAACAATAATTAAAGAATTTTTTAAAAAAAAGGAAGATAGTCATCTAGTTAAAAAAATAAAATTATTTCCTGGCAACCCGTCATTTGTAACTAATTTCATTTTTTTTTTATTTTTTACAGAGCAAACAAGTAAAGGTTGTCGACGCAATCAATGTCTGTCTTTCTACCATGTTATTAGCATTGCATCTGAATCAACAGGTAATTTAGTTTTCTGATTATATTATTCTCTACTAATTTCTCTACTCGATGTAGTCCGAGATTTAAAGTCGTCAATTTCTAAAATTTTAATTATTACATCTTGAATGCAAATTATATACAGTTCCTACCTTGTCAAAATAGTGTCGCTTTTTTACATGGGGGTCACCACTTATCAAGGCCCGAAGGCCACTCAGGGATAATGGTTGCACTGAGGACTATATTTTCAACCACACTCACGTAGAATGGATACTTAATTTTCACAAATCTGTTCAGGTATATTTTTTAAATTAAATATGTTTAGGAAAGTATTTCAGTACTGGTACAGGATTTAACCAGAGAAAAGCAATTTTTATTCGGTTTATCTGACAAAGCGCTTATCCAATAAGATGTTGAGAAAAACAGACGACAGGTTTAACGCCGAAACCCTCCTACCCATCATTTCGAACCAACACTTAAGTCCAACCAAGAATAGTGGAATTGTACTTAGATATAACTAGCGGGGCCTTTCACGGCGGCATCTTTCTTATATAATATATTGCTGCTGGGTATTCTGTGATCATACAGCGTGAATAAAGACACTGCAATATTATTGTAGCGCTTTTATTAAAACTTTAAAAGTGTTTACTTAAGTAATCTTGTTAGAGAATGGATAGAGAGAGAGAGGGGGGAGAGATGTGTGAATTATAGTGGAGACACGTTGACCGGAAGTCAAGAAGATCAGCTGATTGGATTGCGTGTGAGTCACGTGATCAGGTTAGCTGAATCGTTGAGATTTGGTTGCAACTTGGACGAAAGCAGACGGCTTCGCCGTTGTCTCCTCCCCTTCGCTGGTGGTGGGGAACAAACGCTGACGTGGTAGAAATAAAACCTAGAAGAAAAAAAAACAACACAGGCCAAATTCACTTTCCACCTTCTGCAAGACATCTGGGAAAGTGAAATATACTATAGAATCAATTTCTTGTCTTTGTGTGAAATAAATCTTCGTCCCCCAAAACAGGTATCAAGTCTCCCTCCCAGACGAGAATTTCCAGATGGATCAACAAAATGGCAGAAGGTATGTCCAAATGACATGTCACACACATATTCACACTTAACAGCATATGAACATATGTAATAGAAATACCACTAGACGATCACACACACAAACGACATTAACTCTGATAAGATAATCAAACACACAATCTTTTATAAATAGACACGTTTTAATATATCATCTCCATTCCAATTTCAACCAATAAACAACAAACGCTCATTTTATGACACAACGTAACAATCTGATTAATTTAGTGTCAAAATATATTTGGTTATTACGGTTAATCTCTAATATCCTTATAGTAGTTTGTGACATATTCCCATTGTATAAACGTGTAGAGTTGAATATAATAATCAAAGAAGAAAAGGTCCGCGTGTGTGTATTGTGCGGTTATACAACTTACATTCGGATAAGATCTGAGAGAAAGAGAGAGAAATTAAAGATGACATCCATGGATTTATAAGGTGTAGTCTCGTGGAACCTCACGAGATCTCACCTTCCACTGCACATGTATGTAAATGAAATGGGGTCAGTTTTCTAATAAAATGCCTGTTGGCAGAGCTGGTCGGGAGAACACGTGCTGGAAGTTGAAAGAGAAAGTTGACAGTGACGAATTTAGCTGAACTTTTGCTTTTTGTATTTATTTTATTTTATTTTGCGTTTTACCAGCACATTTAACTGCAGAACGACTGATGCTAACGGAAACCCCACGATATCATTATACCATCTTTAGACAGAACAGATACTTAAAACCTAGCCAAAAGACCAAGAACTAATTTAATTACACGTACGGCCCAAAGCTACATCATTTTTTTTAAATTTAATTTGTTTAATTTTATATTTCACATTGCGCATTCGGTGTTTCAGGGATCCCATTTATTTCAAAGAGAGGTAGAAGGTGATAACATACTACGCACGTTAAATTAATGTAATCTTCGTAGTATGTTATCAAATTTTAAACTCCTTTTTAATAAATTGGAAATTTATCCAGTCATGGCTGACGAAACAAGAGCATGCTACCCTCGTGAGGTAAAGAGTTCTGTTCGAAATTCCTTCTAATTTTCCGAGTTCAACAAGAAGGTCGAAGGTGACATCGACCGAAACTTTGTGAAAATGACAGTCAAGATAGAACGGTAGTTCGATTAATCCAAATAATAGGGAGAATAATCTAAACTAGCAGGACCCGTGGAAATTCCACGGTAGTTAAAATCTTTTAAAACACATCAGTAAGAAATTCCTTATTGTTATATTACAAAGATTAATGTATGGAAGCAAGTAGAACAAACAAAGAACTTTAGTTTAAACTTTTATTGAAGGTCAATGCGATCGTAACTGATGCTGTTGATATTGTCAGGAAGTGCTGGTGATGATTGAGGCGTTGACAGGGACGTCGATCAGCTGCTTGGAGTGAGAATAGTGGTCAGTCAGTAGGTTCTGGGGAGTTAGACTGTGAATTTTAAAAAACTGTGTGACATTGTTGACATCGATTTTGTGAAAGTTCTGATGACCCCAAGTTGTTTGATATTTCAGAACATTTTGGATTACACGTGTGAGTAATGAATAGGTCACAGAAAACTGCCATTGCATCTTGATAAAGCTGTTGTAGATTCCTAGGACTTCCTGTAAATGTAGATGGTAGAATAACTGGTACACCAGAATAACCATCTTCATTCCTTGCTAAATGATCCATTAAGCCAGAATATTGAGCAGCTCTCAATAAACTGTGATAGCACTATTGTAAGAATCATGCTGAAAGCCATTCTTAATATGGGGAGGGGGTTAACTATTCTGAAACTACACTTAACAATGTAAAAAAATAAGGGAAAATATATGTATGAACAATAAATATTTCTTCAGTTAAATAAAATATTCTGTAAATTTTTTAACGGAAATGAGGGACAAATATATTAAAAGGCAAGAAAAATTGATTTTAACAAATTAAATTGTTAGATTGTATAATTTATTATACTAACAACTTAATTATCTCCAAATTGTTTCAATCCATTGTGTAAAAGTCTTATTGAGCGGCGCTGTCTGGTGCAAAAAATAGCCGAGTGCATTTTTTTCGTTTAATAAACAGATAAAAAACTGGGTTAGCATATTTTGTGTTTGTTTTCTTATTTTAAAAAATACAATTTGTCAACACGGGATGAAGAAACTTGAAGATAACCAATAAGCCATCATTAAAGTTAAAACTAGTTGAGTGCCAGAGTTCACCAGCATCATATTGTATCTTATGAACTCGAAGATTTTATTGTTGGCATTGGTTTCCCCGATATTTGTCTGTTTCCAGCTACGGTATAACTGGAAATGTTTTCTCAGTCATTAAATCATTTCTCTCCGATAGGCTCATAAGAGTAGTGGTAGATGGACAAAAATCGGAGGCCTGCAATATAAATGCTGGAGTCCCTCAGGGGTCAATCCTCGGCCCAACTCTCTTCCTGATCTACATCAATGACCTCCCTAAACACATACTTAAATCATTCGTTGACATCTATGCTGATGACACGACCATCTACGGCAACACATCAAAGGCTGTAAATGACGAAGTTCTCTCGGATTCTCTCACCTCTGATCTCGAGCGCGTGGTTCAGTGGGGGAAGATGTGGCTAGTTACCTTTAATGCATCTAAAACCAAACTCCTATCCTTACATCATCAACGCTCTGATCCCCAGCTGACATCAATTGTGATGGATGGCTCTCGTCTGGGTGAGGCCCCGTGTTTTGACAAGCTTCTGGGTTTGACCTTTACTCCTGATCTGAAATGGAACACGTACATCAAGTCTGTTGCCAAGGTCGCAGGAAAGATGGTGGGATCCTTCTACCGCTCCAGAAGATATCTCACTACTGATTCAATTCTCTATCTATATAAAAGCCAAGTACGGCCAAGGATGGAATACTGTTGCCATATCTGGGCAGGAGCTGCCAAAAACAGCCTATCATGCCTTGACAGAGTACAAAATAGACTTCGTGGTTTAGTGGGGGATGCCCTTTTCTCTACCCTGCAACCCCTCTCCCACAGAAGAGACGTTGCGAGCCTATCCTTGTTTTATCGTTATTTTCATGGCAGGTGCTCGTCTGAACTCCAATCCCTGGTCCCCCCTCGCCAAACTTTCACGAAAATCACCCGTCTAGCTGAATCCACTGTGAAAAATTTCCCCCACTCTATATCTGTGCTTAAATCAAAACGCGGATTTCATGAGCAAAGCTTCTTTCTTAGAACTGCACGCCTGTGGAACTCTGTTCCATCTGCCTGCTTCCCTCCGGACTACAACTTGGATGTCTTCAAGTCTAATGTTAACAAATTCCTAATGAACCGCCCCCCTAATTAAACACTTCATAAAATCTCCTCACTAACGTGATGTACTTGCAATAACCCTTATCCCTGAGTGGCTTCCGGGCCTTGATAAGTGGTGATCACTGTGTAAAAAAAAAAAAAGAAAAAAAAAAGATATCTGGTACAAACGGGAAGGACCATTTAAAGATTGCAAACATTCTAAGTGAAGGTGATTAGGTGGATTGAAATAGATTCGAACTTGGGGCCCCCAGCTCGTCAGTTTGTGTTGTGAACAACTGAACCGCTATCACCCGCCATAAGAATTAATAATATTGATGGATTCTTAATTGGATGTAGAAAATAATTAGAGAGTATTAGAAAAGATAGAGGAGATTAAGAACATTATTATTTTACTAGCATTTACTAGCAGGCGTCATTTCTCGGCGTTGCCCGAGGATATTATAAAAGGAATCTAACTGATTGAATTGTTAGGTTTATTTTATCTTTTCTTTCTTTTTTTTTACACGGTGATCACCACTTATCAAGGCCCGGAAGCAACTCAGCGATAAGGGTTATTGCAAGTACATTACGTTAGTGTGGAGATTTGATGAAGTGTTTAATTAAGGGGGCGGTTCATTAGGAATTTTTTAACATTGGACTTGAAGAGATCCAAGTTGTAGTCCGGATGGAAGCAGGCAGACGGAACAGAGTTCCACAGGCGTGCAGTTCTAAGAAAGAAGCTTTGTTCATGGAATCCGCGTTTTGATTTAGGCACTAATATAGAGTGGGGGAAATGTTTCACAGTGGATTCAGCTAGACGGGTGTTTTTAGTGAGAGATTGGCGAGGGGGGACCAGAGATTGGAGTTCAGGCGAGCATCTGCGATGAAAATAACGATAAAACAAGGATAGGCTTATATTATTGTTTTAAATTTTTCATATTAGCAGTTGTATATACAGCCGCCATCATGGAAACTTAACCTAGAACCTTGTTTTGTGTTTCCCTGTACATGTGAATTCGGACATTCAATAGAATTCATGTGTGTTATTTCTGTGTCAATTGTCGTATCGTCAGTTATTGAAATTGTATTTATAAAGTAGAAATGCAAAGAAAATATTAAAATATGAAGTATTACTTCTCCTCGTGGATAAAACATTAAATTCCCATCTCCCTTAATTAGGATACAAAGATGTGGTTTTAAGGCATATATAATCTTTCCTTGTTTTGCGAATTTCGAGTCTCAGGTGGAAATAAGTTCGGAAAAATATTTCGGAATTCTGAAAGTATTTTGTTTTTAAAATCGTTCAAATCTTCTAAATAATCTGAATAGTATGTTGAACTGATTATATGTATTTGTAATTTTTGATTTGTTTAAGAATTCCTACGGGAACCTCCCAAATTAAAATTTTGAATAATTATCTAAACTCAAATGTAAATTAATATTAAGCCGACTTCACAAGTTGATAAAAGTTAATTATTGGATTTTAATTATAAAGGTGAAGGTGGAGGATTTCAATCCCGATAGATAAAGCCAAAAAAACAAAAAAGAATAAAAATAAACAAAGAAATAAAATAGAATAAAAAAATAAATAAAGCATTACCCACCCCCGCTCCCAACATACACACACAATGCCCACCATATCCTTATGTAGCTAGAATGAGTCAGTCAGGTTCCCACTTCCGATATGACCCTAAAAATGGGTAGGTCGCTGTTTCCAGACTCTTCAGCTAAGGTTAAAAAAATGTTTCTAACATTTAAACCTAATTTGTACTAATTACCGCTAACTGTTTTCTTATTACAGCTTTGACTTAAAAACTCGTAACTAAATGCAAAGAAAATATTACAATATGAAGTATTACTTCTCCTTGTGGATAAAACATTAAATTCTCAGCTCCCTTGTATTTTGCTAAAATGATAATTATCCACTCGAACTTACTAAAGTAGAAAGATAAATTTTCCAAAAAATATTTAAGTATGCCAAAATTATTCGGTTTAATTTTTCCATAATAAGTATATAAATATGCCGTTTTAGGTATATGTAATCTTTCCTTGTTTTGTGAGTTTCGAGTCTAAGGTGTTAATAAGTTCAGAAAAATATTAAAAAATTCCGAAAGTATTTTATTTTCAAAAGCGTTTCAATCTTCTGAATAATCTGAATAGTATGTTAAACTCTTTAAGGTATTAGATTATTCGTATTTGTATTTTTTATTTTTTTTTGAGAATTCCTACTAGACCAAGGCAATTATAAATGTTTCCGGGATAACTGTATAAAGTGTTTAAAATGTTTGGTTTTCGTTATCTGTAAATTTTAATTTTGGCGAATACATAGACCAAGGTAAAATAAATTAGGTCGAAAACAGTATATTGAATCTCTGGCAGTATTCAGTAAAAAAAAAAAGGTTTACATTTTTTGAATAGTATATTAAAATGATCTAATTATTTGGTTTTTGTTATGTCCATTTTTTAATCCTTTGAGAATTCCCTCTAGACTGAGGCAATTATAAAAGCATTTAAAATGTTTAAATATCTGTTATCTGTTTGAAATTGCTTTGTAGACTCAGATAATGTGTAATGCTTGCGGAATAAGTAACTGAAAACCGTGAAATGGTTTCTATATCGTGTTTACATTATCGAAGGCTTAAAAGAACGTTTTACGTCGTAACCAATGTAAAGACGCAGGCATATAGATATTTACCAAAAAAAGTATTTTAAATTTAAACTGACATTTGGGCGTCAATAGTTATCCACTTTTGACGAATGCATAGGACAAGTGCAGATGCCGTCATCTATAGTGGTAGAAGTCTTTATTGTATGTGCTTCTCCGTCCATGTTTGTAATTGTAAACAATACGAACCGAGCATATTATACTTCACTGGAAATATTAAAATATTAGGAAGCTGGAAAAATCGTGGAAAACACCTACTATATATTACTAGCGGGGGGGGAGGGGTTACCCGGCGTTGCCCGGGTGTTTGTAGGTGTGATTATGGGGGGGTAATTAATAATCCTGCTTAAATATTATAAAAAAGACGATGTAAAAAAACAAAACCAAAACGAAAAAAAAAATGGCATAAATGAACCTGCGTATGGGGGGGGGTAAACTAAAGAATAAGCGAAGTAATAAAAAAAAACGTTTGGTCGGGAGGAGGGATTGAACCCGGAAGTGGAAAACAATACCAACTACTTAACGGTCTCGACCACGAATGCGAGTAATACTTTAGCATGTTAAGTTAAAGCTTATAAAGCTAAAAGAAGTTTGATTGACAGGAAGACGCTAAATGAGGTCATCGCACGATCGTTATTTTTAGTTTTCACTTCACCCAGATAACGGTGGGAAGTGGGGGGGGGGGAAACAGCGAAAGCCGAGAAGAAAACGTGTTTCACTGTATTTATACTAAAATGCACGACAAACAGTGGACGGAGCGAAATAGCGCGAATCTCATAAAAGTCGACGTAAATAAATCTATACGCTACGCGCTTTTCTAATTCCTAGATATTATAATATAGGACCCATATACACAGTTTTAAGCGATAGTAACAACCCCGGGAACGCGTACGAAAGAAGCCTTTTGAAGACATACACGAAATGAACACACACATTTTGCCTTTTATATATATACATTAATGTTAAATATCCACCTACTTTATAGTATTCATTTTTAAAGTGTGAAAGTTCGTTGTTGGGTACACATCTCTACAAATTCTGACAATAGACTTTTCCTGACGTCACTTCTGGTAATCAGTTTCTGTTATCGAGTAGTCTGCACTTGAGAATCAAAGGGAGATGGTCGTAACCTTACTTCCGATTGAGCAGAGTGAACTGTATTTTCTGATAATGGGTATTTAATATGGTTGTATTTGAATTAATTTACTTTTTTAACGTTCCCTTTTATTGTGCTTTATTACTGTTCCGCCGCTTATTTTTGAATATTTTTAGGGTGTTTTTATAACACTAAACAGATCTACCCGCCCCCACCAAAAAAAAATTACCATTGTTTGAACCTTACATTTTTACATATACGCTATATACTTGCTTAATCCACAAACGCGACAACTTTCCTGTGTTTAACTGGTACTTGCTCGACAATACGGCTGCTCCCTCTCTCGCTCTTTCTTTCTCTGTATCTCTCTCTCTCTCTTTCTCTCTATCTCTCTACACGACACAACCGTAAAACATAAATTAATCCAAACACAACCATATTAAATACCTATTAGTAAAAAAATTAGTACCTACACATGCACACATTAACTAATCTAAACATCCATACCTCAACAAAATACTCTTAAAACTCAATACAATGCATTTAACCGACATAAGTCCAGTTCAAACAGACTGAAGTATATAGAAGCTAGAAATAACGTTAAGAAAGAAATAGCGACAGCTAAGAGAGAATTTACGGAAACCACTAAAAAGCGCATCGAAGCACAAAAACTAGGAACTCGAGACTTCTGGAAAATCTACAACAGTGTAGTAAATAATGGGCAATCAACAATTCCCCCACTAACCAACAATCACGAGGTTGTCTCCTCAGCAACCGACAAGGCTAACATGCTTGCCAGTCGGTTTGCCTCAAACTCCACACTGGACCCTTCCAACCACCCCCTACCTGACTTTCCTATGCGGACAGACGCCACACTAGACGATCTGAAAACCACCCCTGCTCAGGTGCATGCTATCATAAAAAACCTTGACACCTCAAAAGCATGTGGACCCGATCTTATCCCAGCTGTGCTATTAAAAAAGTGCTCAGCCGAAGTAGCTCCAGTTCTCTCCAAACTCTACAACAAATGTCTTAATGAAGCTTGCTTTCCGGGCTGTTGGAAAACTCCTGTTGTACCAGTATTCAAGAATTATGGCGAAAGGACAGACCCATCAAATTATCGCCCCATTAGCCTCCTCCCACTTTTTGCCTAAATATTTGAGACCATAATTAACCATGCTCTAGTCCATCATCTTACAGATGCTAAACTACTGACTGACAAACAATATGGATTTAGACAAGCCCGTTCAACAGCAGACATCCTCACTGTGATCTCTGAACGTATATACCATTCACTGGACAAAGCGGGGGAAGGCAGAGCGGTAGCTCTAGATATATCTAAGGCTTTTGACAGGGTATGGCATGAGGGTCTCCTCAGTAAAATCAGATCATACGGTATCACTGGTAGAATACTTAACATAATTAAATCCTTCTTAGATAAGAGAAAAATCCAGGTAGTCCTCGACGGTCGCACATCTAAACAATATGATATAAATGCGGGAGTGCCCCAGGGTTCTATCCTTGGACCTCTATTGTTCCTGATATTCATAAATGACCTCCCCGAAAACATTGCCTTTGAGATGGGTATATATGCTGATGACACTAAGCTCTATGGCAGACACGACAGGAAGACGAATGAACACATTTCTAAAGAAATGGCAGAAACACTAGAGGAAGACCTCCAATCTGTAGTGGAATGGGGACAAAAGTGGTTGGTCGCGTTCAATGCTGCCAAGACTAAACTAGTTTCATTCAATAATTACAAGAAACCCTCTCTACCACCCATAGCAATGGCCACGACTCTTTATCTGAGAGTCCATCTTTCAAACTCCTTGGCCTAACGTTCACAGGAAACATGAGTTGGAACAATTACATTGAAGGCATTGCCAGGGCCGCTGCAAGAAAGGTAGGCTCTCTCTACCGTGCTAGAAAACTACTAACACCCGAAAGTATCCTGTACCTCTATAAGGCCACCATTCGCCCATGTATGGAGTATTGCTGCCACATCTGGGCTGGTGCATCTGCTACTAGTCTCTCGCTCCTTGACAAGGTTCAAAAGAGAGTCGCAAACCTGATAGGCCCTGAACTGGCATCTAAGCTTCAGCCTCTGTCCCATCGACGAAATGTTGCATCCCTCTGCCTTTTCTACAAGTATTTTAGTGGTGAATGCTCTGACGAACTGCAATCACTTGTGCCCCCACGACGCGAGCACCCTCGACAAACCCGACAGGCTACTAGATCCCACCCCCACACTGTAGAGGTCCCTAGATGTAAAAGATCTTTTTACTCCAATAGTTTCTTCCCCAGAACCGCAAGACTCTGGAATTCCATTCCAGGTCCCTGCTTCCCCAACAGTACTGACGTGCAGAAGTTCAAGTGTAACGTGAACCGACACCTTGCTGCCCAAATCCCTACATAGTACCCCAGTAGTTGTTGCCCCTGATAGTAGCCCCCTACACCAAAGTGGCAATTTGCCTTGTTTGGGGTGAAAATGTAATAAAAAAAAAAAAAAAAAAATTACGATTAACCGTGTTTACCTTTTACGACTTCCGAGCTGCGATGTCTTCCTTCTACTGTGATTTATTACGGGCCCTTCCATTTTTTTAAAAATATTTTTAGTTTTTTTACACCAAGCATCTCCCCCAAACAAAACTACCCTATATTTCCTGCGTGCAAGCTTTATACGTACTTATTCCAGAAACACGAACCTTTCCTTGTGTTCTCACCTTTTACGATTCCCGAGCGATATTTTTCTTCTATTTTACTTTTTTAAACATTTTAAGTTTTTTTTTTTTAATAACACCGAACCAGTTCTATATCTAATCTCCAAGAAAAGAAAAATACCTCACCCTGAACCCAAAAGTTTCTGCATGTACGCTATATACTTACTTATTCTACAAACGAAACCCTTACTTCGGTTGGATTTACACGAGTTGTACTTGTTTTTCCTTCGAAGAAAAGATAATTTTTACCTAAACTACAACTTCAAACTCTCCTTAAAAATGACGAACTTGAAAGGTTTTTCCTCTATGCTGATTCAGAAAATCTTAATTATATTTGACAGATGCAAGTACTTTACGACATGTACCGCTCTCCTCACGCAGTTATTCTCTCACCTCCATCAAAAAACATACCCTGACCCAAATATTTTATGCATGTAAGGTTAAAAATGAATATTACATAAGAGACCACTTATTTGTTTGCATTTACACCAGTTGTTCCTTTTTTAATATAAATTTACGAACCACACACTTTTCTTTAAAATAAAGACTTTTATAGGTTTTCTACTATGCTGATTTAGAAAATCTCATTTTCCATTGTTAAAAACAAAGAGGTTGTGTTGGTTCAGAGTATTTGCGCGTAGGAATCTTAACAGCGATTATCGAGGTTACATTCCGAGCAATAGTTTTAAACAACCCCACCCTTACTCACAAAACGGGGTGTCTTTTGCGAAAGATGTTCTTTACATAGGGAGCGTGGCGGTGTCCATTTACAAAGCCGTTCTTACCATGGGATTATTGGAGATTGGGCAACAACAACAACAACTGTATTTTAAATTTTTACGCGGAGAGGAGCATGCTTCCACCGGGCAGCGCCGGTTAACGGGTCCTGCTAGTGCAGAATAAAGGCGTTATATCCAATTCCATAAATGCGATTCCGATACTCATAAGGGATTAAACTGATTGTCTCGTCTTTTGTTTTTACAGAGTTTCTTATACAGACTTGAAGTTGATGACAAACTCATCATTGCAATCGTTGAGGTATTAATCCTGAGCTTGGCATTTATCATGTGCAGTCTCTCGCTAATATCATCAGTCTATTATCATCTAACGGTAAGCAGTTATATTATAATTATGATTGGAAAATGAGAGGGGCTAAGTAGATGAATGACTATGACAATAACACAATAGAATAATAGGGAAAGTAGAAGTGTGTTGATCCCATAATTAGAATAAAATAAAAGTGAAATCATGTTATTATTGTGACAGACCGTCGACGAACGAGAAAAGCAGCAGCAGCCACATTTAAGGCACGTATGCAAATTGGCAAATTGCGCACGGGCTAACATCACGGGAAGAAGGAGGTGAAAAAGTGACATTGAAAATAGACCGCGTGACCATAGAAAGATGCAGAGAGCGTTGAAAATAAGTGTCGATAAAAGATGTTGGATGCGAACAGACACATGCGCAATAATTTTAATGCAAAAAAAAAATGAATAATTGCTGTTTAGTATCCACTTTAATAATTCTTAGTCGTAATTTTATGCCCTTCTTTGTTTGTTCCTGCGATAGTAGCAGACAACGTGCGGGTCTGAGTTGCTTAAATGCAACGACACGGTTCGAAAATAATAGCTATTCTTACTTATATATTGTTTTGGGTGTCGGTGACCAAACATTTTTCCAGCGTGGGTCAAAATGAAGAAAAACAAACAAGGAAAAGTGAACGTAACAACGGAAAATGAAGTCGAATAGGGGGCACTTAATAAGAAACCAAGCAAAGAGAGAGAACGTTTAAAACCTTCCCCTTTTACCTTCTTGTTTGCTCACTTTCGATTTTTTTTTGTCTTGTCAGCCATATTTAGTGCTCAGAGATGTTTGATGGGGACAGTGGTTTACTGTCAATGCCTGTTTAGTTCTTATGATATACATTCTAGTCTTACAGGTTGACTATACATAATTATGAAAAATACTGTTTAATATTCATTTTAACGGAGCTAATAGCTTGTGTTTTAGATAAGAATTTAGAATAAACCATTTTGATTCGAACATATTACAAAGCTGAAATGGATTTTAACCTATTATAGCCTGAAATAAAGTAATGTATAATGTGTTTAGTAAATACTAAATCTATAATATAAAGCTGAACGTCTGTAGGTGTGTCTGGTCACGAATAGGCTCCTATATTGTTGACTATTTAAAAAAAAAACTGACACGAGACACAGGAATGGGTATGTTTGATCTGGCATAATGATGATTCATTAAAAGTGTGGGGTCTACGTAAGCGCCTGTTCCACAAAGTATGGAAATAAAAAATTTAAAAATTAACAAAAAAAATGTTAACAAATGTTTAAGATAGATGTACATAATAATACTTTGATATGTATGTTTTAACTTAAATGGGGACGGTATAATAAAATGATGGGGTCTCCGTTCGCGCCGGACCCCCATAGAATGGAAATATGTCACAAAGTTTAACAAGGTTTTTTTAATATAGATCCACAGAATATTGTGATAAGTGTTTCAGTGTGAAGAGGTTTGGTATAATAAATTATGGGGTTTATCTATTTTATTTTTACTATCGTCATATTTTGCTTTGGTTTTGATACCCCCAAATTCGAAGCTATCTCTTTATAACCCTTCCTTTTCATAACTTATCATGCTTTCATAAATCAGAGTCCATTTTCTTAACCCAGTCAACGACGGGTACTTTTGCTAGTATATATATATATATATATATATATATATATATATATATATATATATATATAGTACGGTGATAGATAAAATCTTTAAGCTTACTTTTTGCTTAGGAATTAGACTTTTAATGATGATGATGATGATGATGATGCTGATGATGATGATGATGATGATGATGATGATGATGATGATGATGATGGTGATGGTGATGATGATGATGATGATGATGATGATGATATACAGCCCACGCCATTCCCATGTTAAAAATGGTTTTATAAATAGTAACATTATTTAGAAATTCGATCGTAACTATGGTAGGACCGTTGTTAAATATTTTGTTTTTACACCGTTTTCTTAATTTACCGACTATTTTCAGACGTTTATGAAAACTTTCAAGTAGCATGTTGTACACTAACGAGAACTGATACAGTCTGGTTTTGTTTTAAAATCAAAATAAATATGTTTTCGTCTAAAAATGTTCAATAAATTACAAGGAAAACATTTGAGAAAAAGTATAAGTTGAAATTACTCGAACTTTGCAAATTTACGAAAAAAAAACAACAACAAATCTCTAATAAAATATTTATTAATTTTAAAAGAATCGGAATTGGAATCAGAATCAGGAATCGTATTGGAATTGAAAATTTAGAACGAAATCGGTAATTGTAAAGTTTTGTAATCGTCCCACCACTGGTTTTAAAAAAGCTTTGTTACATATATCAAGCCTAGTGACTGTCATCAAACAGAGCAGATTTCCAATTATTTCTCTGAATAATTGATTGTCTATTAATTTATTTATATCGATCTGATTGAGAGTTATAGTTATGGTTTGAAATCTTTCATTCCAAACGGTAGCAGGATTATTTCAATGTACCGTGACGGATTCATTGTTATCGTTTGATTTTCATAAGTAAACTTTATATCATAGAAAGTGTTTTAGATCGGCCATTTAATTTTTTTATTTAATTTATTCTTAACATCTTTTAACGTGCTGTCACAATTTTAGACGAGTAATATATCGTCAACTAAAAAAAAAACAATGTATTCCCTTTATATATCAACTAACTTCTTCCGAATGTATTTTTGAAGAACGAAAGCAAAACCAGGTTATTACTAATTCCCAGGTTATTACTAATTACCAGGTTATTACTAATTACCAGGTTATTACTTAGGCTTTCCTTAAAACAAAAAGAAATCTGAGTTATGTTTTTACTAATGTTTTTTTAATTTAAAATCTGAGGTAGGTTCTTACTAATAACGTCTTTAAGGAAAATATCAGAAGTAAGCTTCTGGATAATGGGTTTTAATGGTAAAATATTTCAAAAATGTCCTTACTAATGCTTTATTAAGTTAGAGAAAATCTGATCGAGATTCTTTCTAATGCAATTCTGTGTAAACTATCTAAACAAGATTCTTACTAATTCTTGTCATGATACAAAAAATCTGATCCAGTTTCTTACTAATGTATTTTGTAAATCAAAAAATGATTTTCTTAAGAAAGACATTGAGTTAGGTGCTTACGAATGACGGTCTTAAGAAAAAATATGAGCCATGATCTTTGTAATAATTCTCCCGAAAAAAAAAATGAGCCATATCCTTGCGAATGATTTATTTGCGTAAAAAAATCTGAGCAATGTTCTTTCGAATTCTTTTCATAAAAAATCTGCGCCAATTTCTTACGAATGCTTTTCCTAAGAAAACAATCTGAGCCCAGATTTTTACTATCACTTTTTTAGGAAACATATCTGAGCCAGATCCGTACTAATGCTTTTATCAGGGAACAATCTCAGCCAGTTTCTAACTCCTGTCTTAAGAAAAATATTAGAACCAGTTTATTACAAATGCTTTTCTTAAGAATAAAATCTAGGCCAGTTTTTTAATAATGATTTATAAAGAAATAATTTCCCATATTTTTAAAAATGCTTCTTTAATGTAAATAATGTTATTTTCTCGAAAATAAATAATCAAAATAAGGTAATTTATAATGTTTTTCTTTAAAGGAAATAATCTTATTTCGGTTCTTTATAAAACTTTTCTGAAAATTCATATTAGCTTGGTTCTTAGTAATGTGTTTTTAAAGTAAATTAATCTAAGCTAGATTCATACTAATAACTTCCTTCAACTAAATAAGCTTAGCTATGTCTTTACTAATGTTTTTTTCTTGAAGTAAATAATCTTAAATTGGAACGCCGATCAACTTTACAGTTTACTCATGAATTCAGTTACAGATTTTATGCGATCATTTTTATTGTTTTTCATTAATTGTTTATTTATTTTATTTTCAGGAAACTAGGGCACGACGGGATGTTGGTCACCTACAAACAGATTGCGATAGAATTCCGTATAGATTATCATCCAACAGCACACATCCGTATTCACTACGAGAAAGCAGTATACTCCCGTGCCATCGACAACCCCACGCATCAATTCGATGCGAATTACCGCCTCACAGATCAATCCGGCATCAACCGCTGAACGACGAGCCAGATGAGGAGGCACCACCCTCCTACGAAGAGGTTGTTAGAATTGCAAAATATTTATTTATAGAAAAGCAGTTGATGAGTTAATTTCAGATTATTTAACATTAATGTATTTGGTTACAGATAGCAGATTTGTATTTTCTGAAATTAGACTGCTACCAGTTCCGTTCTACGATAACCTCCGAATTCGACGACATTCCTAACATACAAACTAATGCCCTATGTGACCATCTTTCAACATCATATCTAACCCCTCTTTGAAAATTCCTCAATATCTGTCCCACTTTAAAAATTATCCCCTTAGCTCCATCCGTTTTACAAATATCCGCTATATTCGCTAGCTCTCCAAATGATCTCCCAAACTCTCTTGATTACAACTAACACTTTTTTTAGGAAATAGAACTGCTACTGTTAATTTTTTACGATACCCTCCGACTTCGGGTGCTATATGCCCAACTATGAAAATTATCCTCTATGTGACCATCTTTCAAAATCATATCGAAACGCACTTTTAAAATCACGGCATATCTGCAATACTTCCAAAAGTATCCCTTAAACATCCGCGTTTTCCAAAATTACCTTTTTACTTTACCCCAAATTACCACGTATCTATTCCCTCATTTCAAATGAGCCTTTACCTGACCTTTTCTTAGGAATCATTCCTTACCCCTTACGTATGCACTTTGGATACGTCTGAGCCATTATATATGTATATATATATATATAGGAGAACAATAGGAATAGGAAATGAAGTCACAAAAACTATATAGAAATTCAAGTTTCAGTGTTTTTTCATTAACTGTTACTTGATTTTTATTTTCAGGTAATATTTACGACTGGAGTTACCCAGGATTTTAATAACTTACGCACAACTCACGATGAAAACCTGTCCAGCAGCACAATACCGTATTCATTACCAGAAAGCATCAGATTCCCGTGCCGACTATCAAGGAATATAACACTTCCGTTGCAATTACCAACCCAAAGATCAACCGGGCAGGATTTTAATAACTTACGCACAACTCACGATGAAAACCTGTCCAGCAGCACAATACCGTATTCATTACCAGAAAGCATCAGATTCCCGTGCCGACTATCAAGGAATATAACACTTCCGTTGCAATTACCAACCCAAAGATCAACCGGGCAGGATTTTAATAACTTACGCACAACTCACGATGAAAACCTGTCCAGCAGCACAATACCGTATTCATTACCAGAAAGCATCAGATTCCCGTGCCGACTATCAAGGAATATAACACTTCCGTTGCAATTACCAACCCAAAGATCAACCGGGCAGGATTTTAATAACTTACGCACAACTCACGATGAAAACCTGTCCAGCAGCACAATACCGTATTCATTACCAGAAAGCATCAGATTCCCGTGCCGACTATCAAGGAATATAACACTTCCGTTGCAATTACCAACCCAAAGATCAACCGGGCAGGATTTTAATAACTTACGCACAACTCACGATGAAAACCTGTCCAGCAGCACAATACCGTATTCATTACCAGAAAGCATCAGATTCCCGTGCCGACTATCAAGGAATATAACACTTCCGTTGCAATTACCAACCCAAAGATCAACCGGGCATCAACCGCTGAACGATGATTCAAATGACGAAGCACCACCCACCTACGAACAAGTTGTTAGACTTGAAAAACTATTTACGTAGAACAATTTAATTTATTTAACATAGATGTATTTGATTTCAACTAGCAGTTTTGTTTTAATTAACTGCTACTGTTTTCTTTTTTTAAGGTACTCTTCAATTCGACTCCTATATCTCCAATGTAGAAAACAGTCCAATATGTGCACCGTCTTTCAAAAAAATATATAATCCCTATTCTAAAGTTTCTCTATACCGGTTCCACTTCCAAAATTATCCCTTAGTTTTATCTGTTTTCGAAATTATCCCCTTTGTTCACCATCTTCAAAAATAATCTCCTAAACGTCCCTAATTAGGTACAGCTAGCACTTTTTTGTCGAAATTGGACCGCCATTGTTAACCGATTATGATATTCCTCGAATTCGGCCTTTGTATGTCCAGCTTCGAAAATAATCCTCTATGCTTAACTTTCAAAATTTTATTTGACTTACCTTTAAAAATCACGGCATATTTGTCCTACTTCCAAAATACATCTTCAATGGACCCATCTTTCCAAATCATCACCTATCTACTCCTTCATTACAAATGACCCCTTTTATAACCCTCTCCTTGGGAATTACTTACCTAAGAAATCTTTAGGAACTCTGTTCTTATTACCTGTTTTTTTTTTAAAGACGGTCACTTGATCTTTTTCAAAACTGTCTTCCTAAGTTTCAAATATTCAAGATATAAAATGTGTCTTCTTTATGTAAAACAAATTTATATCTACATTATATTAACATTCTACCCAACGTGATTCAGTCATAAAATACTCTTAAATATTTTTTTAATTCATGTAAATTTTCTATGTATTATTATAGCGCTACTCCTCTGTTGAATATTTTATTGTCAGCAAACAACCCAGCTTAATATATGTATTAGCAGGCAGTATATCAACTGAGTTACACACACACATATATATATATATATATATATATACATATATATATATATATATATACTACTGGCTGCAAAATGCGAAGCTCGTTATTTGTTTGTTTGTTTGTTTACAAACAGGCGGTTTGAGCACTGTAAAAATGGTGGGTGGATGTTTGTTTGAACAGACATTCGGACAGATTATTTGCAGGCATCGCTTCCGTGGTCGTGTGGGTGAACTGCCGACTATAAACACGATGATTCTAGGTTTAATCCTTGGCTTGGGAGAGGTACTAGTCTAACCGCACTGATCAGTTGTGATAACACGAAACAGGACTATATATATATATATATATATATATATATATATATATATATATATATATATATATATAGCAAGCTTTTAAACTAAGGCTTGACCGCTATACATTTCAGTTTCGGTTACATCTGATGCCACCCGAATCATATTTTTAATTTGAAATGACTACTGTATATTGAGACAATAAAATAGATATACAAGCATGGCTGCCCAGCATTGCCCGGATATTTGGAGGTGTATGTTTATCAAAAAGAAAAAGCGGTCAATTTTTAAAACTTTGACCCCTATTATGACCCCTTAACATTTTTTGTTTTGGGATCAAATGAAGCTATAAAGTTAGATCCAGGTCCAAGGAATCTATATCTAAAATTTCAAGTGTTTAGATCAAAAATTCTGGGAGGAGTTGGGTAGAATTCTCAAAGGTCAAATCGTTGAACTTTGACCCTTTAACAGCCAAATTTCTGGCCAAAAACCGATCACAAAGATTTTCCCAAATTTTAGTACCCTGTATATCACATTTCTAGTCTGCAGACTTTACATTGACAGTTATTGCTTAGGGAAATGTACACACGCAGAGACACACACACTAACACGTTCACATTTTATAGATATACTAGTATGGGTGCCTGGTGTTGCCCGGGTATTTGGAGGTGTATGTTGAGCAAAAAAAGCGGTCAAATATTTTTTAAACTTTGACCCCTATTAAGACCCCTTAAAATTTATTGTTTTGGGCTCAAATCAAGTTATTAAGTTAGATCCATGTCCAGGAACCTATATCTAAAATTTCAAGTGTGTAGATCCCAAAGTGTCGGAGAAGTTGGGTAGAGTTCTCAAAGTTAAAATCGTTTAACTTTGACCCGTTAATCGCCAACTTTTTGGCCAAAAACCGATCACATGGATTTTCGGAAATCTCAGTACCCTGTAGATCAAATTTCGAATCTGTAGACGAAAAATTGACAGAGTTATTGCGTAAGAAACTGTACACAAGCACACACAAAGACACTTTCACTTTTACAGATATATAGATAGATATATGACTTGAGTGTAATTAGTTAGAATCGAGACGAAAATATTTATTTAGCACTTTAGAGGTATTCACTACAACCTGAGCTGACGACACCCTGGACAAATTAAGGCTGTGATAGGTATCAATGTATCCTTACGGATACGAAGATCATTTTGATTATTTAGGAGTAATATTTCTGGTTAAAAGTTTAATCATCTATTACTAGTCCGAATGTTTCAAGGCTGTAAACGAAAATATGGCAGACCAATTTAGTTGAGATCGTTTCCCTCATAAATATAGAGGTTTTCTCTAAATGCAACAGCAAATGCGATGTACTTATGCACAATGTCGAAAATATTCACAAATCAAACTGTGCTTAATAGTAAAATTAAACTAATCATCCAATAAGGAATCAGAAAACCCAACGAAAAAAAGAATATGAAAATTGTGAATTGATAAAAGTTAGTTTTTAAAAGGAATATGAAAATTAGTTACCATTTTTTGAAGTCGCGGATATATTCACAATAAATTATATAAAAAATTGTATCTGTTTCTTTTTAATTACAAAAGTGAGCTTTTAATATCAATGTCAGTGCGACAAACAGCCCAACTTTATATATGCATGAGCAGGCAGTATATCTACAGAATTTTCTAATATATATATATATATATATATATATATATATATATATACATATATATATATATATATATATATATATATATATATATATATATATATATAGAGAGAGAGAGAGAGAGAGAGAGGGAGATAGTAAACTGTTAAACTTAACAACTAAGGCTGTAACGCTATGAGTTTCGGTTTCGATTACATTTGATTGCACCCAAATCATATTTTTAATTTGAAAATGACTACTGCGTATTGGGTGCAATAAAATACTCTGTCCAACGATTCCCGATCGTAAAATACGCGCAAATATTTTTTATATTTATGTAAATTTTCTATGAATTTTTATAGCGCTGATTCTCTGTTGAATTTTATATTACTAATTTGAATAGCGTATATATTGTTTCAAGTCTGTAGACGACACTTTGGCAGAGTAATTTAGTTGAGATCGTTCCACTCATAAAGATTGAGATTTACTCTAACTGCAGCAGCAGATGCGATGCACTTATGCACAATGTAGAAAATATGCACAAATCAAAGTGCGCTTAATAGTGAAATGAAATTAATCAAACAAGAAGAAAACAGAAAAAAAAAACAACGAAATATAAATTAATAAAAGTGAGTTTTTAAAAGGAATATGCAAATTAGTTACCATTTTTTTGGAAGTCGTTGATATATTCAAAACAATATATATAAGGAAATTGTATTCGTTTTTTTTTAAGTTTTTAATAGAAAAGTGAGTTTTGAATATCATTGTTTATGTATGTATGATCAGGCCGCCCGGCATTGTCTGGTCGTAAGATACGCTTAAATATGATATTTTAATCCGTGTAGATTACATATTTATAGAGACAATTCACTATCGATTATTATGTTGTATCTAAGATATGATAGTTAAACTCAGTTATATATATATATATATATATATATATATATATATATATATATATATATATATATATATATATATATATATAACTTGGGCGCCATCATTAGAATCGATCGAAATCAATATATACTACATCCACATTCCGTAACCTCTGAGCGACGCACGCACTGACACACACAAACACACACACACACACACATATATATATATATATATATATATATATATATATATATATATATATATATAATATATATATATATATATATAGAGAGAGAGAGAGAGAAAGAGAGAGGGGGGGAGAAAGAGAGACTTGTTTGTAATAAACCGAATTTTACTGGGTTTGTATAATTCAGTAAATCTCCATATACCAATAAATTTTAAGCAAAAAAAAGATGACTTAAATTTTAACCCTAACCTTATGGTTCCAGCAGATAAAACGATGAATATTTACAGTATTAATTTTCAAACATATAACAATCTCATTCTAACTGAACTTATTAATAAGTACAAGAAAGCAACTGAAAAGGATCTATTTGGAATCAACTTGTTAGCATTAAAAATTTGTGAGAAAATGAACATTCAGGATAAAATAGAGGCTTACACCCTACTTAACCCTCGGTTTTTATTGAAGGACAATAAACCGGATTCAATAATAAACCCAGTATTAGAATTATTGCTCCATGCGCATCCGACAAATGTAATATCACTAAAAAGATACGAGACAGAATCATGCCAACCTTAAAATCCAAAATTAAGCACAAGCTCTGGATTTCCTCGTGTGAAGTAATCAAGTGGTTCGATAGGATCCCGAAAAAATAAAAAAGTAAATTTATAATGTTCGACATAGATGCGTACTACCCTTCAATTTCCCCTATACTATTCGAGAAAGCACTTAAACTAGCTGAAGAGGAAACTGACTTGACGCAGTTGGAAATTGAAATTATAAAAATAGCTAGAAAAACTTTAATCAGATATAACGGGGAACTGTGGACTAGAAAAGATAGAGAGGGTAATTTTTTCGTCAAAATGGGGGCCCCGGACTCCGCGAAGGTTACTGACTTGGTAGGTTGTTATTTACTAAGGGAGATAGGCAGGAAAATCCCCGGTTTAAATGGAGGGCTTTATAGGGATGACGCACTTTTTATAGTTAATTCTAGCGATCGCATTAAGGAAAAATCAAGAAAAAAATCAGAAGTTTTTTTTAAGGAATTGGGATTAGAGATAACAATAGACAGAAATTACAAGAAAGTTAACTTTCTAGATGTTACCCTCAACTTAAACGATAACACATATGAACCATATCACAAACCTAACCAGAAAATATTCAACATAGATTACCAATCGAGTCATCCGAAGTGTATGAATAAGGCGCTTATCCCCAACATTTCTAAAAGAGTTTTCGAACTTTCTAAGAATGAGAGTCTTTTTGATAAAAACAAGGAATATTACAATGAAGCTCTTATGAGATCGGGATACAATGGAACAATAGAGCACAAAAGGACCAATAATAGTAAGAACAACAAACGTAACTGCACAATATCGTATAACATGGCAATGAGAGCTAGAAAAAACCCAAGATTAATAAGGAGTATGTTAATAAGGATCAAAAGAATGGGAACAGAGGGAGTAATAATAAAGCAGCGGAACAGGTAATGACGAGGGGGTACCATTAATAAGAAAAATAGACCCAAGAGACAGGTTTGGTTCAATCCGCCGTTTAGCGAGCATATAAAAAATAATATACATAGGGAATTTTACGTAAACTGATAAAAACTTCCCTGCGGAGAATAGATTACACAAAATAATAAATAGAAACTCGGTAAAATTATCTTTCGCAACTTCTAGCAACTTAACTAACACTATGATAAGCTCCTACAACAGGAAAATCAGCAAAATAAGGAATAATAACGAGTTAGCATCGAATGAAAGTGTCGTAGAAAAAAATGTAACTGCAGAATACCTGACAATTGTCCGTTGGGTGGTCAATGCCTAACCTCAGAAATAGTGTATTAAGACCGGTAATATTAAGAAAATATATCTTGGGGCCACTGGTTGCGTTTTTAAGGAAAGATATAGAAACCACATATCATCCTTTACAAAGTAACCGCAGAGGGAAACTAATATGAAGGTGTTAACAGTAGCAGGGGGGATGGTACAAGAATCAACATTAGAAATAAAAGGAGGAATACAAGTGCATTAGGGGATTGGATTAGGGAACTTAATAGAAACAATAAAGATTTTGAATTGAAATGGTCAGTAGTGGATAGAGGGAGTAAGTATAGCCCTGGAAAATCAAAAAGGTGCAACCTATCTCTAGTGGAAGCCTTCTACATAGTGAATTCTAAAGAGGAAATATTAAATAAAAGGTTGGATGCTATACAGGGATGTCTTCACAGGAATAGGTTTTTTGTTATCACTTCTTCAATGTAACTGGGTAAAAACATTTTGTAAAAATAAAGCTCCTTGGGGACAAGGCCACATTTTTATGTAGAGTTAACTAGCTCGAATTATGACGTCTAAACAAAGGATCCAAATCTAGCAAGCAAATATTGTAACAGAAATGTCTAAGGAAAAATTCAAGATAGCGCCCGAATCTCTCTTTAACACGGTAAGTTCAGGAAAAGATGTTATAAATGTTGTAGCAATTCAATAATCTTTATACACCGGTTCTGCACGGAATCCAACAGCGGTAAAATATCCTCACACGGCACAAGAAGCAACAGCCACACGATTCCCCGGCCAACTCAATCGTCGCTCTGCCACCTCTTTTTCATCACCCGCTTTTATCGTCGTTCTAGGCCGGCTAAATTTGCATATTGCGAGAATTCGTGTGACTTTGCGAGACATCATACTTTACAAAAGACGGCGGCTGCCATCTTGGTCTTTCTTTTCTATTTTTGGCCGGTAACGCTGAGCTGGTCTCGAGGTAAGTCTTTTCCCCTCATCCGTCTCTCCCACGTACCCACACAACACGCAAACACGCGGGCGCTTATCTCCTGGATGCACGTTACATTCCCTCTGATCTGATGATCACATAGAGAGCACTGGGGGTGGCCTTTTAGTGCATGTGCTTCTGCGAAGAGGTACATTCACTGATTCAGATTCGGGCTCTGGATCTGGTTCCGCCTCATCAGATAAAGTATCGCTATCAGTCTCTGGAGGGGGCTCACTGAATCCGTGCATCGGCAGCTCATCGCTAGACGCTTCACTGCTTTCTCCTGTAGTTGTGTGACGCACCTCGGTAGCTGGGCGAAGATCTCGCACATGTCGTGGGGTTCCATCGACCAAAACAGACTGCTGGCTAATCACTCCATATATTTGTCCTCGCTTAAACTTGTTGGTGCACCGATTTCCTGGGGGCCGCACCCACACTGGATCTCCCACTTCATATCTGTTATATGTTCCCTTGTCGGCTGGCTGCGTAGTGTTGATTCCCTTCACTCCGACTCGGTACGTGTAAATAGCATTCGCAGGTGCGGTTGAAGGGGACGTACCGTCCTTTGGCGTAATGTTGTACCAATATGTGGCTTCCGTAATAGTGCATCGCTTCCTGGCAGCAATTCTCTTAATGCTGCGATGGCTTCTTTCAGCAATGCCATTTCCTGACGGCACATGCGCACATCGCAACCGTAGTCGGACGCCCCACTCATCTAACAACTGCCGAACTTACTGGCTACAAAGCGCTGCATCATTGGCAGTCAGGAGCTCTTCCGGCGCACCTCGCTCAAAAAAATGGATGATAGGTGGCGAACAACATTTGCTGAATCCTGTCTGGTCATCTGCCGCCACACCGCAAATCTCGTAGGCCCGCAATCAATGAGAGTTAGAAAGGGCTTGCCACTGTAATGGGTAATATCCATGGCTAGCCGCTGCCACACACTCTCAACTTCCAAGCGACCTTTCTGCCATCGCTTTGGTGCAGGATCAATAGACTGGCAAGCCTTACAATTTCTGACGATCTGTCTGACATCCATCTTGGTCACTGCTGGGTATACGCGCCTCACAAAATAAAGGGTCCTCTTGATACCCGGATGTCCGCTCTGTACATGAATTTTTTGTATTTGACATGGGTCGATTGCAACTGCACAAGATCGAGCAGTAATCTCCATTCCCATCTTCGCGGCTTCATACCATTTGTGAGGTACATGGGTCAGTTGGTCAGCACGATTACAATGTGATGGCACCAGAGTGACGCTCAGTGATAGCCCATACTCAGATACCAGGTTTTTTTAGAGTGTCTAGCCTTCTCCGTATTAACATTTCGCTTGCTGCCTTGGTACGGATTCGTGTCCGTCCTGAAAGTGTGTCAGACACCCAGTGGTAGACACAGAGAGAATCTGTATACAAGGTCAACTTCTTAGACTGCCACTGCAGGGCCAGATTTACCCCCTTTACAACAGCGTCCAGCTCTGCCAGGTTGATATGCTGAGAATCTGTTACGGGCCGCAGCCAACACGCATCCTCGAACACGTTTCCTCCTTGCTCCAACGATACTCCCAACGCCAAAGAACTGGCATCAACCCACACACCTACGTTGTCTCCGTTAACACACCACCGCCCACAGGCAGGGTCCTTCTTGCTCACTCTCTCCAGTGTCTCTTTAATCATCAGAGTTAGTAGGACATCATCGGATATGTCATCCCAACCCGTGGTTGTTAAATTTGCTCTGTGTTTAATTACACCAACAGCTGCGCGGAGCCAGCCACAGACCGGTAAGTGACCAACAAGTTTTCCACACCAAGAAAAAACGATCCGCCTTGTAACGAGGTTGGGGATGCTTGGAATTTCACTGCCACGCCTCCATTGTAGGGTACCATCTTCTTCATAAACATCCAATCCCAATACACGTGCTCCTTCCCTTAAACGTTCGGGATTCTTGCATTCCAGACCAAACTGAGCCAACTTTTCTTTGACACACGACGCAGACTGTACATCTTCATTGACGTATACGTCATCAATGTAAGCTGACGTTGAGTCCCTCATGGGCTTTTCTTGGGACAATACTGTGTTGACAATAGTCTTCATGATCTGTGGTGCCACATTTAGGCCAAAGCCAAGGCGTGTAAGGCAGTACGTCTGCCCCTGGAACCAAACTGTCTGGAACGGCCACAACGTCTCATCAACTCGCACCTGTAAATAGGCTTTTCGCAAATCCAATATCGAGACATTAGTGCCTTTCTGACGCTATTCCCTCAACTTGCTGGCGCATACGTCAGCATCGGCAGTGTAGACTTCAATATGCCTGTTAAGCTCCCTATAATCCAGCACGGGCCGTACTTTCGACTTGTTATGCTGGACTACTGCCATTAAGGGTATTAGACCCTTGGGAGGCCCAAGCTTGTCCTCAGGGTAGGGGATTAACCAGCCATCTTGGATCCACGCCTTTAGTTCCCTTTCGTATTCTGCTCGGACCTCACTGGGTATAGGGTACTCTGCAACCGCATTCTCGAGTTTAGTGGGTGCCATTCCCTCGGTCCACTTCCAAGATGCAATTCAGGCCCTCTTGCGCGAGTCGTAGTCCACTGTAAAATCCGGCCGATCGATATGGAGCGCTGCACACACTGGGGCCTCCAAGAATCGCACCTTTCCATCCCGATGAATTGCGACTCCCCCCAGCGCCTTGATAGCATCGTATCCGAGCAACAGATCAAACCCCAGGAGATTTCCTTGGGTCACGAGCACATTGATCTTAGTGGCTGCACCGGTGTCCGTGAAGATCTTGACAGTTCCAGCTCCACAGCATGTCTGCGTCTCGCCTCCTATCGTGGTGACTTTGATCTTCCTCTTAGTCCAACTTGGACACAGCCTGGTGCTCACTATAGTATGCGAACAGCCTGAGTCGAGAAGTGCTGAGCAGGGTATCCTGTTTACGTAGACGGTCATCACTGGTTACGCCTTGTTCAAATTTTGCTCGTGGAGCAGGGTGGCTCTGACGTCCTCTCCCCTGATACGTTTCCCGCACAGTTTTGGGCTAGATGCCCCAAACCGCCACAATTAAAACAGCGCACACGCCCCCTGTTGGTGCAATTCCTTGCAAAATGTCCGCGTCGGCCGCAGTGAAAACATTTCCCATTGCTTGCAGGGTTCTGATTCGGAATCTCCCGAGCGCCAATCTTGCCTGTCTGTGTCGCCATCTCAACTGGTTCCCCCAGGTTCTCCTCATCTTTGATGATGGCTCGAGCACGTTCCATCAAGTGTTCCATGGTCGTTGTTGAAACGCTGGTTGAGGCTCTCAGTAGCTGCTTCACTCGAGTGGGAAGGCCCGCCACAAACGCGTACGCGAGCGTCCGCTCCGACACTCCTCCACCGAACAGAACTGCGAGTTTCTTTAACTCAGCGAAGAAAATGTCCACGCTTTCCTCCGGTAGAAGTTTTCGGGAAGCAAATTTTTCATAGGCCGTACAAGGATCCATGACAAATGCCTTGTACAACGCAGCTTTAATTGCGGTGACATCTCCCTTTTCGGCAGCACTGAGTTGCTGATATACACTCAAGGCACCCCCAGCCAATCTCAGGGGACTCACAGTGTGTATCCTTTTCACCTCACAAAGGTCGCACGTCAGCTCGACCCTTTGAATCCAGTTGACGATGGACGTGGACCTGTCAAACTCGGGTATGAGCTTTAAGTCAAATTTCGACTCGGTCATAGTCCTAGAGGCCAAATGGCCGAAATAGCTTGTAACAGAAATGTGTAAGGAAAAATTCAAGATGGCGCCCGATTCTCTCTTTAACACAGTAAGTTCAGGAAAAGATGTTATAAATGTTGCAGCAATTCAATAATCTTTATACACCGGTTCTGCACGGAATCCAACAACGGTAAAATATCCTCACACGGCACAAGAAGCAACAGCCACACGATTCCCCGGCCAACTCAATCGTCGCTCTGCCACCTCTTTTTCATCACCCGCTTTTATCGTCGTTCTAGGCCGGCTAAATTTGCATATTGCGAGAATTCGTGTGACTTTGCGAGACATCATACTTTACAAAAGACGGCGGCCGCCATCTTGGGCTTTCTTTTCTATTTTTGGCCGGTAACGCTGAGCTGGTCTCGAGGTAAGTTTTTTCCCCCTCATCCGTCTCTCCTACGTACCCACACAACACGCAAACACGCGGGCGCTTATCTCCTGGATGCACGTTACAAATATAGTTTTTTTTTTTATTATTCTACACTGGATAAGTAATATAGATATAGAAGGAGACTTAACCAAGATTAGCAATATATTTCCATAACTGCGAGCACTTTTTTAGTCGTAGTAGTATCGATGGTGAAATAAGTGGTACTGTTTCCAGATCAATAAATTAACTTAACAACTAACTAGCAATTATATATAAGAAAAATTAAATTAGCAATTGGGGAATTGGAAATTAATTGGTATTGCTCTCTGATAAGTAAAACTTGGGTAATCTCTGCTTGTCAAAATTACTCTTGTTCTAAATGATTTTATCCAAAAATGCAAGGGTAAACACCACTTTATCGGTGTTAACACACTTGGAACTTTACACTGGTTTTATTATCATAATAATTATTAATAGGTTATATATTATTTTATTTAGGTATCTAGGAACACAATTCATGAATTTTAATTTTGGTTTTGGAGCAATGAATAACCCCAGCTGATTATGGATGGATGGCAGACGTAGGTTAAACCCTAAGCTTCAAGAATAAAAATATACTTTAAAATCTTAAGTTGTTGTTAAGATTAAAAATATGCTTTAAAACCTAATTTTTTGAATAAGTTAGCTTAGCCTTTTCTGCATCTGTTTAATTAATTAAATCATAGATACATTTTAGGTTTACCCAACTAAAAATATCAAACGGCCCTGGTTGTCTTCCTTTAACTGTTATTAGTGTCTACGACATTCTTGGGTTCCCATAATTTCAACGAAATTTTATAAATTAATTATGAGCAGAATTATCTCCGTTTCGGACTTTATTTCCATATTAAATAAAACATAAACTTAAAACTGATCTTAAATCTAAGAAATAAATTAGCCGATATCTTCCCTAAAGAAACAAATTAGCGAGCATAGGTTGAATACGAAACTAAAATAACCGTAACGTTTTAGCTTGGTAGATCTGGCCATATTTTAAATATAAAAATAAAACTCTATAAAATTAAAAGAAAAATTATGTGAAATAAAGAATTATAGAAATCTAATTTAAGAAATCAATGGATAGCATTATTACTAGATATTAAACGGCTACAGGTGTTTTTTTTGGGGGGGGGTTGTAACTTATTATGACAAGTTTTAAATAGGGATACGAAAATTAGACGATATATAAAATATTTAAATAAGCTCCTGACAATGACGCGTCCAGGATAAAGGTTTTCGCATGTTTTATTTCCTTTAGGGGAAATGTCTTTACATAATGTTCTATTGTGAAAGTGTTTTTTTATTCAATAAGTCTGAAGAGAGGCAGGGTATGTGAACATTTTCACACGAAATAATGTTTGAATTTGTCCGGCTGGTCATGAAACAATTGTAACACCAATGAAATGCAGTTTTTGTTGCTATCAATTCTTTCTTTGAAGTCTTGGTTTTGTTAATACAGAATATATATATACATATATATATATATGTGTGTGTGTGTGTGTGTGTTTGTGTGTGTGTATATATGTGTATATATATGAATGGACCCTTTTTCGGGGTCAACGGCCAACTAGCACCATGTGTGTTTGTGTGTTGGGGTGGAAAGGGCTCCCATAAGCCGTGGTGAAGGCAACCTTTCTAGGAGAAGCAAATCTCTGATTTAAAAAAAACATAAAGCGGGAGACCAGTACCCGCATTAAGCTGGTCTGCAGTTTAACTTGTTACTGGCTATCTTGCTCTTGCTTGTTGCTGGATCTCAACATTTTGAACCGAGAGAGAGACTTAGCTGTCGTACAAAGCTAAGACTCTGTAACATCACCTGTGTATAGATACTCCCTCGGGCATTTGTCTATAAAAATGGTCCTGTGGCGATGGAAAAGTTATGACGCATGGAGGCTTGAAATGCTGGAAACATGTAATAATTGATCTCAATGACCGTCTTCAGTATCATGCCTGCGTGAGCGTGTCAATTCACCAGTAGGACTAAGAAAAAAAAAGTCATTTCAGGACTCATGGACATTAAGTGTCTGAGGGAGTGGCACTCGTCTGACAAGACGTTTGCAATCATCATCATCATATATGTATATATATATATATATATATATGATATCAATATGTATATATATATATATATATATATATATATATATATATATATATATAACTACTTCATTTACTCAGATAAATTTATATACGAAAGTATAAATTTATGCGTTAACTTTAAGTATTTACTTCAACGGTGTTCAATACGTAGGTAGTGCTAGTTAGTAAGTTATAAAATATAAGCCTGAAGAATCCTAGATTGAAACTTAAACGCGGAATATTCAGTGTAGCTTAATCGCTATATATATTTTATAATTTACTATGTATATATATATATATATATATATATATATATATATATATATATATATATATATATATATATATATATATATATATACTGTGTAAGCAAAAACAGGACTTCAAAACAAGGTGTTGGTGGCAACAAAAAGTGTATTTCAATTTAAGTTACAATTGTTTCCATTTCCAGTTCGACAATTTCAAGCATTATGTCGTTTGAAAATTTCCAAACCCAGCATTTCTTCAGACTTTATGAATAAGCACACTTTTGGCAATGGAGCATTTTTTGAAGAGAAGGAAGGAAGGGGAAATCCCTAGCTAGAAAGGCATGCGAGAAACATCTACCTTTGTTGTGGTTACGGAAAATCCTATTTAAATATTAATATATCGCCTAATTTTCGTATCCTTATTTAAGAGCAGAGTCATGACAAGGTGCTACAGAGAGCCCTAAACCATTAAAAAAATTTTTGAATATATATCCCATTCGTTGGGTTCGTTAATTAGTTATTTTTATTTGTTTGTTACCCAATACTTAATTTTTAAAATTTTTGTTTCGATATTATGGCCGTAACAGCCTTGCAAAAATGTTACGGTTAGTTTTAGTTTCGTATTAGTGGCAGGTAATGTTTATATATTATCGTTATATTTGTGTTCGAATTTAAGACCCTTTTAGGTTCAATGTTTAATTGAATACGAGAGTAAATAAAATGGGTGTATTAAAGATATATATATAAAAATCCTCGTATTATATTACGGATGAAGTATTTTAATCTATTTATTGTTATTTAATGTTTTAAAAATCATTGTTACTCTACTTGAAAAATGTTTTCATATCGTTAAGTAGGATAAAATGAAGGGAGATAATCCAATTATATTGTTAAGTATTGTTACTTAATTTTTTTTGTTTGAAATTGGGTCGATTTGTATCCACTAATGGTCAAAGGGAGGTAATTCAGGCCGTTTGGTGTTTTTGGTTCATTGATTACTAGGAGGCGTCTATGATTTAATAATTAATTTAATAATTGATTAAACTTAATCAGACAGGTTCAGAACATGCTACGATGGCTTACTTAACAAATTAAGTATATAAATTTTGTTTTGATCTCAAAGAATTGTCTTAGCCCATGGGTTTAATCCGCCTCTGTTACTAATCATTTAATTCATGCGTTGTATTTTTGAATATCTAAATAAATAATATATATATCCTCTAATTATTATTCTGAGAGCAAAACCACCCATGGTTACAAGTGTGTTTCACTCCTGTGGGAAGATGTCTACTCCTGCATTTATGGGTAAACACATTTAGAACAGGGATTGCTGTAGGTAAATAAGTAAGTCAGTATGGATTCTACCAACTTTTGGTGTAGGATGACAAAATCCGATGAAATTTTATTTACATAAATTTTGCACCCCCCCAAATAGCTAATTTGATTTTTATTTCTTAATAATAATTGGTTTAATTGCTAAGTTCTTTTATTGATTTGAAGAGGGTAACCCTTATTTCACCGTCCATACTGCTATGATTGAATACAAGGATGCTCACCGTTATTGAGAAAAACCATTCTTAGATGAGCTACATACCTTATTTATATTTCCTATTCGGTTAAGAAGAATGGGAGTTTTATTCGCATGTTGAATTTGGATCATTCGTTTAGATTTTAGCAATTCTAGCTATTATACTCTACATTAAAATTTAATCCTAGCATCTGATAATCCTTATTGTAAAAAAGTTATGCCTCAGTTACATTTAAGGCGTGATAACAGAAATTTATTTCTGTGAAGATATCACTGTATGGCATCAAGTCTTTTCTTGAAAATTTCCTCTTTGGAATTCACAATGTAGTATGCTTCCAATAAACATAGATTGAACCTTTTTGATTTCCCAGGGCTGTACTTCCTCCCCCTGTCCACTACTGACCATTTTAATTCAAAATTTTCATTATTTCTGTAAGTTCCCTAATCCAATCACCTAATGCAGTTGTGTTTCTCTTTTTTTTATTTTTAATGCTTATTTTTGTGCTCACCCCCTTACTATCGTTCACGCCATCCCTATTAGTGTCTGTCCCAGGTTCCTTTTCAAATGATACTACCTGGTTTCTGTATCTGTCCTTAAACTCTGTTCACGTGGCTCCCAGATATGTCTTCTTTGTGTTGTCGGTTTTTATCTCGCATTTATATACTATTTATGAAGTTAAACATTTCCCATCCAACGGACAATTTTCAGGCATTCTGCAGTTACAATTTTTATTTAGGATACTTACGTTTGATACTAGTTCGTTGTTGTTCCTTATTTTGCTGATTTTTCTATTGTTGGAGCTGATTATAGTGTTAGTTAAGTTTCACGAACTCAGTATAATTACATATAAGTCTATATATATATATATATATATATATATATATATATATATATATATAGTCATCCACATACAGTACTGTTTCGCTGTTTCACAGCTCATCAGTGCGGCTAGACAGACAAATACCTCAAGCCAGGATTGAAACCCGACCGTTTGTACGGCAGTCAAGGCTCCTACCATTACGCTCTTGGCGGCTGCTTGAACGAGTAGTGAGTTTAACGATGTTTTGATATCGTATTATATATATATATATATATATATATATATATATATATATATATATATATATATATATATATATATATATATACCAGCTGGACGCCCGGCGTTGCACCCTCGTACAATACGCTTTAACATAATATTTTAATTTATGCAGATTGCATATGCATTATTATAGAATCAACCCTCTGTTGACTATTATATATTAAGAGGTATAATTTGCCCTGTGAACAGATTCGCATAAAATAATTTTAAAAATAATGATAATGATAATGTCGTTCATTAGATTCCTATTGTGTATGTTTACAGTATCAGGTCATATGATATTTCGAATTGGCGATGAATGCTGTGGAAAAGTCACTTCTAGTCAATGTGTAGTTAAAAATATGCAAACAACAAAATGATTTTAAATAGTACCGCTTCTTTTATTGTAAGTTGAACTCATTAATAGGAAAACAATAAAATAAAATGGCGAAGTGCACCAGGGCTTAAACAGGGGATCATTTGATCTGTAGTCGAATTCTGTACAACTGTGATATATTTCGAGATATCAATACTACTTTTTCTGAAAAAAAAATAATAATTTACTAAGATTTTATTATCTCCCTTTCCGGTGTAACGTATAAAATTATCCTATAAAATGTATAAACGAGCAAAACCGGACTGAACTGCTTCTATCTATCTATCTATCTATCTATCTATATATATATATATATATATATATATATATATATATATATATGTTTGTGTGTGTGTTTGTGTGTGTGTCTGTGTGTGTTTGTGTGTTTGTGTGTGGGTGTGTGTTTGTGTGTATGTGTGTTTGTGTGTGTGTTTGTGTGTGTGTCCGTGTGTTTGTGTGTTTGTGTTTGTTTAAAAATATGTATTTTTCAATTATATTTCAGATTCTATTCATATCAAGCGTGAATTTATGAAACTGCATATAATTACAGAGCATAAAACAAATAAATAACAAAGACTTTTGTTATTTATTTGTTTTATGCTCCAAATTTCATGATGTTGACCATCTTACAATTTTTTACTTTAAGTACAGTGACTTTTACCATTCTTGACAGCAAATTGCTAAACGGAGTTTTCAGGAGTAAGTACGTCGAGGTAGTCCAAATGCAATGAATCTATAATAAAAATATTTGTAAAATAAAAACCAAAGATGTGACATTAAAGCGATTAGAGGTTAAAATTTTGTTGATAGTGTGCGTCCAATCTTTCATTTGATATAGCCTTTCATTTTCCATGGGCAAAACCAAATTACCCTGCCAACCACTGACCATTAGCCACTCCTAATAAACATAGAAGCCACAACTATAGGCACAGCTTGTAAACACAGAGCAATCAGAATCGCATATGAATTATCTTCATGGTTGAGAAATTTGAATAAATTAAAAAAGAAGTAAAAAAAAACATTCGAAACTTTCGTTATTTTTTAACATCTTTTTCTTCAATATTACCAGATTGCCTCTCTTTGTGGAGCTGATTTTTTCCTACATTAAAAACTCTTCCCTCGTGGGGAGGCAAGTAAATAGGAATATTACCTTGCATTTCTCTCTATCATATTTTCATAGCACGTGCTCGTTTGGGCTCCTCTCTATAGTCCATCAATGCAAGACATATACAGCAAGGACTCGTCTGCCTATATTTGTAAAACAGACCAGGGAGGCAACGTTGCGACAGTTTTTTTTACATAGGCATCACATCTTGTCAAGGCCCAGAGACCATTCGAGGATAAGAGTTAAGAGTGTACAGTAGTCAATTGGACAATATAGTAATCGTTATTAATGGAAATTCGGTAACTTTGTTAACTTAAGTGGAACGGCTCATCAAGAACTTCTTTACGTCGGACTTGAAGACAATCAGATTGTAGTCAGCTGGAAAGCAGAAAAACGGAAGACAGTTCCACGGGCGTGCACTTCTAAGAAAGAAACTTTGTTCATGGAATCTTCATTTAGGTTCAGGCATAGGGACAAAAATTGGAGTTTGGTTACTCATGCAGATCCAATATTTCAATTGATATGGCCTTCCTGGTTGCATGGGAAAAACCAGATAACCCTGCTCACTGCAGGTCATTAGCAATGCCTAACCTACATAGAAGCTAAAATTGTAGGCACACCTTGTTAATATGGAGCAATTAGATTTGTATAACTTTAGTGTACGAATTACTTTCACGCATGAGAAATTTTTAAAAAGAAACAAAGAAAAAAACTAAATATTCAAATTTTTCGTTATTTCGAAACGTTTACTTCTTCAACGTGACTTTGCATGTCAATCTCTAATCTACCATATTTTCCTGTCAGGTGTTAGTATGCACTTCAATCTATAGTTCAACCGCATAAAACTTTCACTACAAGCACTCCTCTAACTAAAACTTATATCAATAATTTTCCACCTCTCTATTTGTGTTAAAATATTAATGCAAAGTCCACAAACAAAGCGTATTTTCTTGAACTTTCTGCCCGTGGAAGGTTTGGACTGCTTTCCAGCTGATTGCAACATTGCCGTCTTCGAGTACAATGTAAATAAGTTATTAAGTTGTCGCTCTTAAATAATCAACTTCTACCCAATTTCGTAACGATAACTGTGCTGTTGACTTTGTGACCACCTTACACATATTAAATCTTATCCTGGAGTGGCTTTCGGTCCTTTATAAGTGGTGACTTTCTGCAAAAACATATTGGCGGGAGAAACAATTTTAAAAACACAAATGAATTTTAAATACGAAAAGATAAGTAAAGCAAGGTAAGATTTTCTTGTTCATTGGTTTTCTGTAATTCCCCCCCTAAAAAAATGATGAGTGTGTGCGAAAAGTTATTTTTTTATCTATGGTTTAGGTGTAAATTACATGTAAACCCTAAAAAATTAGGCGGAACTTCGTCAAAGAGGTCGCATAGTTTGTTGTGTGCTTTTCATCTTGTTTACTCGAGTTAAAATATAAGACTCGATGGGCCAAACATTGAACTCGGTTTACTTATTTTTTTAATCGGTAAAAATGAGTGAACAAAACAGTAACATAAAGTTTTAAAAATACTAAATCCAAAGTAGATTTTCCTCAACCCACCACCCTGTTATTATGTCTTCTTTTGCCTCTGACTATGATTTACATAAAATTTGATATTGAAAATAATATCCCCATTTGGGGGGGGTGAAAATGAGAGTTGAAAGGATTCTCTGTGGGTCGCCCCAATAAGAATTAGAAACAGTAATTTTAATGGACAGAAGATAAGTTAAGGCGACTTTAGTTTACCCGACGATAATTCGACTAGTATTTGTTTACATTAAAATTGAAGGCGGACACGCTGCAATCAATTGTTAAAACAGACTCGTTTTATCTTGTTCTTCGGATAGGGATAGGACGTTTTGGAAAAGAAACTTCGTGCATGGAAGTTCTGATTGCTTTATTTTATTAATTCATACAAGAAATAAATAAATGTCATTTGCTGTGGTTGGGGTTCATTAGTTATTGCTGCGATTGTTTACAGGAGACACAAATGATTGGAGCTAACTCGAGTCAACCATCTACCAGGAATACAGCTATTTTGTAGAGTCGATATGGGATTAGAATCGTGGTATCATAGATGAGATGTTCTATAGAAATAAACTGCGTTCATTGAAGTTACATGTTAGGGTTGTTGTAGAGAAAGATTGATAGATAGACAGTGAGAGAGGGAGAGGAAAGAGAGAGAGAAAGAGAGAGAGAAAGAAGAGAAATTCTTTTGCTGGTGTTGTAAAAGAAGAGTTCGTGTTGTGAATGTTTTATGTGAACAGGGATTGAGAGTGATAGAAACAATAACAATCACCAATGGGATCAAACAATATATAGTGAGAGAGGAAGAGAGTTATAGATAGAAATCTATCATTATTAGTATTATTATTATTATTATTATTATTATCATTATTATTGTTATTATTGTTCTTGTTGTTATTATTATTATCATCATCATCATCATCATTATTATTATTATTTTTATTATTATTATTATTATTATTATTATTATTATTATTATTATTATTATTATTATTATTATTATTAGCTGTACCCTGCCACGCGTTGTTGGGGCTCAATTTGGTGTCATGGAAAATTCTAATAAAAAGAGAAAATGCATGTTTCTTATATTCTTAGTACAGCTATCCACTTAAAAATGTTTTTTAAAAAAGGTGAAAATGAAAAAAAAAAACTGTACTCTTCCAGAATTGGGTCAATGCATGCTAGGGGATATTTGGAACATTAAAAAAAATATATATATATAAATAAACTAAGTAATCCTGAGTTCATATTTTCGTCCTATATGTCCTTATGGTAGTAATTGCAAAATGGAATGCCACCGTCGCCTAGCATTGAATGAGATACGTGGAAAAACATTTATATTAGTAGAATACACAGCGTCGCTCGGGATTGGAAAAGATAGGTGGAACATATATACAATTAGAACATCCGCAATTGATTTATTATTTGTAATTAAATAATCAGCCCAGCCAATATATCAAAGTTATTATTTTAGTAAGGATGCGATAATGTGGGTTAAAATTATGATTTAATTAAAATTATGTCGGAATTAATAACAGATCTAAGAATCATGAAATATGATGAAATGAGAGGCAATTGATTGGTTTGTAATGAAATAATCAGCCAAGAAATATATCAAAGTTATTATTTTAGAAAGGCAGGATATAATGTTGGTTCAAATTATTAAAAATGATTGTCGAAATTCGAAACACATCCAAGAATTATGAAAAATGATAAAATGCGATTTAATTGATTGGTGTGTTTGTAATGAAAGAATCAGCCCAGGAATTATGTCCAAGTTATTATTTTAATAAAGGGGGAGGACGATAATGTGATTTAAATTTATGAAAAATGATCGTCGTACTTAGTAACATATTAAAGAATTATGAAAAATCATGAAATGTGAGTCATGGATTAGTGTGTTTGTAATGAAATAATCATCCTAGACAATATATTAAAGTTATTATTTTAGTATAACGAAGGCTATAATGCGGGTCTAAAATATGAAAAATGATTGTCTAAATTAGTAACATATCAAAGAATTATAAAAAATGATGAAATATGCGTTAATGTATTAGTGTGTGTTTGTAATGAAATAATCATCCCAGACAATATATTAAAGTTATTATTGTAGTATAGCGGAGGCGATAATGTGGGTCTAAAATATGAAAAATGATTGTCTAAATTAGTAACATATCAAAGAATTATAAAAAATGATGAAATATGCGTTAATGTATTAGTGTGTGTTTTAATGAAATAATCAGCCTAGACAATATATCAAATTTATCATTTTAGTAAGGGGCGATACAGTTTTAATAAAAAGCAAGCATCATATGATGGTATCTTCATTCATGCAAAACGGTCACAGAATGCCTAACAGCAATATATTACATATAAAATATTGCGCTGTGGAATTTCCACAGTTCCCGCTAGTTATTATTAGTATTAGTATTGTGTGTTTTTAAAATTATTTTTAGGTTTAGAAATATAAAGTCCAAAAATCTGTTGACACATTCTTTTCATTCAACCAGCAAATTTCGTCAAAATGAAATCAAAATATTCACACAGGTAATTCCGGTTTTTTTTTTTTTAATTTTTATATCTATCTATATATCGATGAAAATGTCTGTGGGGACATTTCTCAACCTATATACTCAACAAAGTTTTGATTTACCGATTTGATATTTGGTATATAGGGTATTCAGATGCGTTAAGAACATTTTAATCGGTTTTCACCCAGTAAGAAAGCTTTGCGAAGGGTAAAATTGAAATAAAAAAGTACGTGGAATCGTCGCATTTTTTAATCTGTTTGTCAAATGTTTCACGATGTAAATGCGAGGTCGAAAACGTTTCAGCTTTCTCATGTTAAGGATAAGTAGATTTGAAAACACATTTAAAGATCTTGTCAAGCTGGTCAAATGGTTGTCGTACTTGACTCACTGCCTTCAGGTGTGGGTTTCGATCCCAGGTAGAGTATTATTAATATTTATTTACAAGAAGTGACTTGTTTAAAAAACATAATACTCGTATACACGTGTCTCAGTTTCTTGATTAAAGTATAATATCTATGCGTATTTATCGACCGGGCGACGCCAGTTGTCCTGCTAGTTCTTCATAAATATTAAATCGCTGTTTATTGGTTATGGCGAAAAGAATTCTCAGTTTTATACGGAAAATTTGATGCTCACAGTTCACTTAATTTTGAATTGTTTTCAATATACATGAGAGTATTTTCCGATTTTGTTTTTTACTTTTTTAATTTAAGTACCGCTTCGTGAAACAAAAAATTACAATAATATATAAAACTAATATAAGAAAACATTTGATCTGCTTTCTGAAATAAAACACCTACATTCTATTAGATGCTTCCAAAGTGGGGAAAATGGATTACCGTACAAACGTCCTTGTGTTTGTCTGTCCTATGAGTCGCGCACGTCCAGAAAGAAAGAAAGAAAGAGTCCACCATGGCGGCCGTGACGTTTTATAGTGAACGAAGTCTCGTGAGATCACGTGCCTTATAAAAGCAGGTTACTTTTCGGTGGGAATGGATGGAGAAATCATTTGACGTTTGAGAAGCGGCAAAATCAGTTTGGTAGAGACATTTCGCAAACACAGAAATAAGGTCAATCATATATACATATATATATATATATATATGTATGTATATATATATATATATATATATATACATATTGTAACCTTATTTTTAAAATAGAATATGTGCTTTAAAGAATAAAGTAAATTTATTTTTTAGGCCGACGAAGAATGTATCGTTTTTTTTTGTTGTTTTTTTGTTTGATTGTCGCACAGGCAAAATGAACAGAGAGAGCAAGAGACGCTGAAGCTACAACGAGAGAGGGAGAGAGAGAGAGCGATAGAGAGAGAAAATATATGAGAAAGAGAGACGAGCCGATGCCAACACCACTTCCACCCCTTTGAGGAGGAGTCAGCGAGTTGGCAGGTCATCTGGTCAACATACTTTCTGACCCTTTTTAGTTCCGGGTACCAAACGACAAGGTGAACAAAGAAAGAAGGAGAAGAATAGGGAAAATACGGAGACGAGAGAGAGAGAGAGAGAGAGAGAGAGAGAGAGAGAGAGAGAGAGAGTGTGTGTGTGTGTATGTGTGTGAGAGAGAAGGGGACTGGGAAAGAGACATATTTATGGACAATCTCGGCCGAGCCGCCGTGCCGGACGGATTTGGGAAAAGTCCCATCCGGATTGCGAAATAAAAATGGAAACGAGCTTACACCGTCAGGGAAGATAATGCCGCAGAAACCTCCATCTCATCAGCGAAGAAGAAGATAATGTCGGCAAAACCCCATTCCTACATCGAAAAAGGAGATAATGTCGACCACGATAATACGAGGGAAGACGGCGAACCTTACAAATCAGAATTTTAGTTATGGACTAACACAGAGATGGATGTTGAGGATGTTTGTTTTTAACCAACTGCTCGAAACGAAGAAAAAAAGCGAAAATAAAAAGAAAAGTTAAAACTGAAGTAGTATATCTCTCGTATGTTGAATTCCCAAGTCGTTTATTTTGTCATTTTTTTTATTGTTGATATGCATTGATACATTGTTCGTCGACATGTTTAGATAAAGGGGCTTCCCTTCCACATCCTCGTATTTTTTTTTCATTCAATCTCATTCCCACCTAGCATATTTTATTGTGTGAGAAAATTAATTTGAAATTTCACCACTTGTGTTCAACCTTGTGTTTATTTTGTTTTTGCATCCCGTTTGTCTCATATTAAACGGTTAATTAATTAATCGGTTAATTAATTAATCGGTTAGTTAATTAATCGGTTACTTACTTAATCGGTTAGTGCTTCTTGTTTCAACCTTTTTCTACTTAAAAAAGTATTTAAAATTAAAAGAGAACCTTAGCGAGTCATGCCTCTATGCAGAAAAATTGTCTACTGAAATAAATATCTTATAAAAGAAACCCCTTAAAAAAGAATCCCTCCCTCTCCTTTTCATTTTTTTACCCTTGTCACGCGCGTGCCCGCCGTATTTCCAAACGTGCGGAGGCATGTGTTACAATATATATATATATATATATATATATATATATATATATATATATATATATACGTGCGGAGGCATGTGTTACAATATATATATATATATATATATATATATTCATCGTTAATTTATTACACACAGCATCAGCCGTATAGCGCAATGGTGAGAAGCCTAGACTCTCGTTTGGGCGGTTGAGTTTTGATCCTGGCTTGAGGCAGTTGCCTATCTAGCTGCACTGATGAGTTGTATACTGCATGTGGATGACTATAATGCTCCCTATATTGGGTTGAGCATACCGGCAAGTTATATACAAACTGCCATTAGCGTATTAAGCAAATAAACGAATTTAGCGAAGACATTTTGACGATGTCAAAACATCGTTAAGTCATTACCCACATAGCATCAGCCGTATAGCGAAATAGTGAGAAGCCTTGACTGTCATTTGAGCAGTAGGGTTTCCGCACTGATGAGTTGTGAAACAGCGAAACAGGACTGTATGTGATGAATATATATATATATATATATATATATATATATATATATACACTTGTGCCCGATATTATTCATACCCCTCGGATCTTTGAGATTTCTATAAGAATAATGCTCAAACAAGAAGGTAGACAATATTAAAGGGATTTCAAACAATAAATCAAGCATAAGCATTTAATTTAAACTCAACAAATAAATAAATTATGCAAGTTTGAAACATTATACAAAGAAAAACAATAATGGCACTAGTTCAAAATTATTCATATCTCTCTTACTAATAGTCAATAGCATGCCCTTTATTCTTAATAACTGCCTGTAACTGTTTTGGATATTTATCAACAAGGTTTTTACAAGCATCAACACAGATTTTTGACCATTCTTCAATGCAGTAGTTCTCCAAATCCCTCAACTTTCTAGTTTTCCGCTTTTTAACCTCAGTTTTCAATATGTGCCAGAGGTTTTCGATAGGGTTCAGGTCGGGACTCTGGCTAGGTCATTCCAAAACATTAATTTGATCATCCTCAAACCATTTCTTGACTATTTTGGCAGTATGTTTTGGATCATTATCCTGTTGAAGGACCAAGTTTGGTCCTAAATGGAGCTTCTCCGCATCCTGTCTAATGTTTTTCTGGAGTATTTCCAAATATTGCTCCTTCTTCATGGTTCCATCTATCTTGACCAAACTACCTGGAGCACTAGCCGAAAAGGAGCCCCAAAACATTAGGCTACCACCACCATGTTTCACCGTGGGTATGGTGTTCTTTGGGTTGTAAGCTTCTCCTTTCTTCCTCCAAACGTAAGAAGCATCCATATGGCCAAACAATTCAATTTTTGTTTCGTCAGTCCACAAAATACTTGAGAAAACGGACTCTGGAAAATTCACATGGGTCCTAGCAAACTTTAGACGTGCTGCAAGGTGTTTTCCAGTGTGCAATGGAGTCCTTCTTGTTCTTCTTCCTTTCAGACCATTTTCATGCAGAGTCCTTTGCAATGTTTGCCTTGATATTTTTATGCCAGAAGACTCCAGATTTTCTAAAATGTCCTTAGTAGTGGTGGTTGGATTTGCATTAACACTTCTTACAATATTCCTGGTGGCTCTAGCAGACAGTTTCCTTTTCCTTCCTCTACCAATCAAGTTGTTTGTTGTGTGGTGGCTCTGGAATTTTTTGATGATGCTCTGTACTGTTGCTGTAGGGACCTCAAATTTCTTGTAACCTAAACCATCCTTATGTGAATTCACAATTTTACTCCTAAGATCATTACTAAGCTCTTTTTTCTTCCCCATTCTAATAATTTTTATTCTTCTATTGGTTTTCAGTTGATATTATTTTAATTTCTGAAAAATGCAAAAAACGAAATGAAATTAATCAAAGGTTGTATAAAAGCATTCAAAATAAGAATAAAACAGGAAACAAACAGTCAGAAACTCGATTAATAATGAGAAAATAAGGGGGTATGATTATTTTTGAACATTGCAGATTTTATAAATAGCTGTATATTTCTTTTATTACAAGTATCCCGAGATTTTAAAATGACTAAAATGATCAGAAGAGGTTTATTAAGAATATGTATCAATATGGACGTAAACAATAAATTCTTACAAAGTTACACCTAATAAACTCAATTTTCAAGGGGGGTATGAATAATATCGGGCACAAGTGTATATATATATATATATATATATATATATAACTACTTCATTTACTCACACAAGTTTAATATACGAAAGTATAGATTTATGCGTAAACTTTAAGTATTTACTTCAAAAGTGCTCAATATGTGGGTAGAGCTAGTTAGTAATTTATAAAATATATATGGCGACTAAGCTACACTGAATATTCTGCGCTTCATCCACTGTAGGATTCGTCAGGCTTATGCGTGACGAATCCTACAGTGGATGAAACGCAGAATATTCAGTGTAGCTTAGTCGCCATGTATATTTTATAAATTACTATATATATATATATATATATATATATATATATATTGAATAGGAGAACTAGTGGCTACACATATGCAAATATGTTTCAGTGGCCACCCTGCTAGGGAAAATCATCTCATAAGTCCAAGAAAGGTCACTGAAACATATTTGCATATGTGTAGCCACTAGTTCTCATATTCCACATATTCATATTGCTCTGTCTAAACATTGAACACGCTTTGGTTGACACATTTTGGTTTTGTTTAAACAATACTACCAATAATATAATATATATATATATATATATATATATATATATATATATATATATATATATATATATATATATAAATCAACAACAAAAACTACGTAAATATATATAAACGATAAAAACTAAACAGTAAATCGTCTTTGGCATCATAGCGTAATGGATAAGACGCTGGACTGAAAGACATATGGTCCAGGGTACGCTGACGAGAGGAAGGGCCGAAACATGGATGTACGTAGATTACTGTTTTATAAATAAATAAATAAATAAATAAATATATTATTTGTTTATATCCAAAATAAAAAATGGGCAATTTATAAAAAAAAAAAAAAAAAACATCCGATCTTCAAGGTGAAGACGCTAATCTTAATATCGTTTAAAAAATCAACAACAGAAACTACGTAAATATATATATATATATATATATATATATATATATATATATATATGTATATATATATATATATATATATATATATATATATATACTATTAGACCACCCGGCATTGCTCGATCGTATAATACGTTTAAATATGATATTTTAATTATTGCAGATTTCGTATTTATTGATGTATTATATTGGACCTATTATATAATAATTATTTAAATTTAAAAAAAGAAATAACTCGTGCGCCGCCACCAAGAAAAGAAAATCAAATCGTTTTGCTTACGATTTAATTTTTCCTTTAACTTTAATGCCTGAGCTATGAAGATATGTTTACTGCAATCCTAAAATTTAAAACATAAACTATAAGCTATTACTTCTCGCATGCATATTCGTGATGCCGTCGGCTGGCAAATTTATTTTTATTTAATTGTACCAGTTTTGCACCTATTTCCCCCCTCCCGTTAAATCCCAAATATTGTTTCGCATGAGTTCAAATACCCTATATATAAAGTTTTATGTCTGTAAATCAAAAATGGACAGAGGAGTTTGATAGGCAAGGTTTTTTTTACAAAGATATATATACGCATACATAAATATGTATAGAACTAGGTTTACTATAACCAGTTTTACGTAAATATTACGCAAGTATAAATCCTCTAGAATATCTGCATGAATATAATTACACGTAATAGTTAACTAAATATGATTATCCCATAAGAAAACCAAAAACACTTATAGGGAATGAATTAAAATGAATTTTTAAAAGAATAGGCAAGTTAGCTAGATTCTTTGCAGATAAATGCAATTTCACGCTTCATACATAAGAAAGTTGCATTTTTTAAATAAATAGGAAAAATGGTTTTAATACGAATATCACTAGACAAAAAAAAAAAACAAATTCATAGGAATATAGATATAAAAACAGAAAGAGATAGAACTAGAGAGAGAGAAAGAGAGGGAGAGATAAAAACATATCAGTGTGTTTAAACGTTTTAATCCTAAATTCTACGCAAACATACATGATGTAGAAACTCTGAATAAAATTATTAATCTTAATACTTTAATGAAAACTATCATATAAAAAAATCCTTTAACGCTCCTTTCTTAAAATAAATATGCAAATTAGTTTACCTTTATGTTAACGTTCACATATCCATAACTAAATATATCAACAAGTTCGTTTTAAAAATCTTCGATTAGAAAAACTGTGGTTTTATTATCAATGTGAGAGCGAGAAAAATTCAACTTTTGTGTATATAGAATAGAATAAAATAAAATACTCCTACAATATTTTCACTTTAGAAAACATTAATCCAAAGAGAAAATCATACATAGTTAAAACATTACCTCAAGGAAAATTACTTCTCGAAAAAAATTTACAGTGTGTGCTAGAAGATGTTAAGGAGTAAATAAGCTCTGTCTATCGCCGACTTTCAAACTCCGTCTTTGTGTATTAGCAAGGCGTAGAAGTACAATACCAGGGACTCACCTGAGCCACCCTGTGATTGACCCTGTTACTTGACTAGGACAGTGAAGGCCGTTTCCCCTATTCCCTATTTAAAATTTCTCTCTTTCTCTCAGAAACTGAGCAAATTGGGTTTGCTTGCATGCCACTTTTACTCACTCGACTTGTTTGGGCCGGTTTTATTTGAGAGGTTGAGTGTACCTGATTGAAAGTTTGTCTTGCTGCTCTTTCCGACTGCCAGTACGGGTACGTTAACTCTTTAGTAGAGCTTAGAACAACTGATATATCATCAGGTGTATAATATCAGCATGATTGTAGTGCCGTGTCGCGCATGGAAAGGGGTCATGCTGCTATCTCTGGCGGGCTTTTACGAGGCTGCAATTTCTAGATAGGATTCGGCTAATAGACACCTGTTTTTGTATATTTGGCCTTAAAACTAGCCCACTTTGCTCAACGCTCTTCCCCTAACCTTACCTTTAACAAAAAGGTAATGAAATGACAACCCAAACAACCAGCCAAGCAAACCAGTTAACAAATATATGTGGGCTTAGAGGTAATCTAGATTATGTAGAGTCTGACTATTTAGTAAACTTCCCGCATATCTTACCATTAAGTGAAACAAACTTACACTCTTCAATCTCCTCTAACTGCTGTAACATGACAGGGTACATTCCACGTTGCTGTAAGGACTCTGATAGATATACAGTTTCTACGGATATTGACTCCAAGCACGGGTTTGGAGTCTATAACCGTAGCAACCTTCCTTTAACTAGAGAGAAAATGTTGAATCGGATGAACAAGCTTTTATGTGCTTTCGACTAACATTTCATCACTGCGTTAGTTTTTTTTTTACACAGTGATCACCACTTATCAAGGCCCGGAAGCCACTCAGGGATAAGGGTTATTGCAAGTACATTACGTTAGTGTGGAGATTTGATGAAGTGTTTAATTAAGGGGGCGGTTCATTAGGAATTTGTTAACATTGGACTTGAAGACATCCAAGTTGTAGTCCGGTGGGAAGCAGGCAGACGGAACAGAGTTCCACAGGCGGCAGTTTTAAAAAAGAAGCTTTGTTCATGGAATCCGCATTTTGATTTAGGGACAGATATAGAGTGGGGGAAATTTTTCACAGTGGATTCAGCTAGACGGGTGTTTTTCGTGAAAGATTGGCGAGGGGGGGACTAGAGATTGGAGCTCAGACGAGCACCTGCCATGGAAATTTGTTTTGTGTTACTTATATTTTCTCTACCGTTCTCCCTAAAGTCAAGATAGTACCCTAATCGATCATGTCTCTGATAGTATAGATGCAGCACTCTCTTTGGATAGTAACGGTAAATACATGTGACTTTAATGTCCACCATAAAAATTGGCTTGGTTTCTCAGGTTACACAGATGCAGCTGGACGTCTACTTATAGGTGATCTATAGCCCATTCCATTTACACAGACAGTAATGTTCCCAACCCGCCTACCAGATCGTGAACTTAAGCAATACAATGCATAAAATACAATAACAGTTATGGCCTTTCGAACTTAATAAAAGAATTAGAATACATTGCAACACAAAACAAATTCAGGTTATTTGTCAATTTTAATGTTTTATGGATGTACTTCTTTTTTTACATAAAACTTTTTTCCACTTACTTTTGTGAGGGTTTATTATATCAGCAAGTATCACCAACATGGCCATCAGAGTTTTTCATCACAAAAAAAAACAAAAAAAATACAAGTAAAAATATATACAATTCACACACAACGAAAGTGTATTCTTTTTAATATTTTAGCACGACGAGGAAAACGACGACTTCAAAACATAATCAAACTTAGACTTTAAAACGTGACTACACTGACAGAGTTAGCTCCGATTAGTTGCGTTTTTTGTGAATTGCTATGCTAAAATAGAAAATATGCTTAAAACATTAAACAATTAACAAAATAGGAAACTGCATTTATTCATTACTAGCATGGGTGCCCGGCGTTGCCCGGGTGTTTGGAGGTGTATGTTGAGAAAAAAAAAAAAGCGGTCAATTTTTTAAACTCTTACCCCTATTATGACCTCTTGAATTTTATTATTTTAGGGTCAAATAAAGTTATTAAGTTAGATCCCTGTCCAAGGAACCTATATCTAAAATTTTAAGTGTGTAGAGCCAAAATTGTCGATGGAGTTTGGTAGAGGTCACAAAGGTCAAATCGTTAAACTTTGACCCCTTAATCGCCAAATTTCTAGCCAAAAACCGATCACATCGATTTTCCCAAATCTCAGTACCCTGTATATCAAATTTCGAGCCTGTAGACTAAAAATTGACAGAGTTATTGCGTAGAGAAATGTACACATATACACACACACGTTCACTTTTATAAATATACTAGCATGGGTGTCCGGAGTTGTCCGGGTGTTTTGAGGTGTATGCTGAGCAAAACCAAAAAAAAAAACGGTCATTTTTTAAAAACTTTGACTCCTATTATAACCCCTTAAAATTTATTGTTTAGGGCTCAAATAAAGTTATTAAGTTAAATCCATGTTCAAGGAATCTATATCTAAAATTTCACGTGTTAAGACTCAGAATTGTAGGAGGAGTTTGGTAGAGATCACAAAGGTCAAATCGTTGAACTTTGACCCCTTAATCGCCAAATTTCTATCCAAAAACCGATCACAAGCTTTTCCTAAATCTCAGTACCTGTATATCAAATTTCGAGTCTGTAGACTAGGAAGGCAGGCTCGAACCCGTACCGCAAAGGAGGAAAAGAACGGGGTAAAATCTAACGTTTATGCTGTTACGACCACCACCGAACCGGAAACGACAATTTTAAAAATTAAGGTTAGACAATCTAAAGGAGACGATAACTTTAAAAAATATCGGCGAAAAAAGTCACACCCACCCTGTAGAAAAGTGCCTAGTTGAAGGGGAAGATATTAATATTTTTGGTCAATTTTTCGATATTTGTCGTATAAAAGGTCAAGCTTTAAAACGATACTGATCTTGGTAAAATCTATCGCCTCTATTGAACGTTTAAGGCAGACATGCAAACATACATACATACATACATACATACATTTATATATTGATAACTAAAAATTTTCGACCCAAACTGATGAAAAAGCTTGCCCCATCTCTTAATACCCTTTATGTAAAATTTGAAATATTTGGACCAGAAATTGTCTGAGTAATTTGGAAGAGACAGCATAGGTACATTTTTTTAACTTTGACTCCTATTATGACCCCTTAATTTTTTTTTGTTTTGGGCTCAACTTAAGTTATTAAGTTAGATCCATGTCCAAGGAACCTATATCTAAAATTTCAAGTGCGTAGACCCAAAATTGTCGGAGGAGTTTGGTAGAGTTCTCAAAGATCAAATCGTTGAACTTTTATCCCTTAACCGCCAAAGTTCTGGCCAAAAACCGATCACATCGATTTTCCCAAATCTCAGTACCCTGTATATATAATTTCGAGTGTGTAGTCTATAAATTGATAGAGTTATTGCGTAGGGAAATGTACACAGACACACACACAGACACACAGACACGTTCACTTTTACATATATATATATATATATATATATATATATATATATATATATATATAGATGGATAGATAGATAGATATAGATATAGATAGTTTTTTTGATGCCGCAGCTGATCGTGATGACCACGAAAAACATATTACAAATTAGTTTGACACGTGACAACTATACAAAGGTTAGCTCCTAATTAGTTATGTTGCACGCAGCATAGGAACAAAAATATAAATCGCCTCAGTTTAGAAGGCTTTTTCCTCCACCGATTGTGGCCAGAAAAGGTATTTTGCAGTTTCAATAGATACTACATTAGGGTTACGTCCTCCTCAATAGATTTATTTTCTTAAAATTCCCCTTTTTGGCTAAAATAATCATATTAACAAATAAGCTAATATTTCAAGATATACACTTCAATCTATATATATATAAATGTAAATTTGGTTCGATAAAGTGAATAAAACCATATTTCTACGTTACCAATTTATTTGAAATTTTCAGACAACCCATCTTTAGAGTCGAGGGATGTTTTGATGTCATTGAAATAAATTTACCTCGCGAATTATTAAAATATTAAATAAAATAAATATATTTTTGTAACCGTTAGTGCGAACCTGCTTTGTTGATAAAACTGAACTTCCGGTTCGATTCATTTCACAGCCACGAATTGACGAAACGAAGTAGTTTTCATTTTCTGTTTACTCGATAAGTAAAAAGAAAACAAAAAAACATAATTCATTTGTTCATCTTCCAAATTTTTTAATTTACACATTTTTTTTTCTTTATTATATAAGGCAAAAAAAAGTTTGTCGCTTGCTTTTTGAGTTTTTTTTTTCGATATATTTATCTGTAAAGTAAAGGAATGTTTGCATGTTATTAAAATAAATTAAGATCATTAAGATCGCAAATTATAAAAATATATTTAATAAAATAAAAATATTTTTCGTAACGGCGGGACTATTCGCCATTTCAGGTAGAAATTAGCCTTTCACGTGCACCACACGTTGATGACTTTCGAATTACAACTTTTAACTTTCTAATTAATAGATGGGTAAAAAAAACCTATTTTTTAAATTATATATATATATATATATATATATATATATATATATATATATATATATATATTGTACTTTAACCTTACAATTAAGTAAAAAAATATATAAAACTTTAATTAAACTTGGAAATACGATTTTAAAAGTGCACTAGCATTATTTGTTTATCTTAAAATTGCATCCATTTTTTTCTATCGAATTCATTTGCTGTTTTTATTGAAACTATTTTCTCCCGGATTTTTTATAACATTTTCCATGTGTGAGTCTCACGTTCGTATATAACAAAAAAAGTTTTTGTAGATTTCGGTGTGCTTTAACGAATCTGCAAACTGTTTCCGTCGCAAAATATAGTTTTTATGATATGAAGAAATTACTTTTTCGAAAAGTAGGCGATCACTCACTTTTCCATGTAAATTTAACTTAAAATAAGCACCCACTTAGTATCATTTCTTTATCTTATTTTTTTTTTTTTAAGCTTTCCTTGCGAAGCCTACCTAAAATAAATTTGTCTAATTCTTAATTTCTTATTTTCTTGGGGGGGGAGGTAAATATGAAGAATTACTCCACCCTCGAAAATTCCTTTAAAATTACCACTCTTATAGGTTTTCGGGGTCGCTGAAAACGAAAATAACGTTTATAATTAAGGCAAACGAGTAGTTTACAAGATATGAAGAAATGTTAGTTTAAAAAAGTTGAGGATCACTTTTCCATAATAATTTAACGTAAAATGATCACCCACTTTGTGGCCACGATTTTATTTGGGGGGGGGACTTTCTTTTTACCCTGGGAAAATCCTTTAAAATTACCTGTTTAAATTGAAAAATGCAAAAGAAATAAAACAAAAACAAACTTTTTTGCCAAGAAACACAGAAAAATTTTTAAAAATAACATCCATTTTTTTCTATCGAATTCATTTGCTGTTTTTATTGAAAACTATTTTCTCCCGTATTTTTGATAAAATATTCCATTTTCGTATATAACAAAAAACTTTTTTGAAGATTTTGGTGTGCTAAAAACGAATCTGCAAACCGTTTTTATGATATGAAGAAATTACTTTTTCGAAAAGTGGGCGATCACTTTTCCATGTAAATTTAACTTAAAATAAGCATCCACTTTCTAGCCAGCTGAGAGAGGGTGGGACTTTTCCCATGTTTATTGGCTAGACAGCTTTCGCTTATGCTCGCGCGTAGGCTACGGCTGTGAAATGGAAAATAGTCCCAGAGTTATGGGGTTATTACCATGCAAAAGAAATCAAACAAAAAACTTTTTAGCCAAGAAACACACAGAAAACACACAGGTGGTCAGAAAGTGGGTGATCATTCTAAGTTAAATTTACATTGAAAAGTGATCACTCTCTTTTCGAAAAAGTAGTTTCTTCATATCATGAAAACTTTCTTTTTGCGACGGAAACGGTTTGCAGATTCGTTTTTAGTACACCGAAATCTACAATAAAATATTTCGTTATATACGAACATGAAACGGGCCTTAAAGTAAAATAATACCGGATTTTGGGGGCAGATTTTCCGTTTAGTTGTACAAATATCCCCACACCAGGTAATCACTAAAAGGGACTCTTAAAAATCGTCACCTGTATCGAGCAAACGTCTAAAACCACTGATTATATGTCAACCTACGTCACAGTAACATATAATGAGTGAGTTCCTAACAGTATTTTGTATAGTTTTTTAGTTTAAACTCATTTTCCCAAAATGTCCCCAAACTTAATGTGTCTGATACAGTCTGCCACCATTTGTATTTTCAAATATACCGATAAACACTGCATGTTTTTGAACCGATTAAAAATTATACATTACATAAAAACACTAAAATCTTATCCAGTTAGGTAGAACATTTACTTTTCTTGCCTTTGATAACATTTATTTGTTATATATTTATTCTTTGACAACTTCTTTGTATCTGTGTTTAGTAATACAAACCCTTTTCATTTAATGTAATGTTTAGTCGGCTCGAAAAACTGTTTATCGGTGTATTTGAAAGATACAAATGGTGGCGGACACTGTTGATTACGTTAAGTTTGAGAAAGTGAGTTAAAACTAAAAAACAATACAAAACTGTCACAAACCCACCAATTATGTCAGCCTATATCATGGTAACATATATTCGGTGGGTTTTTGACACTGCGTTGTATAGTTTTTAGTTTTCAACTTACTTTCCAAAACTTAACGTATTCAACAGAGTCTGCAACCATTTCTGTTTTACATTACATAAAAACACTAAACAATTATCCAGTTAGGTAGAAACATAACTTACCTTACCTTTCATTTATTTGTTTTTGACAACTTTTTTCGAATCTTTTTTTTTTTTTTTACACAGTGATCACCACTTATCAAGGCCCGGAAGCCACTCAGGGATAAGGGTTATTGCAAGTACATTTAGTTAGTGAGGAGATTTGCTGAAGTGTTTACTTAAGGGGGCGGTTCATTAGGAATTTGTTAACATTGGACTTGAAGACATCCAAGTTGTAGTCCGGACGGAAGCAGGCAGATGGAACAGAGTTCCACAGGCGTGCATTTCTAAGAAAGAAGCTTTGTTCATAGAATCCGCGTTTTGATTTAGGCACAGATATAGAGTGGGGGAAATTTTTCACAGTGGATTCAGCTAGACGGGTGTTTTTCGTGAAAGATTGGCGAGGGGGGACCAGAGATTGGAGTTCAGACGAGCACCTGCCATGGAAATAACGATAAAACAAGGACAGGCTCGCAACGTCTCTTCTGTGGAAGAGAGGTTGCAGGGTAGAGACAAGGGCATCTCCCACTAAGCCACGAAGTCTATTTTGTACTCTGTCAAGGCAGGATAGGCTGTTTTTAGCAGCTCCTGCCCAGATATGGCAACAGTATTTCATCCTTGGACGTACTTGGACGAATCTGTGTATAGTAACCCTCCCCCCATCACTCAAATATCAAGTACTAACTCACATTTTTGTATACAGAAAAAATAAAAAAATAAAAAACATTTGGCGTTTCAACATTTTTGCTACGTTCAGCTTTATCCACTGATTGTTGGCCGAGCCCAAGCCATGATTGACGGTAATCCCGAAGATCAGGATTCATTTCTGCAAGAGTAACATTTTTTTTTTCACTTTCGCTTTTTTTTTTTTTTTTTTTGTTGCTTTTTGGAGTGGATTGCTGTACTAAGAATATAAGAAAAATGCATTTTCTCTTTTTATTAGAATTTTCCATGACACCAAATTGAGCCACAGCAACGCGTGGCAGGGTACAGCTAGGATAGAAATATATATGTGAAATGCATCCGTACATTGCAACGGTACATTCATTTTGGCCATGAGCAGGCAATGGTACAACCGCACTTATTTTTTTTTTTTTTTTTGACAGGCGGGGTGGGAGACATACTTCCAGCGGGCAACGCCGGTACCTGGTTCCAGCTTGTTGTTGTTGTTGTTGTTATTATTATTATTATTATTATTATTATTATTATTATTATTATTATTATTATTATAACAAGCTGGGGTCATGTATTAATACGATTGTGTGTGTCACGGTTATATCCGGGTCGTTTAATTGTTATGAAATTAAATTATTTTTTTTTTAAATTGGTGTCGCTGTTGATGCAAAGCAAATAAAAATGAGTTGTTTTTCTTGGCCTTTTGGCCAAGATCAAAGTGTAGTATCTGTACTTCAGATGCTACATTTCACTTTCTTCTCTCTCAGTGGAGAAGAAATTCTTTACGACTAAGGCAATTTTTTCTTCCTTTTCGCCACGTTAAAAAACGACCCTGGTGTCTAAATCTGTCCAGTGGGGGGGGCATTGTAAATAGGTACTATATTTAATGTAACAAAGTTTTAATATTAAAAAAGTATCTGGGAAAAGTATTTTCTGATTCAATTACAAAATGCTCTGGAAATGTCCCTTCTGATTAATTATAAAATGCACTGAAAATGTATCTTCTGATTAATTATAAAATGCGCTGAAAAATGTCCCTTCTGATTATTTTTTTTTGTTTACTTGCCTCCTCACAAGGGTAGAGTTTGACAAAAGGTCGGTTTAAAATTTGGGGGGGACCAGCTCCCCAAAAGGGGTACTCTGGTCAGTAACAAAAATGAAAATTGTATCAGTAATGAAAGATTTCTCCTCCATTAACCAAGCCCAAAAAGGGGCATTAAGTCACTGGAATGCTGAGACTGATAATACACTCAGAAATTAATTTTGAAGCAATGGTTGCCTAATCCTTAACCGTGTTAATATTTTTGTGCATAAATTTCGAAAAGCTGCTGAAACAGTTTATGATTTAAACATTATTTATTTCAAGTATATTTTAACAATAGTGTGGGAATATGAAGTCAGTTCCAGAAATGACTGAAACCGTTTGCAATTTAAACATTACTTTATTTCATGTATATTTTTAACAGGAGTGTGGGTATATGAAATCAGTCCCGGAAATGGCTGAAACCGTTTACGCATAAAATATTACTTTATTTAATGTGTATTTTTAACAGTAGAGTGGAGGATATGAAGTCTGTCATGGAAATGGCTGCAACCATCTACGTTTTAGACATTACTTTATTTAATGTATATAATACATTAGGATGGTAGATAAGAAGTCAGTTTCGGAAACGGTTGAAACCATTTAAGTTTTAGACATTACTTTATTTCATGTATATTTTTAGCAGTGGGTTGGGGATGTAAATTTAGTCCCAGAAATGGCTGAAACAGTTTACGATTTAGCCATTACTTTATTTCATGTATATTTTTAATAGTTGGGTGGCGGACGAAAAGTCAGTCCTGGGTTTGAATGAGATAAGTGCAAATATACACTAGCAAAAGGTGTCGCCCAGTATTGAATGAGATAGGTGGAAAACATATAGTAGCAGGATACCCAGTTTCGCTCGGGATCGAATAAGATAGGTGAAAGATATATACTAGCAGATTATGCGGGGTCACCCGGGATTGGATAAGATAATACTATAAGAATTCCCGGAATTGATTAATGTGTCTGTTGGTTTGTTGGTTAGTTGCTTTTGATTTACGGCATATCAACCCTTTTTAGGTTATTTTATGCCGAATCCAGTTATTTTGAAGAAAAAGTTTTTAATAGAATATATTTGTTTGTTTTTTTTCGAGTCGGTTTCTATTCAACCCATAGTTGGGACCCTAAGAGATACTACCACTCCGGGTCAGAGTGGACCTGGGAGCAATGGCAATTAAGGGGTGGCTTCACACATCCCAAAGTCCGCAAGCTGGGGCCTCACCATCGGATATAGTTTAAGATCATATCCAGGACCTGATGTGTCTGTAATGAAATAATCAGCCCATGCAATATATCAAAGTTATTATATCAGTAAGGGAGAGCGACATAGTGGGCTTAAGTTATTAAAATTATTGTCGAAATTAGTAACATATACAAGAATTATGAAAAATGATGAAATATGAATTACTTGATTGGTGTGTTTGTAATGAAATAATAAGCCCAGACAATATATTACAGTTATTATAATAGTAGTAGGCGTGTATAGTGTGGGTTTTTACTTATAAAAATGATTGTCGAAATTAGTAACATATCCAAGAATTATGAAAAATGATGAAATGTGAGTAAATTGGTTGATGTGTTTGTAATGAAATAATCAGCCCATGCAATATACCAAAGTTATTATTTTAGTAAGGGGGATGCTATAAGGTGTGTTAAACTTATTAAAAATTATTGTCGAAATTAATGACATATTCAAGAATTATGAAAATGAGTAAATGTGAGTTAATTGATTGTTTTGTTTTTTTTGTAATGAAATAATCAGCACAGAAAATATATCAAAGTTATTATTTTAGTAAGAGAGGGTGGTATTGTGTGTGCAAATAATGAAAAAATTATTGTCGATATTAATAACATATCCAAGAATTAGGAAAAATGATGAAGTGTGAGTAAATTAATTGGTGTGTTCATAATAAAATAATTAGCCCAGACAATATATCAAAGTTATTATTTTAGTAAGAGAGGGTGGTATTGTGTGTGCAAATAATGAAAAAAATATTGTCGATATTAATAACATATCCAAGAATTACGAAAAATGATGAAGTGTGAGTTAATTAATTGGTGTGTTCATAATAAAATAATTAGCCCAGACAATATATCAAAGTTATTATGTTAGTAAGAGAGTGCGATAAGTATATGAAATATGATATGTGATTTAATGCATTAGTGTGTTTGTAATAAAATAATGAGACCAGACAATATATCAAAGTTATTATTTTAGTAAAGGGGACGATGATGTGGGTTAAATGATGAAAACTGATCGTCGACATTAGTAACATATCCAAAAATTATGAAAAATGACGAAATATGAGCTAATTGATTAGTGTGTTGTAACTGAAATTATCATCGCAGATAATATACCAAAGTTATTATTTTATTAGTGGGTGGTTAATAATGTGGGTTATACATATAAAAAGTGATTGTCGAAATTAGTAACATATCTGAGAATTATAAAAATTGATGAAATGTGAGTTAATAGATAGTTGTGATTTTTTTAAGAAAAAATCAGCCCAGAAAATATATCAACGTTATTTTTTAGTAAATAAATATTAGTAAATAAAGATAATGATGGATTAAATTGTAAAAATTGTTGTCGAAATTAGTAACATAGCCAAGAATTACGAGAAATGCTGAAATGTGAGTTAATTAATTGATGGGTTTATAATAAAATAATCAGCCCAGACAATATATCAAAGCTATTATGTTAGTAAAAGAGGGTGATGAGGATGGTTTAAATTATGAAAAACCATTGTCCAAATTAGTAACATATCCAAGAATTATGACAAATGATAATATGTAATGTAATGCATTCATGTGTTTGCAACGAAATAATCAGATCAGACAATAAATCAAAGTTATTATTTTAGTAAGAGGGGCGATGATATCGGTTAAAATAATCAGAAATAATTGTCGAAATTAGTAATATATCCAAGAATTATGAAAATGATGAAATGTGAGCTAATTGATTGGAACTTTGACCTTTAACAGTCCCGTTTCTGGCCGAAAACGGATTACAAAGATTTTCCCAAATCTCAGTACCATGTGTGAAAATTGAGTTACTGCGTAGGGAAATGTACACACACAGACACACAGACAGATACGTTCACTTTTATAGATATACTAGCGTTTTTCCAGGGTGTTTGGATGTGTATGTTGAACTTTAAAAAATCGGTCAATTTTTTTTAACTTTGACCCTTAGATCCATGTCCAAGGAACCTATATCTAAAATTTCAAGTGTTTAGACCCAAAATTGTTGGAGGAGTTTGGTAGAGATCTTACAGGTTAAATCGTTGAACTTTGACCCCTTAACAGTCAAATTTCTGGTCGCACACGGATTACAAAGATTTTCTCAAATCTCAGTACCCTGTATATTAAATATCGAGTCTGTAAACTGAAAATTGACAGAGTTGTTGTGTTGGAAAATGTACACATAGAGACACCTAGACAGATTCATTTTTATAGTTTAAACAAAAATATATATATAGCATGGGTGCCCGGCGTTGACCGGGTATTCGGAGATGTAGGTTGAGCAAAAAAAAAAGTGGTCAATTTTTTAAATTTTCACCCTATTATGACACCTTATAATTTATTGTTTTGGGCTCAAATTCAAGTTATTAAGTTAGATTCATGTCCAATGGACCTCTATCTAAAATTTCAAGTGTTTAGACCGAAAATTGTCGGAGGAGTTTGGTAGAGTTCTCAAAGGTAAAAGCGTTAAACTTTGCCCCCTTAATCGCCAAATTTCTGGCAGAAAATCGATCACTTCGATTTTCCTAAATCTCAGTACCCTGTATATGAAATTTTGAGTCTGTAGCCTTAAAATTGACAGAGTTATTGCGTAGGGAAATATACACACAGACAGGCACACAGAAAGACACACAGACACGCAGACACGTTCACTTTTATAGATATATAGACTAGCATTTCAGCTCACCGTTGCCCGGGTGTTTGGCGGTGTATGTTGAACAAAAACAAACGTTATTTTTTTTTTAATTTTGACCCCTATTATGACCCCTTACACCTTTATTATTTTGGGCTCAATCAAGTTATTAAGTAAGATCCATATCAAAGGAATCTATATCTAAAGGTTCAAGTGTTTAAACCCAAAATTGGCCGAGTACTTTAGTAGAGTTTTCAAAGATCAGATCGTTGAACTTTGACCCCTTGACAGCTTACTTTCAAGCTGAAAACCGATGAAATGGGTCTAAACCAGTGGTTCTCAACCTTTTTCACTCCATTCCCCCCTTCATGAATTCTCAACATTCGTGTGGCTCCCCTTCATTTTTCTCCCAAATCCCACCCTGCCAAAAAAGGCGCAGAAAAAAAAGAATAAATAAAATGTTGATGAAGAGAACACCCTTGCTTTATTACAAAGTTTACAGTCATAATTATCTTATATTGATAGATTTCTGTGATATGCTTAACTTACATCACTATACTCCAAAAGACTAGCAGACAATAGCAAATTTGATTTGGATGGGAGAAAGTTCAATTAACCTCTGCATACTTTATCACACATCAGTGGGAAGGCTGATATTGTTTCTTTTCAGTCAGTTGACGAATCCGAGGTTGTGTCACTGACAATGCACATCTCATGTCAGGGTCCACATCCAATCGGTTGCGGCTCTTATTCTTGATTTGTAGAAGGGTGGAGAAACCAGACTCACATAAATAGGTAGTTGAAAAAGGCAAGAGTAGTCGAAGTGCAATCTCACTGACTTTTGGATATGACTGATGCATCGAACACCAGAATACATTCAGAGATTTTTCTTCATAGAGATCTTTGGCAGCAGAATCATGTTTGAGATCAAGGAACTCGTCCTGAACATCACTGGGAATGGTAGTAATATCAAGAGTGCCAGAGAATGGATTCCTTACCAACTTCCCTTCTTCCTCCTCGAATTCTGGGAAGTACATATTAAGTTCATTTTCCAAGGATCTCAGATGCTGGGTGATTTCAGTTTTAAGTAATGGGTCAAGCAGACTATCTTCTTCATTCTCGTCAAGGACAGCTGAAAGGTTTTCAAACATGGCAACATTCCCGGCACCGACTTTCCTTTGCCAATTCTGGAGCTTGGCAAGAAATCCACGAAGACAGTCCATCAGGTGAAACACATTTCTTTCCTTGCCCTGTAGTTTCAGATTCAACCTATTTAGCTGCTCAAATATATCTGCTAAATATGCAAGACGTGGCTCCCACAAAACCTCATTGAAGTGACTCAACAGATCATCTTTCCCTTGCATTTCCAGGAACAATTTTAGCTCCCCCCGAAGTTCAAACACTCGATTCACAACATTGCCCTTGGAAAGCCAGCGCACTTTGGAGTAAAAGAGGAGAGCTTCATGCTCCGAATCCATGTCTCTACAGAGGTTCTGGAAAAGGCGAGAGTTCAGAGCTCCAGCTTTTACAAAGTTGACGCATTTGACCACTGCCTCCAGGATCTTGCAAAGTTCATCAGGGAGGGTTTTCGACGCCAGTGCAAAACGATGGATCATACAATGAACCCCCTTGGCATTCGGAGCTACTTCCTTGACACGCTTCTGGAACCCTGATTTTGATCCCAGCATCAGACTCCACAACAATTTTCCCATGGGATCCTGTTAGCTTTGAAGAAAGAAGATAGCTTTTCCATCACATCTTCAGCTGTTGTGGTGGTCTCAAGCTGTGTACATAACAGATATTCTTCCTTGATATCACACAAGAAAATATACCTAACAAACACGAGTAGCTGTGCACACGAACTCACATCCGTTGACTCATCCAGTTGTATTGCAAACATACCAGCTGGAGACGATTTGATCTCCTGTATCACTTTTTCCTTTATGTCATCTGACATTTCATTAATTCTCCGCTTCACTGTGTCGTTTGACAAGGAAATTTGTTGAATTTTACGTTCATTTGCATCTCCAAGAACACGCTTGACCATCTTTAAAGTACATGGCTTAATTAAGGTTTCACCAATTGTGTGGGGCTTCTTTTGCTTCGCTATTTCAAGGGCAACCTCGTATGATGCCTCAACTACACTTGAGGTCTGTTGTTGGAAAGCACCAGTTGCATCCAGTTTCTGTTTTCCGAAACTACTTTCATGGCGCCTGAAGAAATCGGGGTCTTTTTCAGCATACTGTGGATGGATGGTCTGCAAATGATGCTTCAACTTACTAGGCCTCATAGAATCGTTCCCCAACACTTTGAAGCACAGTACACACTGAGGTTTCTCGATGCCATCAGCGAGAATTGATGTAAATCCGTAGCTAATGTACTCTTCACTGTACTTCCGCTTCTTAGTAACACTAGTAGCCATCGCAAATCTAGGGAAAATAAAGAAGACAGACCATCAGAACAAACATTAAGTGATAAGACAAAAGAATGATAATGAAGGACAGATAAATAGGACAAGTGATAAAATGACAAACACACAAATATCCACATACATAATACATCCATGGACTCACACATTAAGCACACACACAGTCATACACAAACATACACAGAGAGAGTAAAGATGATAAACATTCACACTCAACCTAGCAAGCTGAAATGTACTTTCTACAGCAAGAACACACCTCCTTTGACAAGCACTGCCCCAATTGAAATTATGAGCAGAATAGCGAGTCACATCAATATTAGCACTAAAAAAAAAGCAGGAATACCTGAGTAGGGAATGAGCATGAATACAATGATACCAAAAAATAAGAAAATAATAAAGGAAGTGCACAAATATTTCACACACGAAAACAACGACCGCATTTATAATTGTCGAACAAAATAAGTAAAACAGTATACAGTATGGTTCAGAATCAATTATACCCACATGTTTACGTGCTGATATCCAAGGCCACACTGAGATAATTCGATCACCTCTCTCCCACATACATACACACATACATACATACACACGTACACACACATTCGTAACAATATTATGTAGGTAACAAAATTTTATTGTCAACTTAATCAATTAAAAAAGAAAATTCCACCATGGCCCCCCCTAAATTATTGCCATGGCCCCCTTGGGGGCCATGGCCCCCAGGTTGAGAGTCTATGGTCTAAACACTTTATATATATATATATATATATATATATATATATATATATATATATATATATATATATATATATAATAAACTTTTGTGTTTTATTCGCAATTGTAATACGTATAAAACTATGAAGAGGTATATAATAATTTAAATACATTACCATATGGACACCCAGGATCAGGTGGTAATGGATTATTACGAACTCTTCAGCAAGCAGTTTTTGTTTAATTACTGGTTAATTATTAGTTTTACTAGATGACATACCCGGCGTTGTGCAGGTGTAAACTACGTTAGGACATTTTTTGCAATCTATTACTTATTTATAAATTCAATTAAACTTGTTTATAAAAGTCCTGTTTAAAAACGTATACAAATGTGACGTCATATCACATGATCATGTGATACGTAGTATAATGTTTGGAGGTGTGTTGTTGGGGGGTGGCAGATCAAAACTTGGCCGGGTTTTTGGAGGTGTAAAAAAAAAAGTTTTAGTATGAAGTTAGGCTTGAACCCCGAAATCTTGAGGCGAAGGTGGAAACGAAGGGGAAAAAGCCAGACACCTAAACATCTCAGCCACGAGGAGAGAGGAATTGATAATCATGTTAAGTTAAGGTTTTTAAAGTGAAATGAAATTGATAGATGCGAGGAAGTGAAGTCGCGTGATGTTTGACCTTGAAACATGACGTAAGCAATGGCTGTTCAGTAGTTAAGATTTTGTGCAGGAGAGCTTCTACCGAACTTTGGGGAACGAAAAGCAGCTCCCCTCTTGAAAAGAAAGCAACTTTCTGATATGACAAGGCGACATGGACCAAACGTTTACATCGCTTTCTGGTGACCACCGGTCGTGGGCAATCGAGTTTCGCTTTTTTATACCGAAAAATGAAAGCAACACGCGGCGATCCCAAAATGTGGAATATTTAGCTTTTCAAATTCGGGCAAATTAAATAGACAGGCGACCCCCGTTGTTAACTCGTATTATTTAGAGTGATATAAAACGTTTTAAAAAGGAGCGAGACGACCGCGGACATACACAAAAACGCACACACACACACACACAAACGCTTGTTTGGAAAATTACTGGGTAAATTCGACTAAAATTTTATATGACCTGTTATTATATGCGAACTAATTATTTTCACTAGAATAATGCACGAACTCTATAACTTTTCACGGATCTGATTGTAATTCTTTATGCACTTTTGTTAGAATGAGGTAGAACGAACTAAGTTATATGGTATCCGGTCGATGCACAGTGAGAGATAACTAAGGATTAATAAGTATTAGTATTTAATGAAAAAATGAGCACAGATTTTACGTACTACAAGCATCATATAAATTTTTGCACCTTTTTAGTAAGTTAAAAATGTCTATCTCTCTATATGTCTGCTTGTCCGTCCCAATTTTAACCCAGGTTTTTTTTTTTTTACGAGATAACATGTATTCTAATTATAATATTTCTTTTGTAGCTTTTCATCAGATACACGAGCAGCTGATTTACTTCTACAAATGCAAAATGCTTACTGGTCTCTGGTACAAATTAATGTTCGCGACAGGATACACAATAATGCGATCCATTGCTATCGAATGCGCATCAAGGACAGTGACGCCCGTCTGCCTGATCGGCAGGAAACTCAAGGGCCATATGAGTTAGGGGGCATTGTCTGGGTGAAGCTTCCCAATAATAGATGCACCAACAGCTTACAAAGAGGGCGAATCACTGGCATCATCAGTGAGCAAGCCGTGCTAGTTGATGGTACTCCACGCCGTGTGAAGGATATCCAGCTTGCCCTAAATACTGACCAGTTGCCGAGTAGCAGTAATGGTGAATCGTCCAACGATGACCTGGGGATCCGACCTATTCCCCATGATGGTACAACTGCGAACCCCAAGGCTGGCGCCGATAGTTCCATCACCCCTTCTGAGAACTCCGATGAAGATGAAAAAGTTCAGCCTCCTGGTATGACTGTACACCCTAACGCTTATGCCAATGGTTTCGGCGCCTCTTCTGAGAGCTCTAATGAAGATCAAGTAGTCCAGACAACTCCCCTTGGTAAGAGTGCCCGCAACAAACGACCACGTCCACCATGACACATGTGTGGTCCGGAGATCAGGCGGGAGTGTAGAGTTTAATGTAATAATCAAAGAAGAAAACGCCCGCGTGTGTGTGTGTATTGGGATCTGAGAGAGAAAGAGAGAGAGAGAGAGAGAGAGAGAGAGAGAAAGAGAGAGAGAGAAATTAAAGATGGTAGCCATGGATTTATAAGCTTTAGTCTCGTGTAATCTCACGAGATCTTATCTTCCACTGCACACGTATTCAAATGGATCATTTTTCTAATAAAATGTCTGTTGGCAGAGGTGGTCGGGAGACCACGTGCTTGAAGTTGAGAGAGAAAGTTTAAAGTGAAAAACTCCAGCTGAACTTTTGCTTATTGTATTTATTTTATTTTGTTTTGCTGTTTACCAACCCATTTAACTGCAGTTACCATAGCAACTTTTAAACATTGACGTTTTAGATAAGATTTCCTCTTATTGGTTTTTACACGCATTTATTGTCCATTATTCAAATTGTTTTTAAGGCAAATATGTTTAACATGAGTAGGGCTATGACAACTGCATATTCTGTTCATTGTTTTGACTATCGAGTGTGTATCTGTTGATATCTTATATGCTTTTATACAATGTGATGTGGTTCTCGGTTGATTGTGGCAGATATATATACTCGAGAGTCAAAACAATGATAACAATGATGTTGTCATAGCCCTACACAGGAGTAAACTGAAATAAATTGTTAGTGAATGTGGCCTGTTTGTCCCACTGAAAACTTATCTGAAAGGGGGATTTATTCTGAAAGCCGCTCTCAACATGGTGAGGTGAGGTGTTTATTCCGAAAGCCATGCTTCAAATAGAAAGGTTAGGGGTGTTTATTCCGGAAACCATTCTTACCATAGAGAGGTTGGGATTTTTATTTCAAAATCGTTCTCAACATGTGGAGGTTTTGGGTAATACCTTTAAAAAGCAATTATTTGCAGGTAAATCATCAGTAGGACAATCAGGCTACATTGACCAAATTGTTTTGCACTTAGTACCCAATTACGTTTCGTCGTCAACATCTTCATAAATCATAGCGGGAATGTTATTTGGGTTATCAAAGTAGAGTTAACAAAAGTGATGCTGTTTGCCGTGCAAGAGCTGATAATGTTTCGCTTAGGACGTCACAAGTTAATTCTGTTTCTCTCTTTATTAGCATAATTACGTCTTTTATTTGATATTTTTAGTGATTTTAAGAGGTTAGAGATAATTTCTGTATGTATTGTTGACAATACGTATTATATTAAACACAAAAAAGAAACAAAATATTATTTGAAAGATACGCTTGGAAAAATAATAGATTACATAGAAAAAATGCGAGCATGAAAAGTAATATGGTTAGGATGAAAGTTAGAAAAGTAAAGGACTTGTTGTTAAAACAGGAAAAGAAAAAGACATGATAGTCTAGTAAAAATTATAAGAAAATTATAAAATTCAATATTGCAGCATTAAGAATTCACATATAATGTACAATTGAATTTCAGAAAAAAATCTTTATGCCGCATTATTTTGTTATTTATTTTATGTTATTTATTCTATGTTATGTATTTTATGTTATTTATTTATTAACTCACGTTTACCTCTAATAAGGCATATTGCAACTTAGACGTAAGGGGCTACTATTTGGGGCCATGCCTAATAAAGATTAGCAATATGTTTATTTATGTTACATTTAAATTTCTGCATATCAGTACAGCTATGGAACCAGGTAGTAGAAAGGGAATTCCAAAGTCTAGTTGTTCCAGGGAAGAAACTATTAGAATAGATAGCTTTCTGGCATTTAGAGGCCTCAACAGTGAAGGAGTAAGATTTTATTGCTAAGCAGGTTGGTCGGGGATATGTAACTCGAGGGGGTACAAGTGCAACGAGTTCATCAGAATATTCAAATATTTTTTAAACCGGCACAGAAATGCACCATTGCGGCGATAGGACAGGGTTTGGAGCTTGGTTGATAAAGTGTACCGATTAAATTGACAACCTCTTTTTTTAAACTCTATCCAAGAGGAAAAATCTAGTGGTAGATGCATCAGCCCAGATGTGGCAACAATACTTAATGCATGGGCGAATAGTGGCCTTCTAAAGGTGCATGATACTCCCAAGTGTAAGTAGTCTTCTAGCTCGATAGAGGGAACCCACCTTCTTTGCACTAGCCTTCGCAATGTCCTCAATGTATTTGTCCATTTCATATTACCAGCAAACGTAAGGTCGAGAAGTTGTAAGGAAGAATCCTCAGGTAGGGTGTTACTTGTCATGTGTATAGGCGGATGGAGAGGCATCTTGTCATTGTTAAAGGAGAACAGCTTAGTTTTACTCGCATTACATGTTGCCATCCATTTACGGCCCCATTCCACTACGGTCTGGAGATCATTTTCTAACGATTCCTCTATTGTCTTACATTTATGTACATCCGTTCTTCCCTCACGCATTTTATAGAGCGTTCTATATCGTTATCGTTCTATAGCGTTATCAAGGAATTGTTTATGAATATCAGGAATAATCATGGTCCAAAGATCGACCCCTGAGGCACTCCCGCATTAATGTTATTCTGCTTGGATGTACATCCGTCAATGACAACCTGTATGCTTCTATTGTCTCCGAAGGATTTTATTATATTTGGTATACGTCCAGTTATACCGTACGATTTAATTTTCATTAGCAGCATTTTGTGCCAGACGTTGTCAAAGGCCGTAGATATATCAAAGGCTACATCCCTGGTATCATCGGCTTATTTAGTGCATGGTAAATGCGTTCAGAGATGACTATTAAAATATCACCAGTAGAACGACATTGCCTGAATCCATACTGTTTGTCAGAGAAAAGTTGCTTTTGCGATGTGCTTAACTAGTGTTTCATTAATTTAAATTCTCAAAGATTTTAGCGAAGAGGGAGAGGAGATTTAAGGGACAATAATTAAGAGGGTATGTTCCTTCATCAGAATTCTTTTACACTGGTACCACAGAGGCCATCTTTCTACTATTAGGGGGGTAAAATTTAGTAAGGAATTTATTGTAGAGCGTGGAAAGTATGGGGCTAGCTCAGCTGAGCATTTCCTAATTAGTATAGCAGGAATGAGATTAGGCCTTTTAGGTGTTTTAGTTTTGTATGATATCGCGGACATGAGAAGAGGAAATTTTTACATCATCTAATGCTGCTAATCATCGATGCTGCTAGGAACTGACAAATCGAATTAATTCACGTTCTGCTATCAACCAATCAGAAACCAGAATTGCTCTATAAATATTAAACCTTTTCTGGAGCAACGTCGCATATGTTTTCTTCGCGTCAACACGTGAAAAAACTTTTTTACTGTCTACTGAGGACCAGTCACCTCCAGGACTTGTGTAGAACAACTAACCATCGGAAACTGTTCTGTCTACTAGGAACCAGTCACCTCCAAGACTAGTGTAGAATAACTAACCATCGAAAACTGTGGTGAAACTAAACATGGCTTACACCTCATATAATTTTCGATTTCCTTATGAATTATTTAAAACATACAAACTCGTTTTCCAAAGGTGATAAATGCTAGAAAAGAGATGCGTATTTCAAATTTTTCTATTGTATCTATACATACCTTGCTTACTATTACTAATACATCAAAAACAAGATGACATGCAAGACAAATATGGAAAAATAAATTTCAATATAGAATAGAATATAGAAATGAAATGAAACAATAAAATAAATTTTTAGTAATATCTAATTTAATTAAGGTATAAACTGATATTTTTTACGAGAATATCATATCTTTTCTTTTCTAGTTTTAACAACTAGTCCTTTTGTTCCTCTAATTTTATCCTAACAATAATACTTTTCATGCTATCTACACTAATTTTTTTCAAGCTAGAAACATATTGCGATTTCTACCAAATAAAATTATTTGGTAGAAAGTTTGTTTTTTATGCGTCGAATTTTCTAGGGGCAAATAACTCTAGATCAGTTTTTAAAAAGTCAATGTCGGAAATGATAATTCCAAATTAATTACATTAAATATATTATCGATATAATTGTTGTTTAAAGTTTAGTAAATAACAATTTTAAATTGAACACTTCAAACAATTCTCTCGCTAGAAACATTAATTAAGATATAGCTATTAAGTAAAATTGATTTCCTTAACGCAATATGCAAATGAGGTGATCTCTTAATTGTATATTTTGCAAGAATCGTACTGTATATAGAAATAAATGAAAGAGCAAGGTCAGAAATCTTTTGTATATATTAAACAAATTGTGAACACCCAAACAAATAGAAAGTGATACAAATTTATATATATATATATATATATATATATATATATATATATATATATATTTGTGGTTTATTTTCTATTGTCGTATCGTCAGTTAATGAAATTGTATTTTTTAAGTGGTCACAAATGCAAAGAAACTATTACAATATGAAGTATAACTTCTTCTCGATGATAAAAAATCTGCAGCTCCCTTGTGTTCTACTAAAATGATAATTAGTCACTCGAACTTACTAAAGAAGAAAGATAAATTCTCAAAAAAATATTTTAAGTATGCCAAAATTATTCGGTTTAATTTTTCCATAATAAGGATATAAAGATGCCGTTTTAGGCATATGTAATCTTTCCTTGTTTTGCGAGTTTCGAGTCTAAGGTGTAAATAAGTTCGGAAAAATATTTTTAAATTCTGAAAGTAAGCCTTTAAATCTTCTGAATAGTCTGAATTAAACTGTTTAAAGTATTAGATTATTCGTATTTGTAATTTTTAATTTGTCTGAGAATTTCTACAGGACCAAGGCAATTATAAATGTTTCCAGGATAACTGTACAAATGTGTTTAAAGTGTTTTCCATTTTTCAGCATCCATAGATCAAGTTTCAAAAGATTCAAGCCGAAAATAGTATTTTAAAACTGTGAAAATACTCAGTTTTAAAAACAGTTTACATTTTCTGAATAGTATATTAAAATGTGTCAATTATTTGGTTTTCGTTATGTGAACTTTTTTATACTTTCGGAATTCCTTCTAGACTAAGGCAATTATAAAGTATCTAAAGATGTTTAAATATCTGTTATCTGTTTGAAATTGCTTTGTAGACTCAGATAATTGTTAAGGCTTGCGGAATAAGTAAATGAAAACAATGAAATCGTGTTTACATTATCGAAGACTTAAAACAACGTTTAAATTGTAACCAATGTAAACACGCCGGCATAGGTGTTATAAAAAAAGTCTTGAAAAATTTAAGTAACGTTTATGTATCAATAGTTATTCACTTTTGGACAAATGCATAGGACAAGTGCAGATGCCGTCATCTATAGTAGAAGTCTTTATTGTATGTGCTTCTCCGGCCATGTTTTTAATTATAGACAATACGAACCAAGCACATTATACTTTACTGGGAATATTAAGACATTAGGAAGCTGAAAACATCGTGGAAAACACCTACTATATATTTGTTATGTTAAATAATTAGTTATATCATAGTATTCATTCTTTTATTGTTGAAGTTTGTTGTTGGGTTAGCACCTCGTCAGATTCTGACAATAGACTATTCCTAACGTCACTTCTGGTAACCCGTATCTTCTATCGAGTAGTGTGCACCTGAAAATCAAAGGAAGTTGGTCGTAGCCTTATATTCAGTTGAGCGAAGTCCCACAAACCTCACATTTCTGTATTTTCTGATAATGGGAGTTTAATATGATTGCATTTGGATTACTTTATATTTTTAATATATCCTTCTTAATGTCCTTTATTACGGGTCCTTTCACTTTTATTTTTTAATATTTTTATAACATCAAACAGATCTGCACCCCTCGAAAAACAATTGCCATTGTTTAAACCTTACATTTTTGCATATACGCTATATACTTGCTTAATCTACAAATGTGTGTTTGACATGTTGTTCTCCTAACAATTACTAAGACGGCTGTTCTCTCTCTCTCTCTCTCTCTCTCTCTCTCTCTCTCTCTCTCTCTCTCTCTCTCTCTACACGACACAACCTTAAAAATAAATTAATCCAAATACAATCATATTAATTTCCCGTTATTAAAAAAATTTAGTACCTACAAATGCACACATTAAATATTCGAAACATCCACACACCCACAAAAATACCCTTAAAACACAATACAATACATTTACCCTTAACCGTGTTTACCTTTTACGGCTTCTGAGCTGCGATGTCTTCCTTCTACTGTGATCTATTACGGGCCGTTCCATTTTGATTTAAAAATATTTTTAGCTTGCTTTTTTTACACCAAACATCCCCCACAAAAACCCCAAAATTACCCTATATTTGCTTCATGCATTCTATATACTTATATTCTAGAAACACGGACCTTTCTTTGTGTCTTTACGTTTTACGATTTCCTAGCGGCCATGTTTGCCTTTTATTTTATTTTATTTTATTTTATGACGGGCTGTTACAGTTTTAAATATTTGCAGTTTTTTAGTAACACGAAACAGTTTTACATCTATTCTCCAAGAAAAACAAAAATATCACATTTTGAACCCCAAAGTTTATGCATGTACGCTATATACTTACTTATTCTACAACGACCCCCTTATTTTGTTTGCTTTTCATGAGTTGCACTTTTTGTTTTCTTTGAAGAAACGATAATTTTTACCTTAACTACAACTTCAAAATTTCCTTTAAAATGACAAATTTTATAGTTTTCTTCTATGCTGATTCAGAAAATTGTTATTGTATTTGACAGATACAAGTACTTTACGACATATAAGGCCCTCTCAGCGCAGTTATTTTCCCACTAAAAAATAATCATACCCTGAACCCAATATTTCATGCATGTAGGTTAAAAATGAAAATATTTTGCATAAGAGCACACTTATTTGATATATGCTTGCATTTATACCAGTTGTTTTTTTTTTAAATATAAATTTACCAACGACACACTTTTCTGTAAAATGAAGACTTTTATAGGTTTCCTACTATGTCGATTTAGAAAATCTGAGTTTTCATTTGGCGGGTACAAAGAGTTTACGAGATATCATGCCTTGTATTGTGCAGTTTTACGCACTGGTCACCAGATTAGTACACACGGGATGACTGACACTGCAACTACCTAATATTTGTGTTGGTTCAGAATATTTTCGTGTGGAAATCCTGACAGTGATTGTGAAGGTTACATTTCGAGTTATAGTTTTGGACAACCCCACCATCACTCACAAAATGGGGTGTCTGTTGCGAAAGCCGTTCTTAACATAGGGACGTTGGTGGTGTCTATTTACAATACCGTTTTTAACATGATGAGGTGTTGTTGGGCAACAACAGCTATACTTTGATTTTTTTACGCTGAGAGAGACATGCTTTTACCGGGCAATGCCGGTTAACGGGTCCAGCTAGTGCAGACTAAAAGCGTATTCTTTAATTCCTTACATGCAATTCCGAAAATTATAAGGGATTCAATTAATTGTCTCGTCTTTTGTTTTTACAGAGTTTCATATACAGACCTGAAGTTAATGACAATGCAGTCGTTGAATCATGAGCTTGGAAATTATCATGTGCATGTTTTCACTACTATTAGAAGTGTATTATCATCTAAAGGTAAGCACTTATTTTATCATTTAGATTGGATAATTGAGGTAGGTATAAGAATGACTATGACGATAACCCAATAGAATTATGGGGGAAGTAGAAGAGCATTGATCCCATAATTATAATAAAATAAAGTGGAATCATGTTGGAGGTAACGAAGCCGTGCGCTCTTATTGTGACAGAGCGTCGATGAACGAGAAAAGCAGCAGCAGCCGCATTTAAGGCACGTATGCAAATTGGCAAAGTGTGCACGCGCTGACGTCACGGGTAAGAGGAGAGAAAAGTGAAATAGAAAATAGACCTCGAAAGAAAGAGGCGGAGAGCGTAGAAAATAGGAGTTGAGAAAAGATGATGGATGCGTGTTGAAACGAACAGACACAGACACAACAATGCAAATGCAGAGAAAGGGGGAAAATCATAATTGGTGTTTAGTAAAAATGTTCGGTCGTAATTTTATATCCTTCTTTGTTTTTACCTGCGATAGAACGAGAGAACGTGCAGGTATGAGTAGTTAAAATGAAACGATACGATTCGAGAGTAATTGCCATTACTACATATGTGATATAGTCGGTAAGAGATATATATTAGTGGCTTAGTGGGGGATGCCCTTTTCTCTACCCTGCAACCCCTCTCCCACAGAAGAGACGTTGCGAGCCTATCCTTGTTTTATCGTTATTTTCATGGCAGGTGCTCGTCTGAACTCCAATCCCTGGTCCCCCCTCGCCAATCTTTCACGAAAAACACCCGTCTAGCTGAATCCACTGTGAAAAATGTCCCCCACTCTATATATGTGCCTAAATCAAAACGCGGATTTCATGAACAAAGCTTCTTTCTTAGAACTGCACGCCTGTGGAACTCTGTTCCGTCTGCCTGCTTCCCTCCGGACAAAAACTTGGATGTCTTCAAGTCTAATGTTAACAAATTCCTAATGGCCCGCCCCCTTAAGTAAACACTCCATCAAATCTCCTCACTAACGTAATGTACTTGCAATAACCCTTATCCCTGAGTGGCTTCCGGGCCTTGATAAGTGGTGATCACTGTGTAAAAAAAAAAAAAAAATATTATAAAATGTCATATATCGTATGTGAATATATTCCATTATAACGTACATGTTTAATAGTTGGGTTTTATATTTTATCTGTATATTTGTGTACGTGTAAATGCGTGTATGCATATACGTTGTGTCATTGATTTTGATATCGATGGTCAGACATTTTACCACAATGGGTCAAAATAATAAAAAAAAACAAGAAAAATGAACATAACGGAAAATGCAGTCGAAAAGCAGGGACAATAGGAAACCAGGCAAAGGGAGAGACCTTTTAAAACCTGTATTTTTTTTCCTTTGTGTTTGCTCACTTTCGAATTTTCTCCTGCCAGTCATATTGGTGGCTCAAGGATATTAGGTGAAGACAGTGGTTTAGTTGGTATGATGGAATTTCTAGTCTTATGGGTATGTTATGCATTATTATGAAAAATATTGTTTAATACTCAGTTTAACGAAGCTAATAGCTTTTTGGTTTTGGATAAAAAATTAGAATAAACCATTTGTATTTGAACATATTACAAAACTAAAATGGAGGTTTATCTTATTAAAACATGCAATAACAGTATATATATATAGAGAGAATGTATATTGTGTTTATGAAATGCTAGCAAATAAATATAAATCTTATTTTTCTATACTGATAAGCAATTTTCTTCTAAACGTATAGGTCGTTTGTATGTGACTATTCATCTTGACATTGTCAAAAATGATTATTAAACATAATACATACAAAAAGGACATTTTACTTTTTAATGAGAAACTAAAAGAAAAAGACACGGACTATGCTGATCGACTTGTACATGATTTAGTCTATTTGTGTGAACTTTTGAGTTTTATTTTCTTGTTATTTTTATTCCTGTTAAGTGTTGAGCAATTATGTTGAGGAAAGATGGCGGCAGTAAATCAAATCGGCGAAGAATCAATTCACACTCACGATATCGAGTGTGGAGTAATTCTCCAGAACAAAGATGGCAGTATTAAATCGGCGAAGAATCAATGTAGTCTGGACCAGCTGTAGGTCAGCCGTGTCAAGACTTAGACTGATAGCGAACTGACTTAAATTCGATAATTTTTTAACGAGGTCGGAGGCTTCTCATTGGTTGATTGACATGACGCATGATTAAAAATAAGATCGTCCAAATTTTTGTAGTCATACCTATCAAAACAATTTTAACCCCCCTTTTTTGATATAATGAAAAGCTCCTTTCGAATTAATTTGATTTAATTGTGTAAAAAAAAAAATTTTACATAAAATAATATTTATTTTTCCCCTTTTTTGGTTTATTTATTTAAAAAAAAATATTTATTTTCATTAATCGGGCAAAAAATATAAAACTTCATTGGCAAAATGTGTGTGTAAGAGGTAACTTTTTAAAAAACTTTTTTGTTTACGTTCTTCTTTTTTTTTTTTAAATATTTTTGAAATCTCTCTGACTTATTCCATATAACTATGTCAGGTTTCACAGCAGTATTTTCAAGGTAGGTGGCCGTAGGGATTACATGGTCGTAATGTATGGTATATAAGTCATTTCCAACTGTTCTTTCAGACTGATGTTCCCATACTCCCGTGCCAGCGACAACTCGATACGTCATATCAATGCGAATTAACGCCTTAGATATCAATCCGAAATCAACTTCTGAACGACGAGCCATATGAGGACGCACCACCCTCCTACGAACAGGTTGTTAGAACTGTAGAACTGTTTATTCATAGAAAAACAGTTGATCAGCTAATTGAAGATTATTGTACATAAATTTATTTGGTTATAGCTAGCAGGGTTTTTTTTCGAAATTAGACCGCTACCATATACATATTTGACACCTATATTCCTAGCATACAACTAATCACCTATGTGCTCATCTTTCAAAACCATATCCAACCCCTCTTCTAAAATCCCTCCATATCTGTCCCAACCTTTAATTAATTTATCCATTTTACAATTATCCACTAAATTCGCCCGCTCCCAAATTAATCCCCCAAACTCTCTTGATTACAGCTAACACTTTTTTTACAGAATTGAACCGCTGGTGGTAATTTTTAAGATACTCTCCGACTTCGGCTGTTAAATTCGAAAATAATCCTCGATGTGCCCATCTTTCATAATCATATCGGAACCCTCTTTTGAAATCAGGCATATCTGCCATACTTCCAAAAATATCCATCCAACGTCCGCTTGTTCCAAAATGATCTTTTTAGTTGACACGTCTTTCCTAATCATTACTTATTTCTTATGACCTCTTAGTATTTATAGTTTTGGGCTCACATCAAATTATAAAATTAGATCCATGTCCAAGTAACTTATATCTAAAATTTAAAGTGTTTAGACCCAAAATTGTCGGAGGAGTTTGGTAGAGTTCTCAAAGGTCAAATCGTTGAACTTTGACCCCTTAACAGCCAAATCTCTGACCGAAACCGGATCAAAAAGATTTTCCCAAATCTCACTACTTCGTATGTCAAATTTTGAGTCTGTAGACCGAAAATTGACAGAGTTATTGTGTAGGGAAATGAACACAAACAAACAGACACACACAGACATTTTCACTTGTATAGATAGATAGATAGATAGATAGATAGATAGATAGATAGATAGATAGATAGATGTATAAACTTTACTTAAGAAACGACTGAAAATTTCATCGGTTTTTCCATTAACTGTTTCTCTATTTTTTATTTTTAGGTAATATTTACGACTGGAGTGAGACAGGTTTTTATTAACTTACGTACAATTCATGATAAAAACCTGTATAGACTACCATTCAACAACACACTCCCGTATTCTCAACCAGAAAGCACCATATTCTCGCGCCAATTATCGACCAATATTACAATTCCGTTCCGATTACCGCCTCAAAGATCAACCCAGCATCAATCGGTGAACGACGATTCAGATGAGGACACACCACCCTTCTACGAACTATTTACGTAGAGAAAAACAGTCGATGGGACAATTTAATTAACCGCTCCTATTTTCTTTTTTAAGATACTCTTCGAATTCGATTCCTATATCTCCAACGTCGAAAAAGATCTACTATGTGACCGCATCTTTCAAAAGAATATATAATGCGTCTTTTAAAGTTACTCTATATCTGTTAAAATTAACCCCTAGTTTATCCGTTTTCGAAACTATCCCCTAAATGCACCAGCTCCAAAATCAATCTCCTAAACGTATCTCATTGTGTAGAGCTAGCATTTTTCTTTTTCTGAATTGGGTCACTATTATTACTCTTTTATGATACTCTCCGAATTCGGCTTTTATATAATAATCCTCTTTGCTCATCTTTCAAACTTATATTTGACTTATCTTTAAAAATCCCGACATATCTCTTCTACTTCCAAAATTATCTCCTTAGTCGACCTTCTTTTCCAAAATTATCTCTTCAGTTGACCCGTCTTTTCAAATCATCACTTATCACCTTTATTACAAATGGCCCCTTATATGACCCTTTCTTTGGCAATTACTTACCTATGTTCTCTTTAGAAATTCCCTTCTTATTACCATGTTTTTCAAAGACAGTCACTTGTTTTTTTTATGATCTAACATCATCTACAACCTTACACATTCCTTCATAAAAATGTCTCCCTCCGTTTCAAATACTCAATTTATAAAACGTGTCTTCTCCATGTAAAAAAATTTTACACGTATCCGTAAATTTATATCTGCATTATATAACACTCTGCCCAGCATCATTCGATCGTAAAATACGCTTAAATATTTTTTTAATTCATGTAAATTGTCTATGTATTATAATAGCGTTAATTCGCCCTTGATTATTTTATTGTAACCGTTGTATATTACTGATTTAAATAATATTTTTTTAATATGACTTGCGTGGTTTTAGTTAGAATAGAGACCAAAACATTTATTTAGCACTTTAGCGGTATTCGCCACAATTTAAGCTTACGACATCCGTGACAAATTAACACTGTGCAACGTATAAATGTATGATTCCGCACGCAAAGAGCATTTAGGTTCCTTATGAGTTATATTTCTGGTTAAAAACTATATCATTTTGTGTTACTAATCAAAATACCTTATATATTGTTTCAAATATTTAGACTAAACTTTTACAGTAGTTTGCTATGTTGTGTAGCAGTTACAGATTGAGGATGATGGAGTTCATATTGAGCAACAAATAAGGAAGACTTTGGAGGAGAGATACATTATTTATGATTGTGGGGACACAGTACTTGAGAGAGTTATACAAAACACATTTACCTTTTCGATTGTAAGGACGACACGAAGACAACACTTACAAAATGTAGATGATTTCTCTATTTCCTCAACCGGCCGATTGATAATATCAGGAATTCAAACTTGTATAGCTACATGGTCTCTCTTCTATTCTTCACATTTAAGGGGATCAGTTCCGCTAAATCGCACTCGACTCTATCACTGTGGATTATTTTAGTGTAACCGTTGTATATTATTGATGTAAACAATATTCTTTTTGTTTAATATGACTTGGGTGCCATTAGTTAGAATAGAGACCAAAACATTTATTTAGCACTTTAGCAGTATTCGCCACAATTTGAGCTTACGACATCCGTGACAAATTAACACTGTGCAACGTATAAATGTATAATTCCGCATACGAAGAGCATTTTGATTCCTTATGAGTTATATTTCTGCTTAAAAACTATCATTTTGTGTTACTAATACAAATACCTTATATATTGTTTCAAGTCTTTAGATTAAAATTTGACAGAGTAGTTTGGTATGTTGTGTAGCGGGTACAGATTGAGAATTATGAGGTTCATATTGAGCAACATATAACAAAGACTTGGGAGGAGAGATACATTATGATTGTGGGGGCACATTACTTGAGAGAGTTATATAAGAGTTCGTTTATAGATGAATATACAAAACGCATTTACCTTTTCGGTTGTAAGGACGACACGAAGACAACCAGTTACAAAATATTAAATGATTTCTTTATTCATCTGTCAGCCGATTGATGATGTCAGGAATTCAAACTTGTATAGCTACATGGTCTCTCTTCTATTCTTCACTTTTAAGGGGATCAGTTCCGCTAAGTCGCTCTCGACTCTATCACTGTGACAGTGATTGTGATTTTCTCTTTCTGATTTTCTGAATCTCCCTCTAGTTGTCTCCAACTTCGAACCCTCTGATTCAATATATTCAGAAATGACTTTGTTTATGACGTCAGAAGTCTATTGTCGACCAATATGACTATATCACGTTTTATGTCCGCCCAAACACACTTTTGGATAAAAAAGAATTTCCAATTTTAATTGTTCAATATACAACCTATTTTTAATTTATAAACTCGCATTGTTCACCCTTTTAACTGCCATATTTAATATCCAGTTATTCTAAAAGAATAGACAATTGCTTTTTTTCTGACATGAATAATATTTAGTTATTTTTAAAAGAATTACAAATGAGCTGCATTCATGGGATTTCAATTATCCACTTGCATACAGTGTTCGATTCTAGCCTTTTCCTAATAATATTTCACTTACCTAGTCTGCCTCCTTACTTATAAGTGAAAGGGACATCCCTCCTCATGTAACAGGTAGAAATCGTTCCACTCATAAAAATAGAAGTTTGCCTTAAATACAGCTGCAAATGCGATGCACTTATGCACAATGCAGAATATATACACAAATCAAATTGTTCCGAATTGTGAAATAAAACTAATCATCCAATAAGAAAGCAGAAAAACAAACAGACTGTGAATTAATAAATGTTACTTTTTAAAAGGAATATGCAAATTATTTACCTTTTTTTGAAGTCGCTGGTATATTTACAACAAAGTATATAATGAAATTGTATTCGTTTCTTTTTAATTAGAAAAGTGAGCTTTTAATATCAATGTCAGTGCGACAAACAACCCAACTTTATATATGTCGTAGCAGGCAGAATATCTACAGAGTGTTATAATATATATATATATATATATATATATATATATATATATATATATATATATATATATATATATATATAGTGTTATAATGGAATAATTCCAGGAGGAAATCCGGGTATGAGAGCTCAATGTGGTAAACAGAGCAATAACATAAAAATATAACACGGAAATTACATAATTGTCGATGCAATAATTTATTTCAACCTTATGGTATTTTCAAGCATCTAAACTAGACAATTACATGTTTGATACTGAAATAAAAAAAGAAAAAGAATTGGGTCGAGACCCAATTCTTTTTATTTTTTTATTTATGTAATTTTTATTTATGTAATTGTCTAGTTTAGATGCTTGAAAATACCATAAGGTTGAAATAAATTATTGCATCGACAATTATGTAATTTCCGTGTTATATTTATATATATATATATATATATATATATAGAGAGAGAGAGAGAGAGAGAAAGAGAGAGAGAGAGGAAACTTTCAAACTTAACAACTAAGGTTCGAAGTTTTGGTTTCGATTACATCTGATGGTACCCGAATCATATTTTTATTTGAAATCACTACTGTATATTGGGTACAATAAAGTAATCTATGGTGTAATCACTCTATAATAATCTGTACAAATATGCATGAATTAAAATATATCTAAGCTTTATTTACTACGATGTCACACCAGTGGTTGACTACTATAGGTTGGGTGCAATATAATAATAAATAAAATTTAATTTTTAAAAAGTAATATGGAATCTGCATACATGTAAATGTCATATTTAAGTGTATTTGTTAAAGAGCATCTCTCCTCTCTCTCTCTCTCTCTCTCTCTCTCTCTGGCTCTTTCATACTCTCTCTCTATCTTCTCTCTCTGTGTCTCTATTAGATAGTAGATCGAGAGTGAGAGGGAGAGGATGGGAGGAGGTCAGAGAGATATTTTTGTAGTTAATCCACGTTGCAGGAAGTGACGTTTCATCTAACCGGATGTCATGTGATGCTACGTGGCAAGGTTGGTGAAACGTTGAGTCTCTCAGAAAATGCCAAGCCGAGCAGAAGTCTAAAATGGTTCTGTCCTAAGTAAGGGGGAGCTGCGCGCCCCAGACGTGGGACGTGGTAGGTACCCACAGTGGAGACCATCGATGGCGACATCTGCAGATCATGCCTGGGAGAATAAAAGGTTGAAAACCCAACATCTGTCTTCATTTTGTGTATTCCGGCGAACACAGCAGGAGAGCTCCACCCAGATGAAGACTCTCCCAAAGCAGCGGACCAGGTATGAATCTTCTTTAATTCAAACACATACATCCACAACAAGTGTCCTAACCACTAGACAAACGGTTTAAGGGATCTTGGGTCCCGTTCTCTCGTCTCTTAACACTCGTAATATCTCTCTCTCATCGTCGTAAACTTCTTCTCTTCATTAGTAAAATGGACACGTCATCACCAGGGTACCAGTATCCCTCAAGTAAAGTGTCCAACTCAAATCCTCTTCTTCTCCCTCCCTTATGTAACATATCTTCCTTTTTTATCAGATTTTTTTTATTATCGATTATCGATAATAATCGTATACATTCTGATTTAAATCCTGTGTTAGAACACTCGCAAACATATAAAGTACACTTCTGCTCGTCCCTGTCTTTTTGGAGGCCAGGGGAAACATACCAACACAACCAAAGAGAAAAACTTCCTTTACATATATATATATATATATATATATATATATATATATATATATTTATGTATATTTTTATATATATATATATTTTATATATATATATTTATGTATATTTATATATATATATATATATATATATATATATATATATATATATATACAGTTTTGAAAATAATAAGCGGAAATTTCTCAAGAGCTCTTTCGGCTATCATTTCATTAGGAGAAAATCGATAGCGTACAAAATAATATTGTGTCGAAAATAAAGAGTTCTAATGGGGAACTTATTAAATGTGCCAGAAGTACGGGGCCACTAAAATAAATTTATTAAGGTTTAAAAAAACGAGTAAAATATTGGCACAACCTCTTGTCTATGGAGATTGCGTTTATACGAGACGACATTAATAAGTTGACGGAGAAGCTAGACGTGTATATTAGTAATCGTCATTACCTCTGGCCCGTAGTGAAGGGGTTCCTGTCCTTTTTTTGACTTTTTTCCGTTTTTGCAAGTATTTATCTATCGGTGATCAATTTGCTAGGCAAAATGCTTCCAAAGACAATAGTAAACAACTTGCTCTTCTTGTTCGCAGAAGATATGGGTGTGAACCCATTAATGGAAGCAAACGTATTTTCAATTTTTCAAAAACTGTTCTTACAGAAATTGAAAATAGAGTTTTGTCTAGGGGTTTAGATTTTTGTATTCCCCCTACGAGTATAAATAAAGAGAGAACACTTTTTGCCTTTGAAGCTTTGTTCTCCCAACTTAGACATAATGTTCCGAATTCCCCGGAAAAATATTGCTGGGATGAAATCTAGTTTAGTTGCCTTAGCTCACCGATACAGTAACACACCTCTCGATCATAGCGACTTTGTCTGGAACATAACGCAATTTAAAACTATGAAAGCGTTAAAGTCCAATACTGATATTTATATGTGCAAACCAGACAAAGATGCAGGAGTGGTGATTTTGGACAAATCGGACTACGTTGAGAAAATGGCAGTTATTCTCAATGATGTTTCGAAATTCCGTAAACTCGGCCCCGTCGAGTTGACGGATAATACTTACAAGAACGAGGCTAAAATGCAAAGACGTATATTTGCATTATTAAAAAAGAAGGTTTTTTGCAAGAACGTCTATGAGAGGATCAGACCCTCTGGGTCACAACGTTCCAGAATGTATGGTCTCCCCAAAATCCATAAGCAAGGTGTTCCACTGAGACTTATTTTATCAATGGTTGGTTCAGCACAACATTCTTTGGCTCAGTGGCTTGTGGAAATTCTGCAACCTGTGCGCGAGTTATATACCACACATTGCATCCCAGATTCTTTTCGGTTTGTTGATTGTGTACGTGGGTTGGATTTAAAAGCAGAGACGTCTTTTATGTGCTCATCTGATGTCTCTAGTCTCTTTATCAACATACCTTTGAATGAGACTATACATATATGTACCAGCACGCTCTATGATGCTCGCCTGATTGCTCCACGGTTTTCTAAAGAGATCCTTATTGAACTCATTTTAATGTGCACTAAATCCGTGGGGTTTAGTTTTTGTGATATTATGTACTGTCAGGTCGACGGGGTTTCAATGGGGAGTCCGTTGGCCCCAACTTTAGCGGATATTTTCGTCGGGTACCATGAATCGGTTTTGTTCAATTCTACAACCAAACCCACTGCATATTTCAGATATGTTGACGACACTTTTGCTATTTTTCCATCGCAAAGTGAAGCGTCGATATTTTTTAATAGGTTGAATTCCTTGCATGGGGCTCTTAAGTTCACTATGGAAAGTGAGAAGGACAATTCGCTTCCTTTCTTGGATGTTCTTCTCGAACGTTCAAGGGGGAACTTTCTCACTACAATTTATAGAAAGCCGACATTTACTGGCCTATATGTGAACTGGTTGTCTTTTGTACCAAAATCACGTAAGGTCGGCCTAATTAATACTTTGGTACATAGAGACCTAGGTGTATCAGAATTTTTGTAGGAATTTTTTACACCCCTAACACGAAACTGCGAATAAAATATAAAAAACTCGTAATTTCTCCGTTAAAAGTGGGTTGTTTATTTTCTTTATGGATTATACTTCCAAAATAAACTATTAAAGTTGTTTTAAAAGTAATAGAAATATATATATTTTTTAAACAGTAATAAATTTTCCGAACTCAAGATTTTTCAATTTTTAAACTTTAAAAATCTATCAAAATTTTTCTATTGATTCTATTTTTACGATATTTTCAGGATCAATGTGAAATTTTATGTTTTTCCAATAAACCGAATATAATATTTTAGACAAACGTTTTTTTTAATTCACGCCCCCCCCCATTTTCAAGTATCTATTAAAAAGTGAATAATTAATTTACTCACCGTAAAGTAAATAATTAATTTACTCACAAATTGAAGAGAAAAGGCAATAAATAATATATTCAAATTTCAAACAAAAAAAAACGCAGTGTTTTTTAGAATTTTACCTGTAAAGTTTGAAGTTTAAAACCTTTTTTAAACCACGTTATTTGTTGTTTTCTTTTTTTTAATGGAACCTTGGTCCTTGCTCCTTTAATTGAAAAAAAATTAGGGCTTGAATTACATTTTCGAGGAGTTATAAGCTTGGAAAGACAGGGGGTCGAATAATTCACGCCTCCCATTTTGAAATGTCTATTAAAAAGTAAATAATTAATTTATGTACCAAAGTCTTATATATCACAAATTGAAGAGAAAAGGTCAATAATTAATATATTCAAATTTAAAACAAAAAAACGTAGTGTTTTTTAGAATTTTACCTGTAAAGTTTGAAGTTTAAAACCTTTTTTTAAACCACGTTATTTGTTGTTTTCTTTTTTTTTAATGGAACCTTGGTCCTTGCTCCTTTAATTGAAAAAAAATAGGGCTTGAATTACATTTTTCGAGGAGTTAAAAGCTTGGAAAGATAGGGGGTCGAATAATTCACGCCTCCCATTTTGAAATGTCTATTAAAAAGCAAATAATTAATTTATGTACCAAAGTCTTATATATCACAAATTGAAGAGAAAAGGTCAATAAATAATATATTCAAATTTAAAACAAAAAAGATACTGTTTTTTTAGAAATTTACCTGTAAAGTCGGAAGTTTAAAACCTTAAAAAAAAAAACACGTTGTTTTTTGTTTGTCTTTTTTAAATGAAACCTTGGTCCTTGCTCCTTTAATTGAAAAAATTAAGGCTTGAATTACATTTTTCGAGGAGTTATAAGCTTGGAAAGATGGGGTGGAATTATTCACTATTTTCACGAAATTTCTGACACACCTAATAGAGCCCTCGTGATTTGTTCGCCTAACAGATTAGACGCCGAACTCGATAAGATCAGGGAAATATTCATCAATAATGGTTATCCTGTTGACCTTATTGATGACTGTATTTTCAAAAAGGTTGCGGGTTTTAAATCCCCTAAAATGTTTGGACCCTTGAAATGCCCGGTTTATTTAAAATTACCGTAGATTGGGGAAAAGAGTAATAGACTTTCTAACCAGATTCGCAGAAGTATTTACGACTGCTTTTATTCTGTGTCCTTGCGTTTGGTATATACTACGAGACCTGCTTTTCCGTATTTTCGCAAGGATATTTTGCCTTACATCCAAAATAGCAATATTGTATATAAATTTAAATGCCAATGCGATGCTGGTTATGTTGGGCGAACATCCTTGCACCTTTTGACTCGTATAAACCAGCATGTTCCATCAAAGATCAGACAAGGGAGGATGGGGTCTGGTGGTCTCCCTCCTTCTGCAGGCTTGGACTCTGCTATTGACCAGCATTTGGTTGACAACCCGTGCTGTGCCGAAAGATATAAAATAGAATGGTTCGAGGTGCTATATGGAGCGGACTCCAAAAACCATTTAAAGAGTTTGGAGTCTGTCTCTATTGCGGTGCGTCAACCTTCTTTGTGCTGGCAAAAAGAAACATCCAACGCATTGTTTCTCTTTGGGTAACTTTGAATCTTTTCTCCCGTTTTTTTTCCTCCTCCCTCGTTGTGCCAATATTTTAATCGTTTTTTAAACGTTAATAAATTTATTTTAGTGTCCCCGTACTTTTGGCACATTTAATAAGTTCCCCATTAGAACTCTTTATTTTCGACACAATATTATTTTGTACGCTATCAATTTTCTCCTGATGAGATGATAGCCGAAAGAGCTCTTGAGAAACTTTCGCTTATTATTTTCAAAAATGTATATAAATTCTGTACCTCTAAACATTTATTTAAATATATATATATATATATATATATATATATATATATATATATATATATATATATATATATATATATATACAATAAAAATTTCAATTAAATTTACCAAAATGATCCAAGATGGTAAAATTAAAGTAAATTATAAATATTAAAGAATTAATATTTATAAAGTTATCTCAGCCAGATGTAAACGCTCGATAAAACAAAATAGGAGATAGAGTTTATAATAGAGTTTATAATACGAGCAAAAAGTTAATAAAACATGTTAAAAACACTTTGAAATGATTTAAAAAACATATTTAATCTGAAAAGGAAACACTAGATAAGTGGATAGTCCTTAATCCGCGGAGTTTCGAAGAAATATTTTCCTTCTCATCAAAGGGTAGAAATTAGCAAAATGTGGGATCGGATTTTGCAGCAAAAGTATTTGATGAACCAACAAGTAAGTCAAAGATCTTACTTGATAACAAAAAAAGTGAAGCAGAGGGAATATGGTGAAGAAAAAGGTGATTACACATGAATGGATAGTCTGGTGGAAGATAAATAATCCAGTGACGGTAAAATCCAAATATATAACTTCAAGAAAGTTAATTAAATTTCCATTTTCACAAGCAAAATCCAAGGAAATCCCGTAATTGGAAGAAGATGGCCCATAATAATCCAAAGGCAGAAATCCATGGAATAATTCACAAAAAATGTGTACAAGGAAAAAAGGAAAAAATTCCAATAATATTAGTAAAAGAAAAATAAGATATGCTTTTCACTCTACTGCCGAAACATAAATATATATAAAAAAAGACCAGGGGAAAAAAGAGGGGAAAAAAGTGGAGAAATAAAATGGTGATAGAGTTAAATATAAAATAGAGATATAAATGTCAAAATGACCCAGACAGGAAATGTTAAAGGCGCAAAAAAATATAGAGGGCAAAATAATATAGGTCAACTGAAATGTACAGGTCATCACTTAAAACAAGGTCAGCAAGAGTTGTTAGAAGACAATAAATGGAAAATAAATAAATTAATTAATAAATTAACAGAAAATAATAAATAAATAAATAATAAATAAAGAACAAATAAAGAATAAAAAATAAACAATAAAAAATATAAAATATAAAAAATAGATCATTTAATAATTTTTATTCTTTATATATATATATATATATATATATATATATATATATATATATAATGTTATTTCATTTGTTTTTCTTTTGCGATACGTTTTGCATAAAGTGTATTTTAACTTAAAAAGCGAGTTGGGAATAATTTTTCTTTTGACCAATTTGTAGCCTGTTGTAGACCGGTGCTCGGGGTTACAAATGAAAGAAACCACAAATAGTTAAAGTGTATAAAATATAATATATATTTAACATAAAGAATAGAGGAGCCACTAAAGTGGTATGAGAGGAACGTGTTCGTAGCATGCGGTTAAACATGGTAGGGCTGTCTCCATTTAGTTACTGAAACCAGTGGTATTCGTAGGACTGGTTGATTCCACTTAGTTCTCAAACAGGGTTGATTTGTACCCCACAACATCTCCTCCCGAGCTTTTCATTCCGTTGGGATAATCGTATAGCTCTATTTACTGGGCTTGATCTCTATCGGGTCGGTTATTTTCCTTTTCCTGAAGGATCAGCGTTGTCTGGCGACTTGTGGTGTTACCAATTCGAACGTATCATATATCTGGTCCATTACTTCTTCTTGTTTAGCAGGAGGTTGTCTTTCGTCATTTGTGTTACGTTTCTGAATTTGGTTTAAATGCTTCTTGCGCGTAAATCTCGAACCTTCGATAATGTAGACCATCTGCCCGATCCTTTTCTGGACCTATCCTTGTTCCCACATCGTACTATTATTTTTGTGTACCTGGAAAAATTCCTTTTCACCAAGTAAATACCTCTTTTAGGAACTATAGTATTCGGTGGTTTAACCTGTTTTGACAAAAGATTCTCGAAGATCGGCCTAATTTTTCTCTGGAATATTAACTCTGTCGGCGACATCTTCGATTGAGTGTTTTCATTTGGCGTAATTCGGTAAACTTGTAAAAACTGCTGTAGCGCCTTTTCTGGGGACGTTCCTTTACCCTTCTTCGGTGCTCTTTTCATACAGGAGCCACTAAAGTGGTATGAGAGGAACGTGTTTGTAGCATGCGGTAAAATATGGTCTGAATGCCTCCATGTAGTCTCTGAAACCAGTAGTATTCGTAGGATTGGTTGATTCCACTTAGTTCTCAAATAGGGGTGATTTGTACTCCACAGCATAGTCCCAAATGTTGTGCTGCATATATAATGTTTTCTTTTTTTAATATAATTTTTTTATCATAAGTAATAACTTTTGCCTTGATACCTTCTTTCTAATATTGTATTATATAACATCAATAATGATCATGATAATAACTGTTCAGCTCGGACCAACTACGTAACAGCATTACTTTTGGCACGTTCCTATATGACAAAATATCAGTTTGAACTATCATAACGAAACATTACGTATAAGGTCTTTATTAACTGATAAATATGTGGTTTGAACAGATATGCTGTTGATAGAATACCATAGCACATGAACGAAAATCCCATCAGATTAGAAGTACCGTAAAAAAGAATTTTAAAAAAGTTGTTGGAGACTACATGATAAAATATTCAATAACACGTTATTTGTATATAATAAAGTGTTAATAATGCAAATATTATTGGCGATGATTTTAAAAGTTGCGTTTTACTCAAAGCTTCTTTAGATTATATAATTGAAACACTTCCATGTTTGAATATATTGTTAAGTGTTAATTTTACTCATTTAGAACTGCGTCCAAGTTTCAAACAAGTTTTATAGTTCATAGGTCAACTTCTAGGCTATATTTTGAAATAAACATTTTCAATTCTCGTTCATTAATACAAAAGTTATAATAAATTACTTGATTCCAAATGACTTTTGAGTAAGTAAGGAACAGATGAGACAGTTTCTTCTGATTGGTTGTTGGTGACCATAGCAACTTTTTCAACATTGAAGATTTAGAGACGATTTCCTCTGATTGGCTGTTGATTATAATAGCATCATTGTCGTCGTCAACACCTTCATAAATCATTTACTTAATTACGTCTACTATTTGATTTTTTTATTTAGTCAATTAAAGATATTGGTAATAGTTTTTTTATGGGTTGTTGATAATACGTATGATATAGAACACAAAAAAGAAAACATTATTTCAAAGCAAAGCCTGGAAAAATCATGGCTTACATAGAAAATGCGTGCATGGAAAGTAATATGGTTAAAATGAAAGTAATATAGTTAATGCTGCAAATTTAAGTCATAAATTTATATTTTTACTCGAATATCTTGTCTTTTTTCCAGTTTTAACAACTAGTCATTTTACTTTTCTAAGTTTAATCTTAACCATATGACTTTTCATACTTTTATTATCACATTCATAGTATTTCAGTTGATACTAGCCCGGTTTTGCTCGAGCCCTATGTACGATTCATAACTTACCCTATGTGTGAATACACTTTATGTAAGATTTTAAATCAAAATTTGTCTGAATAATTTCGTAGAGACCGCTAATGTCAGGTATGTTTATTGCATATCTGTCATAACGGGTTTAATGTCTGGGGACAGTATGCGTGTTTAAACACTCGGGAAGAATATAGGGTAAGTAACAATATATATATATATATGTATGCATATATATATATATATATGCATACATATATATATATATATGCATACATATATATATATATATGTTTTGATCTCACTACTATATATAAGGTTTAATATAATAATCGATGAAGAGTTGTCTCTATAATAATAGATAGGTAATCTGCATGAATTAAAATATCATATTTAGGCGTATCTTCAGACCACAAAACACTGGGCGGCGTGCAAGTACATATATACATATATTAAGTTGGATTCTTAATCGCACTGATATTGATATTAAAAAGTCACTTTTCTATTAAAAAAAAAACAAGTACCATTTCCTCATAGAGTTTGTTGTGAATATGTCCGCGACATTTAAAAAGGATAACTAATTTGCACATACCTTTTAATAATTAACTTTTATTAATTAACAGTTCGTTTGTTTTTCTGCTTTCCATTTGGATGATTAGTTTCATTTCACTATTATGCACAGTTTGATTTGTGCATATTTTCTACATTGTGCTTAAGTGCATCGCATTTGCTGCTGCATTTAGAGTAAATCTCCATCTTTATGAGTGGAACGACCTCTAGCAAACTAATCGGCCAATTTTTGGTCTACAGATTTGAAAAATAATATAAGGCATTTGGACTAGAAATAAAATGATTTAGTTTTTAGCCAGAAGTATAACTCCTACGGAAACAATATGCTCTACGTATGCGGAAATATATATTTATACGTTTCACTACGTTAATTTTTCTAGGGTGTCGTCAGCTCAAATTGTAGAGGATACCATTAAAGACCTTCATGTTTGGGTTTGGATTCTAAATAATGCCACCCACGATTACGGCATAATTACGTTGACACATCGGTTCCCACTGGATCACCGAAGTTAAGCAACGTTGAACCTGGCCATTACTAAATGGGTGACCATTTGTGACTTGCAGGTGTTCTATGTGCTCTCCAGTTACCTCGGCATTGTTTCCAGTCGTCTAGGACTTCTCCTTGCCACTGGGCTCACATAGTGCCGATGGAATAGAGAGCATTTAATGGATAATTTTGGAATTAAGACAGATATGCCCTGATTTCAGAAGAGAGTTCAGATATAATTTTGAATGGCACATAGGGGTTTATTTCCGAAGTTGGGCATACAGGAGTCGAATTCGGAGAGTATGGTAAGAAGGAAATAGTAGCAATATAATATCGAGAAAAGAGTGTTTGATGTAATGAAATACATTTAGATAAAATAATATTACATTAACTAATCGACTGATTCTCTATACGTAGATAGTCTGTCGTTTGTAACAACCACTTCGTAGGGCGGTGATTTGCCCTAATCAAACTCTTCGTTCAACGGTTGATGTCGTGTTGATTTCTGAGGATGATAATTGGCAGGAAATTGTAGTATGGTGTCGTAGTTCCCACGGGAATGCGGTCCTTTTTGGTAGCGAATACGTGCGTATTTTGGATGGTAGTCTATATTGGATATTATCGTAAATTGTACTGAGGTTATTTAACCCCTGCTTTACTTCAGGCGTAAATGTTTCCTGAAATTAAAAATAAAGAAACAGTTAATTAAAAACCAACAAAACTCATCGCATAAATTTGTCAATCCTTTCATGCGTAAACTGTAAATTTGACTGTTGTTTCAATTTAAATTGACGAAATGGGACGCATACCACCTAGAAATGAATCATCAGATGTCGCAAATTAAATCGGGGGGGGGGATGTTGAGATATGACCCTAACACCGTTACTATTAACCAAAGAATCTTTGTTTTTTTCTGTAGGAAGCGGTCTGCGAGACGTACAGCAAGTTGACTTCTTATAAGACACCATTTGCGTCAGCTGGAGAAAACAGCATCAGTAAGCAGTTAACTCAGATCTTTTTCCTTAGGAAAGGCATCAGTAAGAACCTAGCTCAGGTTTTTGGTCTTCAGAAAAGCACTTGTAAGCATTAGTAAGAATCTGGTTCAGAATATTTTGCCTGAAGATAAGCATTAGTAAATACGTAGCGCGATTACTTTATCGTAAGAAAAGCACTGGGAAGAACTTAGCTCACATTTTTGGCCATAAGAAAAGTATCAGTAAGGACTTAGTGTTATATAGAGGTTTCATTGAGAGAGAGTCTTATTATAGTGTTTGTCGTTGAGATAGTCTTATTAGAGTGTTGCTTAGAGAGAGAGAGAGAGAGAGAGAGATGTCGTTGTAGATTGTTGTTGTAAGAGAGATTGTTCGTTTTATAAAGAATGTTGTTGTTTCTGTTATGATGATTCATATTTATATTAAATGTTCATTACTTAGAAGTGTTGCTATGGAAACTCTTCGAGTGAGGAGACATTGTTCATACAGTTTTAGTGTAGATATGAGATGTAGATTCACATTGTGGATATGAGATGTGTATGTCAAGACATTTTATAACACAGACATATAGACATATAATAATTCAATTTATCTTTTTGTAGAATCACAACACAAGACGACGTTTTATAAAAACACATGATGGGTTTATTTCTTCACGACCGGCCGTGGTTTTTATCAACAAGAATTCAAAGCTTCACATATTAAGTTTCAAAGTGTCCGTCCCGCTTCTAGACGTTCGAATTCCAAACTGGACTGTCGTCTGTCCCTCTCAAAATCCCCCTGCTTCTGTCTGCCGAACTCTAAAGTTTTTCTGTCTATTTCTAGAACTTTATATTTTCCATGACGTCATACACATGTTAAAACATGTGCCTTCTTTCACGTGTTCTGGACATGTGTGTCCAAAACTTTTCCTTTTTTTACAAAAGGAATTTAAACCTATACTCAGTAACCTATTTTCCAATATGTTAAAAACATTATCTTATAGCTGCATTCTTTCAATTAAATTTTCATAACAAAATTGACAGTGCACATTGTTTTCTTGAAATATTTTATCTCTATTCTACACAATCGTTTGGTTTACATTCCTTTTTCTAATTCTCACACGTAATCTATTTCTAAACCTAAATTACGAGGTTCGATTTTCGTCTATTGCTATTTCATTTTCATTTTAACTAAATCTCTCTATTTTTATACTTACATGAAAAGGGGACAGCCCTTATCATGTAACACTTAGCTCATATATTTGGTCTTCAGAAAAGAATTAATAAGCATTAGTAAGAATCTGGCCCAAATTTTGTTTACTTTACACAAGCACTAGTAAATACGTAACGTGATTACTTTGCGTTAAGAAAAGTGTTAGTAAGAACTTAGCTCACAGTTTTTTCCTTAAGCAACGCATTAGAAAAACCTGGCTTGGATTTTTTGCCTTAAAAAAAGCATTAGTAAGAAACTGCTTTTCTCGTTTATTGGCACTCCATTTCAATAGGAGTGCGCCGCTTCGTTACAGACCCTCAAAAGTTTATATAATAAAACATAAATAGGTAAATCGAAACCAAAATGATTTAGTGTTTAATCTGTTAACTTTTACTTTTTGTAAATTGATCTCCGTCGAAAATTTCTTCTTTTATGTTTTTTGTAAAAATAATGGAATTCTAAATTATTTCTCTGAATATTTAAATGAAACGTTTTAATGCGTTAACTTTTTAAATAATGAAAATGTGTTTTTCTAAATATTTTTTTTAAAGATTTCTCCGCATCAGTGTTTAAATGTTTCAACTTGGTTGTGTAAGAATAAAGTTTTTATGTTAGCAATATTTTACAAAATCAGTTAAATTCACGCAAATCCAAATCAGAGCTTAAATAGTCTTTGATGTTTATTGGTCCAGAGTATGGAAATTCACCCAAATTAAACAGGATATTTTTTGTAATAAAATTAGTGTCTCTACAACCGTCACGTGATGGGTTGTTAATTGTATTCAAAAATATTTTTAGTTATGTTTTTATGCAGTTTTTTCTCATTCTCCTACTTCACCTATCGATTTCCTCTCACCATCCCATCAGTTATAAGCTTAATATTTCACCCTTGTGCTCGTTTGAAAGTTTTTATGCCAACTGCCCGATTAGTGTCCTTCTCATCTATTTATTGGGGACTATTATCCTCGTCCGTTTTTTGTTTCTCAACAACAAAAGATGAGGATAAGAGTCCGCAAGAAATAGATGAATAAATAATACTCATCTCAATAAACATTCTATCTGATTAAATAATTTTTTTGGGGGGGGGGAGCTTAAAACTTTGATTAAACTAGTAAGCATAACCTCTTTTCTCGTCTTCTGACTCATTTGTTTTCTAATATCTTAGTTACTTTTAACAAAATTATTTGCGAAAACATTAGAATTTATTTCAAGAACTTACGATCAAGACCTGACAAATCGGGCTAGAGGCATTTTCCGTTTTCCCTAGTTAATCCAACTCTGTGTATAGTCCACGTCCGCTTTTTGTCACCTAACGCTCTTTATTCAAGATAATTTCAGCCTACTTTGTAATTTAAGCGGCCAGCACCATGCTTGGCACGTTTATTTCAGGCATTTACGGTCGAGACCTGACCAAACGGACCAGAAGCATTTCTGTGTTCCCGACTTATTCAGATATGAATATTAGATGATTGTTGGATTTCCTCCTTTTCGTGTCACAAAACAGTTGTCATTAAAGCATCGGCAGTTCTGTTATCTAACGCGAGCAGTTTATTCCCCCCTACTTCTCTAATTATCGTTATTCCTTAGCTACTTTCTTTGCAAAACGAATCTTTAGAACAATTACCAAAACATTTTATATCATTGTAATCTCGTATGGCTAAATAACGTTTCAACATTAGGAAATTTACTTTATTGTTCGTATTGTCTTAAAAACGTTTGGATTATCTAAAGAAAAATTGTCGTTATTTACATCCTCCGTTTCTTTAACAGAGAACTATGAGAACCCCAAATGTTTAGTAGGAACTTATCATTTTAGCACAGCGATAATAAAAGCTGTTGCGCCGTATTCTTATAAAGAGTTTCAGTTTTAGGATCATATTTCTTAACGCCAAATGTCGTACTTGACCGTAACGCAGTTTTGCTTTCCATTTATTTTAAAATAAAAATAATTAAAAATTTTAATATTTCCATGTTTGGTATTATCTGTATCCAAATAACAAAATAATTAGAATAGGCGTATTTTTCTTTCAGTTTCTTATAAAAAGTAAAATCTTCTATTTGTATTTATTATATTTAATCTTCCTTTCTCAAAATGGCAAGATGAATGGTAAAATGTAAACGACCAATAAGCTTAGAATAAGAAGGTGCTTCTCTATGTAGAAAAAACCAGATTTATATTAATGGTCTGAGTATATGTTAAACACACTATACAATATATATACTTTTATTTCAGGTTATAATAGGTTAAACACCCATTTCCGTTTTGTAAAGCATCTAGTTTTGTTTTTTTAAAACTTTACTAATCCGTAATAATAAAAATGAAGATACTACTAAAATACAAACTTATAAAAATATATTCAATCTAAAACAAAACAAGGCATTAGCTTCATTAAAAATAGTATAAAACAATACACCTCATGATATATCCCATGCTTCTGTTCAGTCTTGAAAGACAAAGGATGCCCGTTAGGGGGAGTAGCGCGTGTAATTGTGGTGAGGCAAGGGTTGCGCAGTCGCCAACGACACCTCTCCTGAATCGGTTTGAGTCCAGTGGCAAGATGACTAGAACAACTGGAAACGATGCCGAGATAAGCGGAGAGCACATACAGCCCCTGAAAGTCCCAAATTGTCACCCTTTAGTACTGACCATGTTCAACGTTGCTTATCTTCGTTTATCCAGCGGGAACCGGTGGGTCAACGTGATAATGCCGTATCTGGCCACTCATGGTAATACATAATCGACCCGTTTGCCTAGAACTTACGTTTTCAGAACAAAAAACAACATTGACGGTAAGTCATTGCCTAACAGAATAAAAATATGAAATATGACTAACAAGATAAAAATCAATTTCGAAAGTGAGCAGGCAAGAATAAAAAAGCGAACGTTTTTAAGGTTCTCTCCATTTGCCTGGTTTGTTATTAAGTCGTTTTCGACTGCATTTTCCGTTAATACATAAATTTTTCTTTGTTTTCTTCATCATATTTATCCACTTTGGGTTAAACGCCTGGTTACCAGCATCCAAATCAATATATATGTTACCACTCAAACCCGCACGTTGTCTGCTACCGTCACAGGCACAAACAAACAAGAAACGGTATGAAAAATACGACTTAGAATTTGTTTTAGGTAAATATGTATCCCCTCTTCAACATTCGTCCAACACCTTTTCTATCCCCACTACTTTTTTGGACCAAGAGTTCTGTTTTCTCTTTCCCTTTTCTCTCTTTCTTCTTTCCGTGACACCACCACTTTACCATTTGCATACGCGCTTTAAATGCAGCTGCTGCTGCTTGACTCGTTCGTCGACGCTCTGTGACAATAATAACACGCTCTTAATTTTCCTATACTTCATTAAATAATAGTCATATCCATTCTGCTACTGACCCCCTCGCAATTTTTCAATCTAAATGATAAAACAGTTGCTTACCTTCAGATGAAAACAGGCTAAACATATTAAAGTGAGAATGCACAGGATAATTTCCAAACTCATGATTAATAATCCAACGTTTGCAATCAGGTAGCTCCTATTACAATCTCCAGGTGAATATCTGTTTCCACAATGCTGTAAAAGCAAAAGATAAGAAAATCAATTGAATCCTGATGATTATCGAAAATACTTTTATTCTGTGGTAGAATGTCCCGTTAACCGGTCTTGCCCGGTGAAAGCCTTCCCCATCTCGTAAAATATTAAAATACGTTTGTTGTTGGTTGCCAATGCTATTCCTGGCCAATTGTGGACACTGGTGACCGGGGCCAAAATCTTATAAAGACACGTAAGTGAATGCGTAAATCAGTAACTGTGATATTCGTTGTCAGCATACCAACCCACAAACACTCGTGCGTACAAACCTGACGGCCAGTTAATTACATGTATTAGGCACTGAAATCACTGGTCTTCAGGTTTCTTTCTATCTCAAAAACTACTTATCTCCGCAAAATTTAAATGAGATTTCTTAGTCAGCATAGTCGGAAACCTATAAAGGTTGTCAATGTAAAGGAAATTGTGGAGGTGGCATTAATGCAAAAATTTACCCTCTAAAAAGTTTTAAAATATAAAAAATAAAGTTAACGTGCGTGTTCTCTAGCAACAGTGGTAAAAACACAGCTTTCTGTAGCCAATGTAATTTACGTTAAAACTAAAGGCTAGCTAATCGATGAACAATATGAAAGAAAATAAAATGGTCAGCAGGAATAGTATATGCCGTAGAAACAAGTAAAGAAAACTAAAAAAATATAACATCCCGAATATATATGTATATATATATGTATATATATATATGTATACATATATATACATATATATATGTATACATATATATATGTATATGTATATATATATATACAAGAACATACACAGACATTTATATTTTTTGATCGAATAGTAAAAAGGTGTAATGTTTATTCAATATTATTTATATTATTTGTTAGCAATTTATTTTACAACAAAAATTGTGTTAACCTTTAGAAATGAAGGTACGCACACAAATAAACGTACGTACGAATAAGGCGTGTTTCTGTTTTGAGACGCTCACGCAGCGAGACACACACACACAGAGCTTCGCACGAATAGCAGAAAATAAAAAACGCAAATAAACCGCAAATACAATAAATGAGAAATGCTTTTTATTTAATTATTGGTCAACAGATAAGTGGTATCGTAATAATGTAGCAGAAGTTGTGCATAGTGACGCCATATTTCAATTTGAGTAAGCGTTCGAAAATATAGAGAAGAATAGGATTCTAGAGTAATAAAATCTTCCAAGCGCAGCCAATTGGAATGTGCAGACAGTGTCAACGGAAACTTTAGTAATTATGTATTCGAAAACGGAAAGATTATGTTATGCCTGTGTATGTAATAAGCAGTTTAGAGCAGTGCAATACCAACAGCGTAGGGAAATGTAGAATTGTACACGGTGTACACTGGTAACGGTGGTATGACTTGCTATTTAGAGACACAAATATTGGGTCTTATCTCTGTAGATGTGGCGATTGTGACGGTGTTGCTCGTCGGAAGTTATGTAGCAATTATATATATATATATATATATATATATATATATATATATATATATTATAATGTGATCAAAAGCTACATAATAGCCACGGCATATTAAATTTGTATGTTTTATCTGTTCTTGCAAACCTACGATACTTTGGTCCAGACGGGAATTTGTGCAATCATTTAATTATATAGATAAGTAGAGTAGATAAGGCAAGAAATGTAGAGATGCGGACTTTAGTGGTAAAATATATTTAGTTCATTATTATCGGTAGAGTGGGCACACTATTACAGAAATTGCGTTTAAAAATATGAAATATACTATCTTATCGTTAACTATATTTTATGAAAATTCTAAAATGAAGAGAACACAATTTGTTAAGAAAATTAGTGCGAGTTGATGTGTGCTAGGTTTAGGTAAAGGGTTAAATAAACGAGAGTAAGTGGGTTAATGGTTATGTTTAGGGTTAAATGTGAATGAGAGTTTAGGCTAGCTGTGGTTTGGGTAAAGGGCTAGGTTAAAGCCTAAATGTTAATCGGAGTTTGGATAGGCTGCTGTTCATGCCATGAAGTAGGTTTAGGGTTAAATGTTAATTGGCTAGCTGTGATTTAGGTTAAGGGTTATGTTAAGGGTTAAATGTAGATGGGAGTGAAGGTTAGCTCTGGTTTCGGTTGAGGATCAGGTTTACGGTCAGATGTGAATGGGAGATTAGGCTGGATGTGATCTAGCGTAAGGGTTAGGCTTAGGGTTAAATCTGAATGGAAGTTTGGGCTGCCTGTGGTTTAGGGCCTAAAATTGAGGCGGCCGGATATCAGAAAATTGGTATAATTGGCTCAATTACGGTAAAAATTACATTTGAAAGAGAATTTAGATAACCTATTAAATAGTCGGTACAAAAAGTGACCGTTATTGGTCTATCATGGCAAAATAAAAATTAAAATTTGATAAAAGAAACTATTCTACTCTAATAGTTTTTCCCCCTCGGAATGATACACTTTGGAATTACCTTACGAATCTGAAGAAGTTTCATTGTAATGTGAACAGACATGTTGCGACTGAACTAACCTGTTAGAGAGACCCCCAATAAAAGTCCACGTTAAAATATGCCTCGTTTGTGTTAAAAAGGAGTAAAAATAAGAACGGTTAAGAGATCAAAACTGTGTTGCTTTATAATGCTGCTGTTAAACCAGAATATTTTACCCTGAGAAAATGGTGAACGACAAGCAGAAATCAAATGGGCGGCGACTTGGCAACCTTAGAGATTAAGTCCAAACCAACAGAATTTTGGTGAACCTTCTTTAAAAACAAGATACCTTAGACTAAATAGAACGGATGGAATAACAGATTTCGTTTAAGATCAATTTTCGAATGTCGTAGTTAAGATCAACCTGGCATCCCTGATTACTCGCTTCGACCTATACACATACAATCCTCCGCTATCTAAAATTAGCAATTGCAGTTTCTTTGAAAGAGACACTATACAAACGTCCATTTTCAATGAATACAAAGCAATTAACAATGCCAAATGTTACGCCTTCTTTCACAATGTAAAGAGACATTCCGTTGTTAACTGGCCGGGAGCCAGTTGATTCTTTCTTTTACAAGTAAGCGCCCTTCTTTATTCGCTACGATTTGTATGACAACAAAACATAAACAACACACAGACGTTAGTTTCTTTTTATATATTACCTTTAAATACGTTTTCTATAATATCGAAACAAAAACGCAAATCAAGCTATTTTTCTACAGGGAGGGGTCGTTTTTTCACCGATATTTTCGAAAGTCGTCCCTCTAATTCGATTGTCTAGCCTAAATTTAAACTCACTTCACTTCCGCTTTGGCGATGGGCGCAACAGCGAACACGTCACATTTTTTTCCTCCTTGGCGGTACGGGTTCGAGCCTGTTTACTACTCCTATTCATTTTTCTTTCTCACAATTTTCTTTTTTTTTTTTTTGCTAAACCAACACCCTTACACACACGTTCACTTTCTTTTCCGCCTTCGCGTCACGGGTTCGAACCTGCCTGTCTACTACAACATTTTTTTTTTTTTGCTCAACACACACCTACAAACACCCGGGCAACGCCGGCAACCCGGCTAGTTAAATATATTTGCCACTCCTTGCGTAAGATAAAATATTCAATATTTTCCATAGTTTGGATTATTTGCATAATTCTTATTTCATATTTTATTAGCAGGTTGCTCGGCGTTGCTCGAGAGTAAAATACGCATAAATATTATATTCTAATTTACACAGCTAGGGTATATTATTATAGAGCTAATTCTCTGTCGATCATGATCCAATATATACCAACGATTTAAGAAATTATTTTTTAAAATATGACTTGGGTACAATCCGTCTTAATCGAAATCGAAACGGTGAGTCTTTATCGTTATTCAGCGCTCTAGATCGTTACCATCTGAACTATCGACATATGGATGTGAAAGGTTAAATATTAAGCACTGTAAGCACAGAATGCTTAATAATGCGCATGTGCAAAAGTAGCAGGAGTAACAGCTTTTTTCGATTCACCCATGGTAAGGTCAGCTGTTTTTGTTTCGAATTTGATTATTTAGATGCTATTTAAACAGACTAAGAACAAAATCAACAAAATTTTCCCGTGTCCTAATCCCCTATATATCAATTTTCAAGACCAAAATTCAGAGAAAGTTTGGTAGAGACTTTGTGTTTGTAAGAATATTTTTTCCTAAATGTATGTAGAAACTATGCATAAATAGAACTGCGCATAATAGTTAAATGAACCCAATCATTTCATTAGGAATGACAAGAATGATTAATTAAACGAAGTTCGTTTTTCAAATATGCAAATTAGTAAACTTTTATTTAGTAGCTTGCTTATCCATGACTGAGTATATTAAGTAGTTTCTTTTAATATTTTTTCAATACAAAGAGTAGGCTTTTGATATCAATATAAGTCTGACGAAAAACGCAACTTTATATATAGATATAGATTTTTACAAGGTCTCGCTCAAGATAACCACCAAACATCTCTAGGTGTTCCTATTTATAATGCCTTCCCACGGGACAGAGTTAAACACCAGGGTCGTTAATCTGCGGGGTAGTTCACTCTCGTTCCGACGTTCGTGGCAGAGAGAAAATCTCAAATAATTCTGTATAATTTGTATTTAATAATTCTTAAAATCACCCATACTGATTGCACGGTCCCTTGGCGCAATGATTATCTATATATTAATACCGTAGTTCCTTTCACGTACTTACAAGTGTCATGGTTTCCAGATTGTACATTATTCCATAAGACTAAAAAAAGGAGGCTAGAAGGTAATAACATACTACAGACATAAAATTAGTATATAGATACGTTAATTAAACGTTCGTAGTATGTTATCACCGTCTTTGCTCCTTTTTAATAAATAGGGTCATCCGATCAGCTAAAACGCAATATAAGAAAAAAATTAAAAGGAAAAAATGATGTCGCTTTTCGGCCGTACGTGAAACTACAATATATCTTCTTGGTCTTCTGTCTTTGTTCCAAGTGTAGTATTTGTTCTGTCTAAAGATTGTATAATGATACGAGGTTTCCGTTCGCGCCGGGCGTAAATACAATGGGAATATATCTCCTATAAGTATATTGAAGATAAACCGTAATAACCAGATATATTCTGACATTACGTTAACCTGCAATCTCTCTCCCACAGAAAAGACGTTGCGAGCCTATCCTTGTTTTATCGTTATTTCCATGGCAGGTGCTCGTCTGAACTCCAATCTCTGACCCCCCCTTCGCCAATCTTTCACGAAAAACACCCGTCTAGCCGAATCCACTGTGAAAAATTTCCCCCACTCTTTATCTGTGCCTAAATCAAAACGTGGATTTCATGAACAAAGCTTCTTTCTTAGAACTGCACGACTGTGCAACTCTGTTCCGTCTGCCTGCTTCCCACCTGACTACAACTATGATGTGTTCAAGTCCAACGTTAACAAATTCCTAATGAATCGCCCCCTTAAGTAAACACTTCTCAAATCTCCACACTAACGTAATGTACTTGCAATAACCCTTATCCCTGAGTGGCTTCCGGGCCTTGATAAGTGGTGACCACTGTGTAAAAAAACCCTGATTTCTTAGACAAATACGCTTACAGATTTAATAAAAGGATTACAGTAATATCGCGGGGTTTTAATTAAAGCTGGACGTTCTCATAATAGCCAGCAACAATATATTCCATATGAAAGATGCCGCCGTGGAATTTCTACGTGGAATTTCGCTAGTTATATATAAGTACAATTCCAGTAGTCTGGGTTGGACGTAAGTGTTGTTTGGAAATGATGGGTAGGAGGTTTTCGACGTCTGCTTTTCTCGGCATCTTATTTGGTAAGTGCTTTGTCATCCTCCATCTGTTTACATAAACAGTCAGAAAAAGCCGAACAAAAATTATTTTCCCCGGTTAAAATCCTGTACCAGTACCAGAATACCCTCCTAAACATATTTCGTTTGAGAAATGTACCTGAACAGATTTGTGAAAAGTAAGTATCCGTTCTACGTAATGGTTTCCGTGGTTGACGGTCTAGTCCTCAGTGCAAGCGACACTAATAATAAAAAGAAGGCTTTGTATTTAAGATGCAATTGATAAAATTTGAGAAATCGACAACCTTAACTCCCTGACTACGTCGAATAGAGAAACTTAGTAAGTAATGATTATACAATAACACCACAGATATTTCGCTAAAACAAAACAGGAATAGAAAAAGAAACATGAAAGAACAAATTACCTGTACTGTCAGATAGTAGAAATATAATGCTGCGCCAGAAAAGAAGGCACCAAAAGTGCTGAATACAATTGCATCGAAGCGCTGTAAAAATAAGAAGCAAAGAAAATATGAAATTACAAATGACGGATTGTCAGGAAATAGTTTTATTTTTAACTAGATGTCGATCTTCTTTTCTTTTTTTAAATCACTAATTAATTACTGCTTTTACACACACAGACAAACATATGAAAAAAGACCCCCTCTTTGGGTTGAGCACTGTCGTAAATAATCTCACTCGCTACTTAATTTGGCTGAAAAATGCGAAGCTCGCAGTTTGTTTACAAACAATCGTTTGAGCACTTTACAAGTAGCGGACGGATGTTTATTTAAATAGACACTCAAACAGATTAGTTGCAAGCACCGCTTCCGTGGTGAAGGGGTAGAACTGCCGACTGTCATCACGACGGTTCCAGTTCGATCCTCAGCTTCGTATAGGTGCTAGTCTAACGGCACTGATGAGTTGTGATACAACGAAACAAGACTCTATGTCGATGACTACACACACACATATATATATATGTATATATATATATATATATATATATATATATATATATATATATATATCCTTATTCGATTGGCAAAATTTTTGAATAATTGTGAAGAAGTGAACCATAGCGGAAATTCAGTCAACTAAAATAAGATGAAAAACGGAGTGAGGAAAAAGAAAAAAAAAATGGGGGAAGTTACACGTAACAAATCTACAATTCCGTAAAATAAATAAGTCGATTAAAAACAATATCGTTAAAATACACCCGAAGTGCTTTTCGTTCAGACTTTTCAAGGGTATTATTATTTATTTTTTTTTTAGAATATTTGGTAGTGGAATGGAGTAAGAGCCGAGAAGAGTTTAAAAAAAAAACTGTGACTACCCAAATAATTCTAATTGAAGCCGGAGGTTTCTCTGCTTGCACAGAGTAGGGGGGGGGGGCTGGAAATGATGGCAAGTGCTTCAAGGATAGACAGGTGGAACTTTGTACGTCCTATAAGGAAAACGTAAATCGTAAACTAAACGTTTTGGTTTCGATTCTCGGTGGTGGCGCAGGTGTCATTTTCTTTTTTTTAAATCATTACTATATATTGAGTCCAATGTAATAAAACTCGCTGTTCCCGGTCACGCATTGCTGTGGCTTAGTGTAAATGAAAAACAATGCTGAGGGGTATGGAAATTATATATATATATATATATATATATATATATATATATATATATATATATATATATATATATATGTCTACTTATGTTTTTGGGGTATGCATACAATCAATAAACACCCTAATCTCCCCATGCTAAGAACGGCTTCTGAAATAAACACCTCCAACCTTGTCAGCATATCCCAAAATCTTTAAAAGTTGACTTGTCTAATGTGACAGATGAGTTGGACGTAATCTAAAAATGTACCGAATTTAAAACGGAACAAAATTAAAATTTTCGTTTCAGAGCATTCTCCGCAAGTTTTACTATAAATCCTTATATTTTCAGTTATTTTGTATTTTCACCTTACAATTTAATAATCAAAAGGCTATTGTATTACTTGAATTTAACGTGAAAATACTATAGAAAATAGCACGCTAATATAAGTGCATAAACACCATATATAGTTTCATAACTATGAATGAATTCGCGTGTACTTTAAAAAAGTAATATTTCGTCGGTTGCGCTTTATTTTATTATGTTATTTATTACTGTCCTCGAAACAGTAAATATTAAGGGGTCAAAGTTCAACGATTTGACCTTTAAGAACTCTACCAAACTCCTCCGACAATTTTGGGTCTAAACACTCGAAATTTTAGATATAGGTTCTTTGGACATGGATCAAACTTAATAACCTGATTTGACCCCAAAATAGTCAATGTTAAAGGGTCATAATAGGGGTCAAAGTTAAAAAAATTGACCACTTTTCTTTTTTTTTGCTCAACATACACCTCCAAATAGCCGGGCAACGCCGGGCAACGCCGGGCAACGCCGGGCACCCATGCTAGTATATCTATAAAATGAACGTGTCTGTGCGTCTGTCTGTCTGTGTTTCTGTGTGTGTACATTTCCCTACGCAATAACTCTGTCGATTTTAATTCTACAGACTTGACATTTGATATACGGGGTACTGAGATTTGGGAAAATGTTTGTGATCGTTTTTCGCCCAGAAATTTGGCTATTAAGCGATCAAAATTCAAGGATTTGACCTTTGAGAACCCTACCAAATTCCTCCGACAATTTGGGGTTTAAACACCTGAAATTTTAGATATAGGTTCCTTTGACATGGATCGAAATAAATTGATTATAGCCAAAAACAATAAATTGTAAGGGGTCATAATAGGATTCAAAGTTAAAAAATAAAATTGACCTTTGTAGTCTCTACCAAATTACTTAGACAATTTCTGGTCTAAACATTTAAAATCTGACATAAAATGTATTCAGAGATAGGGCAAGCTTTTTAATCGGTTGGGGTCGAAAATTTTTAGTTACCAATATATAAATGTATGTATGTAGGTGTGTATGTTTGTATGTTAGCATGTGTACCTAAAACTTTTGACAGATGTGACTGATTTTACCAAGATCAGTATCGTTTTAAAGTCCGACCTTTTAGACGACAAATATTGAAAAATTGGCTAAAAACATTAATATCTTCATCTTCAACTGGGAACTTTTTTACAGGAGGGGTCGCTTTCTTCGGCGATATTTTTTAAAGTCATCGTCTCCTTTCGATTGTCTAGCCTTAATTTAAACATAAGTAACGTCCGGTGTGTTGGTGATCGTGACAGCAAAGAAGTCAGGTATTTCTCCCGTTCTTTTCCTCCTTCGCGGTATAGGTTCGAGCCTACCTTCCTACTCCCATTTTTTTTTTTTTGCTCAACATACACATCCAAGCACCCGGGTAACGCCGGGCTGAAATGCTAGTATATTTATATTTTGTATCTTGTGTACAGAAAATTGTTAGATGAGATAAGTCATTGGTACCGTGGGTTTCAAGGCCGATAATTAGGACCGTTTAAGATATCCATATCAAGCTCTCTTCAGCCAATATTCCTCTCTAAATACGCTCTTATTTTTCGGATTCTCCTTTGAATTGAGCACTCTGCTGGACTTCTTTTTCCAACAAATCTAATCACAATATATATATATATATATATATATATATATATATATATATATATATATATATATATATATATAAGGCATTACATTTAAACTAACGCATGTCGGATGCGGCGTTTTTAGTTGAATATTAGTTTCAGGTATGTTGAACAGGTGTGTTGTGCTTGTGTGTGGACATATAAGGAATCGCGGTTTATTACATCTGTAATTACCGTGTTGCTGTGAGTCGTGTGTGTGTTTTCGTGAGCGCGTGGGAGTGACTGCAAGGTTGGATGGTTGTTTACGCAACCAAAAACCACTAATCCTTGCAGGCCATCTAACCGTTCAGCACAATTGTTTCAGTTTCTAAACATTTACTGTACATATTGGAAGCAATGGTGTCCTGTTTACTGCCAGTTCACATGACCGCCTATGCAATTAA
>NC_136513.1:39340272-39410272 GCF_053919585.1 Euprymna scolopes
GTAATCTGTGGTTTATTACTTTAGTTTCAGGTTTTAGAAATTTAATACTAAATATAAACATACACATGCATAAACATACACACACATATATGCATACACCTATATACACATACTTACACGACGACACACTTATATACATATACATAGACATACACACACACCCATACATATACATGCATATATATACATACATATACACATATACATATTTATACACATACACACAAATACATACATATATATATATATACATAAATACATATAAATACAGACGCATACGCATAAATGTGGGAACCAAATAAGTAGTCAGATGTTAGTAAAAGATAAATAAGTAAGCGCATTAATAATAGTAATCCCTACACACATGCACAAATACATACATGCACACAAATGTACATACATACATACATATACACATCTATATATGTAAACAAGTATATTATTGATTAGTAAGTAAGGGAGGATAGTTGAATACCTGTGGAGATAGGTGTGTAAATAATTAAAGGTAAATGAATGAATAGATGGTGGTATATAATATAAAAATAAGATAGATTGTTGTATATAATATAAAAATAAGATAGATGGTGGTATATAATATAAATATAAGATAGATGGTTGTATATGATATAAAAATAAGATAGATGGTGGTATATAATATAAAAATAAGATAGATGGTGGTATATAATATAAAAATAAGATAGATGGTGCTATATAATATAAAAATAAGATAGATGGTGGTATATGATATAAAAATAAGATAGATGGTTGTATATAATATAAAAATAAGATAGATGGTGGTATATAATATAAAAATAAGATAGATGGTGGTATATAATATGAAAATAAGATAGATGGTTGTATATAATATAAAAATAAGATAGATGGTGGTATATAATATAAAAATAAGATAGATGGTTGTATATAATATAAAAATAAGATAGATGGTGCTATATAATATGAAAATAAGATAGGTAATGGTATATAATATAAAAATAAGATAGATGGTTGTATATAATATAAAAATAAGATAGATGGTGGTATATAATATAAAAATAAGATAGGTGGTGGTATATAATATAAAAATAAGATAGATGGCGGTATATAATATAAAAATAAGATAGATGGTGGTATATAATATAAAAATAAGATAGGTGGTGATATATAATATAAAAATAAGATAGATGGTGGTATATAATATAAATATAAGATAGATGGTGGTATATAATATAAAAATAAGATAGGTGGTGGTATATAATATAAAAATAAGATAGGTGGTGGTATATAATATGAAAATAAGATAGTGGTATATAATATAAAAATAAGATAGGTGGTTGTATATAATATAAAAATAAGATAGATGGTGATATATAATATAAATATAAGATAGATCGTGGTATATAATATAAAAATAAGATATATAATGGCATATAATATTAAAATAAGATAGATAATGGTATATAAACTAGAAATAAGATCAAATAAAGTAAAGTAAAATAAAAATAGGATGAAGTAAATAAAACATGGTATAAGGGTATATGAGGGAGGCGAATATACAGATATATATTGATCTCACTCTCCAAACACCCGGGCAACGCCTGGTATCCCCGCCCCGCTAGTATAATATAAAAATAAAATAAAGTAAAGTAAGATAAAAATAGGATACAGCAAAGGTAAAATAAAATATGGTATAAAGTATAAGAGTACGGGAGGGAGGAGAATACACAGTTTTCGTAAAGAACCCACTTTTCATCGCAAGTTACAATCCGGTCGAGAAACGAGTCGGTTTTGTTGCGTAAAAGAACATAGCAGCTTTATTGTTGTTGTTGTTGTCGTTCCATTCTTGAGGCATCCATTTATCAAGGGTTTTTTTTTCTTTCTAATCTCTCTTAAGTGCTTTGGAATCGTCGTATATATTACGGCTAATTGAGAAGGAAATTGTGCGTGAATTGGATTCGACTGAAGCTCTTAATTGATCGTTGTCAACATCCGATGGCCGACCACTACGTTCATCATCTTCAAGATACTCGTTGCTGCCACTAAATTTCTTAAGCCACCATTGCATTGTGGATTCAATAGTGGTTGCCGAGCAAAACACTGGATTGATATTGTAGGCTGTTTCAGCAGCTTTTGGACCTCTAATTGTGAGAATTTGCTCATTGGTCCACCGACGTAGTCGGATTTGGACCTTAGAATTCACCCTTCTCTTCTTGTCTATTCATTCGTTCCTTCCAAAATTCTCTATAACTTCTTGCTACCTTTTTCTGAAATTTTGCATGAAGTTACAACTAGGCAATGCAGAAAATGTAACATTCTCGGACTTTTGATAAACATTTTGGTTGCGGCACAAGGGGGGCAGAAGGGGTCAAAATGACCAAAAATGGCACTTTTTGTGGACATAAAATATTTTACCACCAATATATTTTGCTGAAAATTACTCAAAGGCAAGACCATGTGGATATAAATCTTAAAACATTATATTTGATTCTGGGAAAATTCTGGTTGCTTCCTCAGGGTGTCAAAAGCGGTCAAAAGCGCCTAAAATTGCATGTTTCGGTACATAGATTATTTCCGGTTATTAGATTCGAAAACAGCCTACAGAAAATGGACTCTGATTTATGAAAGTATGATAGGTTATGAGGAGGAAGGGTTGTAAATTTGGGTTTAATTTGGAGGTATCAAAACCAAAGCAAAATATGGTGAAAGTAAAAATAAAATAGATAAACCCCATAATTTATTATACCATACCTGTTCACATTGAAACACTTATCACAATATTCTGTGGATCTATATTAAAAAAATGTGTTATACTTTATGACAGATTTCCATTCTACGGGGGTCAGGCGCGAACGAACACCCCATAACTTTATTATACCATATTTCTTCGAGCTGAAACGTAATTATCAAAGGATACTTACGCAGATAGATATGAAAAGTCTTTATTAAAGTTTGTGCCGATTTCTATTCTATGGAGGCCAGGCGCTAACGCTGACCCCACAATTTTTTGTATCATCCCTATTTAAGTTAAAACATACTTATCAAAGTATTCTTATCTACATCTATATCAAAACACTTGTAAACGTTTTTTTTTTTTAATTTTTTTTTTTTTTATTTCCATACTTTGTGGACCAGGCGGGAACGCAGACCCCACAATTTTAATGGGCCACCGTTCTGCCAGATCAAACATACCTCTTCCTGTGTCTGAATATATCTTCTATCATTTTATGTAATCAGTTTTTTAAAAGAGTCAACCATGTAGAGCCTATTCCTGACCAGACACACACACACATTCAGCTTTATATATATATATATATATATATATATATATATATATATATATATAGAGAGAGAGAGAGAGAGAGAGAGAGAGAGAGAGAGAGTTTACGTACCCATAAGATGTGCAATGATAGTGCTTCATATGTACCAGATATAACGACCTCATGTAGACATAGAGAAATGAAATTGACAAGATTAAACGCACTGAGGAAAAAATGGATACATCCTGTCAGGCACATTGTTTGGTTCAGGAGATCAGAAAACATTTTGCGTTTGTAGAAGTTATTTAGCTGCTCGTGTATCCGATGAAAATCTACAAAACAAATATTATTAATAGATAAATGTTTTTTTTTAATGCTTTTGATTAATAATGAGGGTAAATATTTATTTATAAATGAATCTAAAATGTGGCACAATGCCAAAAGGGGAGATAATATGGTCTTAACCAACATATTATTAACTTACCTGGACTCTTTCACCAAAATACCAAACTCACTCCAAGAAAATCCCAACTAAAACTCGAAATATTATAAATACATGATGTGAAGATTTTATGACGTAGTAAATCTTATTTACAAAACGAATGAATATATACAACGTGACTAATTGTTTGTTAGTAAAAAAAAGCACTAATAATTGTGGCAGATAAGTAGTTTTGTCAGCCGAAAAAGTGTAGATCCCCACGAAAACTAACTTTATTTAAACACCACAGAAATGGGCCTACATCACCGACAAAACAGCCGACCTGTCAACTAATTGGGGTTAAAAATGGAGAAATAGATAAGGGGGAAAAGAGGAGCGATAGGAACAAACTAAAAAGGAGTGGGATTCCTGACTACATGCATACTCTAGCTAAATTAAATTTAGGAAAAATGCTTAAAATAACCTACTCTAGATATAGCGTCAAATGATCGTTCAGGAGCCCCAAAAGTCACTTCCAAAAAAGAACTCGAGACTAGCTCCGTTCACTCTGCACGAGCACGAAACTTTCGCCCACCTTTCGGTGAAAGTTACAGAAGAAAATTTCTTAGCCTAATACGCATTTTCAAGCGGTATTTGAAAATGAGGACAAGATGACGAGCAATGAAAGTCTCGTCTCCATAAACCTCCTTCTGTCAGGTCGACCAAATCACGCCTCTCATATAGATAGATAGATAGATAGATAGAATATAGGAAATTTTTTCAACATTTTAAAAAGGGGCAAAACTTTATTTAATAGTTGAATATCGTAAAATATGGGCTCATTTTTTCATTAAATACAAATCGCTATTTAATCTCTAACTGTGCATCGACCGACTACCATAATACTTGGTTCGCACTACCTCATCATTAAAAAGGCGCATAGAGAATTTCAATCAGATCAACCCAGTATTTTCCGAGAAGATTTATAGAGTACATGTGGTATCGTGGTGATTAATCCTTAATAATCCCTAACTGTTCCCCAAACAGATGCAATAGTAGTTAGTTCGCTGTACATTGCTATAATAAAGGATCATACAAAATCTCAGCGGGATTGATCCAGTAATTTTCGGTAAAACTTCTTATAGAATTCGGAATAATCCATTATACTGCTTTTGTTTATTTATACGGTAATGTATTTAGATAGTAATCTTTACATGGTTTTCTACTTATTGCAGTTGTGATACACATATATATACCCAAAATTATATATATATATATATATATATATATATATATATATATATATAAATTTGGTATTTGGGTCGATTTGTTTCTGTTAATTGTAAAACAACGATATATCAGTTTTATTGTAAGATATTTTGGTTTGCTTTAGTTTAATTCTTAAATTAATCGATACCTTTTTAGATTCGGTACGTTTGACAGAATAGAATATCCTGTCATATGACGTCACATTTGTCTACGTTTTTTTTAAAGAAGGTTTTTTTTATAACCAAGATGAATTGAATTCATAAATAAGTAGTACATTGCAGAAAAAAATCGATCAACGTATATTACACCCGTCCAACTCCGGGGATGTCATCTAGTAAAACTAAAATTTTATTGTTATATTACAACTACGGGTTTATCAATAATCCTTATTTATCGATTATTGTGTGCATCGACCGGATACCATAATACTTAGCTCGCTCTACCTTATCATAACAAAGGTGCATACAGAATTTCAATTAGATACGTCCGGTACTTCCCGAGAAAAGGTATAAAATACGTGTAGTATTGTTGTACTTAATCCTTCATAATGCATAAATTATTCATAAATTTGTATTTGAGTGTAATTGTTTCGTGTTAATTGCAAAACAACGATATATCAGAATCGTTTTATTGTAATATATTTTTACTTGTTTTCGTTTTATTCTTAAACTAATCGATAACTTTTTTAGATTCTTTGCGTTTGGCAGAATATCCTGTGATATGACGTCACATCTTTCTACGTTTGTTAAACAGGATTTTTATAAACAAGATGAATTGAATTCATAACTAAGTAGCGGTTTGCAAAAACAAAAATATGGTTACACGTATTTTAGATCTGTCCAACGTCGGGTGTGTCATCTAGTAAAATTAATAAATTTGTTGTTATATTACAACTACGTTTTTATCGTTTGTTGCTGAAGTGTCACTAATTTAATACAAAACAGTGACGCATAAAAAAAAACATTTTAAATGGCTTTAAACATTTTAAGTTCGCCATGATTCATAAACAAAGATATATTTTTTAATGAGTCATAGGGAACTTTTAAATTCTAAATACATCTGTTATGCACATCGCAAATAAATTCATCTTCTAATTTAAATAAGAAAATATCAATCAAATATTTTAATAAACTTACAATGATAATAATAATTATTATTATTTGGGGCGGCTTAGTGCCACTCAAATTCGAGTATAGACCAATGGCCACTGCCAGCGAGAAATCAATGGTAAGTGGCTGTTGCGATGATGCAAATGTATTTGCAAATTCTATCGAAGGAGGTGGAGAGAGCTTGACGTCTGGGGAGACTTGTTGTCACTCAGCTTCCAGAGACCACCACAGGTTTCCAATCAGATCGTTTGTTGACTTGTGTGAAAGCTGCATCTTAGCAAATAATAACAATAATAAGATTAATAATAATAATAATAATAATAATAATAATAATAACAACAATAATAATAACAATAACAATAATAATAACAATAATAACAACAACAACAACGACAATAATAATAATAATAATAACAATAATAATAACAATAATAATAACAATAACAATAATAATAACAATAATAACAACAACGACAATAATAATAATAATAATAATAATAAACGACTGCATTTTGAGCGTACAGACAAATGGCACAAGCGTAAACCCGCAACAGCACTCGAAAACGAGTACCACAAAACCCTAACCCTAACTCTAACCCTAACCCTAAACCCATCCAAACAAAAAGATCAGATTTCCTAATAATTAACAAGAAAGAAAAATCCTGTCAAATCATGGACTTTGGTGTCCCAGCTGACCATAGGGTGAGTATGACAGCAAACCAGAAACGAAGCCAATACACGCAGCTAGCCAGAGAGTTAAAAGGGATTTGGATGCTGAAGAAAATCAAAATAGTACCGATTAGTAGGAACACTAGGAACAATTCCGAAAAACTTCGAAAAAAGAATGGCAGAAATTGGAATCAGAGGAATAACTGCAAAAATAGAACGCTTAACGATAATGAAAACGGCTGAAATATTAAGGAAATGTGGGGAATAACACAAGACAATACAATATATAGGATGGGATTCAGAGGTTTGGAGACCGCCTAAAACATCGAGGATTTGTAGTTTTTTTCAGTTGTCCTTCCAGACGACTTGATACTACTCCTAGTGTACCAACTACGACCGGCATTATTTGTTTTAACCCCGTGTGTATGCCTTATTCCAAGGCCAATGGAGCATAATTGCTCCATTTCTCATTCTTCTTCTCTCTCACATTCCTCTCCCAGGGTACAGAGAAGTCTCCCAGGGTACAGTTTTTTGAGGCCTTGCCAATATTGACCAAATCCGGACGATTATGTTCAAATTGCTTGGTCGTTATGACACTTTTGTGCCACCGTAGCTCTACCTTGCAATCCTCACTTGTTTTCACTTCATCAGGAACCTCCTCAAACCATTTTCCAGCACACTTCACCCCAACCGTCTTACACACCTCTCAATATATCCGGAGTCCCATGCGATCGTGTCTTTTACGGTAGTATCTCTGGGCCAGTCCACTACACCCGGCTGCAAGGTGCGCAATTGACTCTGAGGTCTTACCAAAAATCCGGCATTCTGCAGCAATTTCCTCTCCTAGAACCACTTTTTTGAACAATCGTGTTCCTAATGCCTGCTCTTGTGCTGTACAAAAAAAAAGCTTCAGTACTCTTAGCCAGATACCCATCTCTAAGCCATTGCCATGATCTTTCATCAGCCACTTCTGCTATATCCTGGAAGAACCATCCATGCACTTTCTTCCTAGCCAGTTCCTCTGCCCTTTCTCTATCCATGCGTTTCATATAATCAGCCTTGGTCTCACATACCTCCACTTCATTGGCCACAACCTTAAGCATCCACTCCCCACTTCTAGCCACCTGCTTCTTCAACGACATATCCGTTCTAACACAATCTTTTACACTTTTCAATCCTCTCCCACCATCTTTCCTCTTTTGATACAGCCTTGCTACGCTACTTCGAATGTGAAATTTACCAAACATTGCTAAAAACTTTCTTGTATTGATATCCATGGTATGCAAATCCTTAAAATTCCCGCACTGTATCTCAAAAGACTAACTGCCCATCCATTTACTGCTTTCATTAGATTTCCTCCATGGAGTTTCGACTTTGCAATTAGTTTCACTCTTCTAAGATACTCCTTCCTGACTTTTTCTTTCATTTCTCTGTTCATGATGCCTACACTCTCCAGCACTCCCAAATATCTATATCCTGTATCTTCTATTTCTTTCATGATTTCTCCATTTGGCAGCACTATTCCATTCGAATGAACATTTACTCCTCTTTTCACCACCAGCACCGCACATTTACTAATCCCAAACTCCATCCCAATATCTTCTGAGTATGTCCCCACAAGTTCTACCAGTCTTTCCATTTCCTTTTCATTTCTACCGAATATTTTTAAAGCATCCATAAACATTAGATAGTTGAGGCGCTGTCACCAGATCCAAAGTTATACCCCAGTTTTTCTCTCTTCAAGAGGATGCTCAGTGGCATCATTATCATTACAAAAAGAAGTGGCGATAACGACTCTCCTTGAACGTTTAATGCCAACCTGCCCCATCCCCTCTCTGTTTGCTGTAAGCACCGTTTTCCATTGAGCCATACTTGTCTCCAAAAGCCCTACTATATTCTCAGCAACCTTCATCATCAATAGTGTTTCACGTATCCATGAATGAGGAACCATGTCATAAGCCTTTATGTAATCGATCCATGCTACGTTCAGATTCCTCTTCTTCTTCTTCTTCTTCTTCTTCTTCTTCTTCTTCTTCTTCTTTTTCGCATCCTGCATTATTGCTTTATCAATTATTAGTTGCTCTTTAATACCTCTCAAGCCTTTCCGGCACCCTTTTTATTCGTCAGGAAAAACACCATTACTCTCTAGATGTTCATAAATTTTCTCTGCAAATATTCCAGTCAACAGTTTCCACATCAATGGCAGACAAGTAATCGGTCTATAATTATTGGCATCTGTTCCTTTTGCAGGATATTTCCTAATCAGTGTTATTCTTCCCTTCACAAGCCAATCAGGGACATCTCCCGACTCTACACCCCTTTGCAGAGAAGCAGCTATAGGAGGATAAAGGCATGGAAACTGTTTAAACCAGAAGCCCATCACTCTATCTGGACCAGGTGCCTTCCAGTTTGTCATCCTTCGTATGCCATCTTTAACGTCATCGATGGTTATCTCAACGTTCTTCATCTTCTGCATTTCTGATAGCCACTCAGGGATAAGGGTTATTGCAAGTACAATACGTTAGTGTGGAGATTTGAAAGTGTTTACTTAAGAGGGCGGTTTATTAGGAATTTGTTAACGTTGGACTTGAAGACATCCAAGTTGTAGTCAGGTGGGAAGCAGGCAGACGGAACAGAGTTCCACAGGCGTGCAGTTATAAGAAAGAAGCTTTGTTCATGGAATCCACGTTTTGATTCAGGCACAGATAAAGAGTGGGGGAAATTTATCACAGTGGATTCAGCTAGACGGGTGTTTTTTGTGAAAGATTGGCGAGGGGGGACCAGAGATTGGAGTTCAGACGAGTACCTGCCATGGAAATAACGATAAAACAAGGATATGCTCGCAACGTCTCTTCTGTGGGAGAGAGGTTGCAGGATAGAGCCTTTCTCTGACCTCTCCCAACCAGCTATCCTTCTCATTATATCGCCCTTCGACGGACTAAATCTCAATCCAGAACTTCCTTGCGTCTTTTGCATTTGGAGTGTTGTTATTTCCTGCCTGTTTACTACCATTTAATTCTTTATACAGCTGAGACTCATTGTTCCGGAAAAGGTTCCACCGAAATGCAACACTTTTTCCAACAAAGTTCCTAATTTTTATACCACCAGTGTGGACCTTCTCTTTCAATATTGTTAGAACGTTCATCGTTCCCTTTTCCAGCAATCTATATTTCAAGCTCGTTCTTTGCTTTCTGTCCTAGTTTAACTCCTTTTCTTATTTCTTCGATTCTACCAATATCTTTCCGCCACCGTTTAATACTTTCTTCAAGCCGCTTCTGCCAGTGTGACCTTCTATCCTTCATTTTTCCCTTGTTCTTCTGTAATAAGCCAAGACGATTCGCAATAACGTTAAGTTCCGTAATCGATATGTTCTTTCTTATGATGTTGTGAATTACTCCTTGAATTATTTTACCTCGTTTTTCACCTTCCGCTTATCACTACACTTCATACTTGGAATCTCTATGGTATCGTCTCTAAGAAGAACTTCTCTTAACTTCTGAAGTACTTCTTTTTCTACAGAAGTCAAAATTCAAACTTCATCACCACTTCTCCATACATCTGCTCCTTTAACTGACTCCATTGTCTGAGAGTCAATGATCTCATCTGCCTTAGATCCTTCAAACTCTTTCTCATTACTTCCCCTCACCATAGGATTCCATACCTCCTCAGTTGCCTGCCTCTCATCATCGTTTACATTTCCCTTCTTCACTTCCAATATCTCAATTCGTTCATCAGAGCTAGTTTCATCAATTTTACTTTCCTTATTCCTCATTTCATTCCTAACCATCCATTCAATCTCTTCTCTTGCAACCACTGAAAGTAGGTTGTTAATTTTAATTTGTTTTAACTGGGATACCAAACTTGCGACACTTCTAGGTCCTCCTCCTCTCGATTCCCATTCTTCCTTCATTTTTCGGATATATCCACCAGATTTGGTTCTTCCACTTCTTACAAAGCATTCCCACAGTACTCTTCTTTCCTCATCCGCCATGTTTTTTTACATTTCCTGTTCCAAATCCCTTCGTGTCTTGGGACCATCTCTGGCAATTCTTACTCCCCCTATATCCAGCCACATCCTCAGAATTTCGAACAGTTGTATGATGACGACAGGACCCACCCTGCAGACCAGTGGGACACCTATCTGACAAGATGTTCTAGCCTCATTCACGTCGTTATTTTCAATATTTTGATTTGACATTCTCCCATAAATGGGGTTACTGAATTTAAGGTTACACTACCACCGATAGTTTTATCGAGACATTATCCCTAGGAGGGTGCTCCACCAAGGTCAAAGATCCCCTCCTGACCTTTTTTCTCCATCACCACCACTATTCCCATTACCACCACCAACAACAATAGAAATAAAATCTACAATGATAATGGCAACACTAATATTGGCAGCAATAATATTAACAGCACAAACAACAATAGCAATGAGAGCAAAAACAACACCTACCATTACAGCTATAGTAATAATAAAAAAATAATAAAATCATACCACCATTAAAACCACCACCACCACTACTACTAGTAGTAATAATAATATTAGTGGTAATAGTAATAACCAATAAAGTAAATTTGTTTTTTTAAATAATAATAACAATAATAATGATAATGATAATAATGATATTAATAATGATAATGATAATAACAAAAATAAAAATAATAATAATAAGTAGAAGACAATAACAATAGCAATAATAATAATAATAATAATAAAAATAATAATAATAATAATAAAAATAATGATAATAAAATAATAATAAAAATAATAATAATAATAATAATAACAATAATAATAATAATAATAACAATAATAATAATAATAACAATAATAATAATAATAACAATAATAATAATAATAATAATAAAATAATAATAATAATAACAATAATAATAATAATAATAATAATTATAATAATAATAATAATAACAATAATTATAATAATAATAATAATTATAATAATAATAATAACAAAAATAATAATAATAATAATAATAATAATAATAATAGTTTAATTAACTAATAGACTTTCTAATAATTCTTAAAAGTACAAAATGGATTTTAGATTTTCTGTAAGCATCTTTATTATTCTTCCCTTCTTTTATTCTTACATACTTACATTTTATAATCGAAGTGTCGAAATTTTATCCATATTACACTCATCCTACTTGTTTTTTTTTTTTATATTAAAATGTTATTTAAGCTTGTTGCGCCAAGTGCCTTCATGTCTTACGTGAAACTATTTCCATAAAAATATGTCGTACATGAGTGAATTTAATATACACTAATAATAAAAAAATAATATTAATAAATTAATACACAATTAATATTGATAATTTTAATACTAATTATAAATTAATATACAAATTATAATAATAGTAATACCTCTGTTACACGCATCGTAACAAATTCTTCTCCAAACTTAAATAATAAAATATCAAAAATATTTAATAAATTAATAGATTTTATAATAATCTTTTTACATTGAATATTATTTTTAGATACTTACGTCAAGTAACACACACATATATATATATAAATACATATATATGCATACATATATATACATATACATATATACACATGCATATACATATACATATACATACATATATATGAATACATACGTACATACATGTATATAAATACATGTATATACATATATATACATATATACACACATATATATACATATATTTACATGCATGTATATATACATATATATACATACAAATATATACACATATGTATATATATATAACATAAATATATATATATGTATAGATATATATATACATAGATAGACATACGTATACATATATATATATATACATATTTAAACATACATATATATACGTACATATATATACATATATATATCTATATATACATATATATATAGATATATATATACATACATTTATATAATACATATATATATACATACGTATATATACATATATATATATACATATATATATACATTTATATAATACATATATACACATACGTATATATATACATATATATATATACATATATATGCATATATATCCCTAAGTATATATATACATATTACATACATATATACATACATATATACATATATATATACATATATATACATACATATATATGCATACATATATGTATATACATAGATTTATATGCATATATACATACATAAATATACATATATATACATATATATGTGTACATATATATATACATATATACACATAGATATATATATATATGCATATCTATACATATATATATACATTTGTTTATACATATATATATACATATATATGCATCCATATATACATGCATATATATATATATATTTGTATATATATATATATATATATATATATATATATGGGTATATGTGTGTTTATTTCTGTGATAATATACTTTTTTCTTATAATATAAACCAACCCTTATTAAGAAGACCAATGTAATAACAGAAATATACTGAATGAATAACAAAAGTCTATGTTCCCAAGTTCATGATGTAAACTATCTTACAATGTATTTCTTTAATTCCGTTGACTTTTACACTTCTTGACTTTGTCTGTTCTCAAGCAAAGTGTGTTTTGACATGATTAAAAATTCGAAAATATTATGTTTACATTACTCCATTTTGAATTTAGAAACAAAGTAACTAAATCCAATCCATTAGTACTGAAAATTCTATTAATTTAGGTATATTCTGAAAAAAAATGCAGTATTTCTTTATTAGTAATGGGGCTACCCGGCGTTGCCCGGATGTTTACAGGCATGTGTGGTTTTGGGTAAATCAAAACAAATGGATAAAAGGAAAAATTGTTGCCCGGCTGTTTGTGTCGAGAGGGGGGGGTGCAAAAAAGTTTTGGCAGGTAAGTAGGAAGGATCGAACCCGAAGCCTTAAGGGGAAGTTGGAAAATAAAGTGTGAAAAAACCGCGCGAAGTTAAGAAAACGTAACTTGAATTAATTTTAGTATTAAGATGTGGCAGGTGCCCGTACTTAATGATTTAATGGGGTCATCTTTAACCGCGGGGCAGATTTTATTTATGTGGGTCAGTTTTTGTTTTCTTTTTGTTTCCCGAAGATGTCGTGGGGGAAATCAGCTCCCCATAAAAAGGGGATTGTCCAAATTGAATAGCAATTGTCTGATATCAGAGGAGACTCCGCATTGATCAATGCTGATTGCGTTTGGACGTTCCCGGCGATCGCACAGGGACGATTTGTTAAGCTTAGTTTCGCTTTTATACGAAAAAAATAACACGCGGCGATCCAAAATTGTGGAATATTTAGCTTTTCAAAGTCGAGCAAATTAAATAGGCGACCCCCGTTGTTAACTCGTAAATATTACGATTTACACGTGACATAAAATGTTTTAGGAATGAGCGAGCCGGGCGAGAACCAAGCGGAAAACGCCTTTTGTGGACATACAGGAAAAGCGAACATACATACATACATACATGCATACATACATACATACACATTATAGCTTATTAAATTATAGATTAGATTTATTATTTATCAAATAATATTCATAAATAGATAAATATAAAACATCCATAATCATAATCTATTACACATGTTTGCATATACGAAACTAAACAGGAAAAATTGTATATATACATATATACATATATATACATATATGCATATATATATATATATATATGAATACATACAAATATTCGCCAGCTCCGCGACATCGTAAGTAAAGAATGTAAGATTATTCCAGTAGCTACATGTGAAGCTCTGATAAGGGGAAAATACATAAATTCTGTTATATATGCTGCAGGCAGACTACTTTTTATTGTATAAAAAAAAATATTTTTTCAGTGTTGTCCCATGAAGCGATATACTTATATATTGGAATACATATGAGATGCAATGACATACCATGAAATACATACATATATGCACACACACACACACACACACACACACAAACACATATATATATATATATATATATATATATATATATATATATATATATACAGGCATATACATAGATATACAGAACATATATATTAATGCATACGTATATATAAATACATACATATAAATACATACATACGTGAATATACGTATATATCCAATAACCGGAAATTATCAATTGGGTTCAAATCTGGAAATATTCTTGGCCAGTCCATCAACTCTATCCCCAGCCTCTTCAGTAAAATGATGGTTTTCTTGAATATGTGTTTTAAGTTATACCATGCTGGAACACTGCTAGGCGAACCAGTTTCTGGAGGGAGGGGATCATGCTCTCGTGCAGTATTTTACAGTACATGTTGGAGTTCATGTTTCCCTCAATGAAATAAAACTCTCCAATACCTGTAGCCCTCATGCAACACCAAACCATGCTTGACAGCAGGTGTGGCGTGCCGCATCAGGGAGCGATACAGGTCCCTATTTGGGGGAGATTGAGACCTCTAAACACTGAGTAAGCCCGGGTAATTGTGCTTATATTGTCTGTTGAACATTAGTGGGTGCCCGGACAGCGGCGGGTAACTTAGCTGGAAGGATGAATTTATTGTGTTTTTGTAACGAAGATATATTATTTTATTGTTTGAGAAAAATGACAAAAGATATCACTTGAAGAGTTAGAACGAAATATGTTTTCGTTCTTTGCCTGACGAATCAACAAGTCAACTGCAGACCAGCTTAATGCGGATACTGGTCTCCCTTTTATGTGTTTTTAAATCAGAGAATTGCTTCTCCTAGTGGAATTGCCTTCACCACGGCTTACAGGATCCTTCTCCTCCCCTCATATATACACACACATATATATATATATATATATGCATATATACATATATAGACATTCATATATAGACATAAATATATAAATACATATATACATAAATATATACATAAATAGGCATATATAAATACATATATACACAAATATATACATATATATAGACATATATACATATATGTATACATACATATATACATAAATGTATACATATATGCATATATATATGCATGTATATGCACATATACACATACATATATATATATACATACGTATATATACGTACATATATATACATATATATATACCTACATATATACATTTATATACATATATTTACATAAACATATATATATATATATATAGGTACATATATATACATACCCACACACATATATACATACACATATATACATATATAAACATACACATATATGCACACATAGAAATATACATATATACATATATATGCATAGATGTACTCTCACATACATTTATTCATATCCATACATATATATGTATATAACACACACACACACACACACATATATATATATATATTTACATACAAACACGTACGAAGATGAGATGTGACAGGTGTTCTCCATCGATGTTGACTGCATCTCCCTTCCACTTAATCCGAATGATTATCGAATCGTGGAGACGACAGCTGTGGAGAGTTTAGCGAGATGTTGCCACCTTATTTTGCTTGACCCTGTTGCTGCCACGATGAAGCTTTAAAGGAGAGATACACCCACGGTATAAGTCTTGAGGGAAAATTATGGTGCGTAATCGCAAGTACTAGCTCTCCATTGTTGGATTGTCAGAGACTAAACCGGCACCCATATCAAACTTGCTTAATAAGGAGTCATATTAGACGTAAAGCAGAACTAAAATAGTAAATATTAAACAGGGTATTAGCACGAGTTTCCACCGTAGGTTTATTAGTCGGTCTGACACATATATTCCTATATACATATAAACATAAATACATCTAGACATACAAAAATATGTTTACATATAAGTACATGTATATATAAATACACATATATATATATAAATATAGTTACATATATAAATATATATGCATATATTACATATAAATACATACATATATAAATAGTTACATATATGTGCATATACATGTAAAAATACGTATATGTGAATATATATGTATACATATATATATACATATGTATACATCGATAAATATACATATATGTATACATATATATATATACATACACACCTACATATATGTATACATATATATACATACACACTTACATGCATATATATGTATACATACATATACATATACATATGTATGTATACATATATATATGCATGTATATGTATATATACATATATATACATAATTACATATATACATAGATATATATACACACACATATACATATATATACATATATATTATTCATATATATGCATACATATATATACATACAATAAATACATACAGAATTATATACATGCATAAATATGTTTACATATAAATACATGTATATATACATACAAATATATATATATAAAATATAGTCACATATATAAATATGTATGCATATATTACATATAGATACATACATATATAAATAGTTACATATATGTACATATAGATGTATAAATACGTATATGTGAATATTTATGTATACATATATATATACATATGTATACATCGATAAATATACATATATGTGTGTATACATATATATATATATACATAAACACTTACATGCATATATATGTATACATACATATACATATGTATGTATACATATATATATGCATATATATATGTATATATATACATAATTACATATATACATATATATATATACATACATATATATATATATATCATTCATATATATGCATACATATATATGCATACATATACATATATATTATTCATATATATTCATAGGTATATATACATACATATACATATATATTATTCATAGATATATATACATACATATACATACTTATATAAATACATACAGAAGTATATACATACATATTTATATATATGCATATAAATAACGTAGATATGTATATACATATATATATACATATATATACATTCATATACATACATATATACACGCATATATACACATATGTATATATACATATATATACATACATATATATATACATACATAAATATGCATACACATGCATATATATAACCATATATATAGATATATTTTTATATACAGATATATATACATATATACATATATATACATAAATATATATATACACATACGCATATATATATACAAAATATGCATACATATATATATACACATACGCATATATATACAAAATATACATACATATATATACATGAATATACATATATATATACAAAGTTAGAAAAGCATTACATCCAAGACATGAAAATTGTTAAACCCAATGTTTTTACTATAGATTTTAAAAACAAAGTACAAGATTCAATTTGAAATTTATTTATCTTCAAAGTGTACTTTTATACATTTTACAAAGTAAGGTATAAAAATTTAATGCCTTACTTTGTAAAATGTATAAAAGTGCACCTTGAAGATAAATAAATTTCAAATTGAATCTTTTACCTTTATTTTTAAAGTCTATACTAAAAACATTTTCTTTAAAAATTTTCATGCCTTCGATTATATGCTTTTCTAACTGGTAACGTATCTTTTTAAGATTATATTTTATTTAATTTATTAATTTTGATTTAAAAAAAATGTATTTGGTTTTGTATGTATTTATGAAAACTTTCCTACTCTCTATTTCAGTTTCTATTTCTCCTCACACTACACCTCATTTTTGCAACCACTCTTTGTATTATAACAGGTCTGAATATTCTCTCTGTTTCAGTTTGTATTTTTCCTCACAGCACAACTCTTTTTGCAACTCTCTCTATTTCATACATGTCTGAATAATGAGAAAATCTGAATTTTTTAGCAAAAACTTTAAAATAACATTTTTGATCAATTTTTTATAAACTTCTTTCAGAATAGAAAATCTTTAAAATTTAATAAGGAACATATTTCATATAGGTTTCATTTAAAATAATCAGTAGATAACGAGAAAAATAGAGATGAAAATTTCTTAAGGACTGTATAACTGGTTACGCTCAATAGTAGTACTCGCTTGCGAAAGTCTTTGATATTGTTATTCTATTATTATTATTATTAAAAACATTTTGTGTCCTAAAAATATACAAAAATAAATAAATAAAATTTAAAAAAAAATGTCGACTGTCGCCACAAAAATTTTACACGCAGGAACTTTTGCAGTCGGTAGCTATAGTCTGTCAAGATTGAAGCAGCAACTATATATATATATATATATATATATATATATACAGGTGCGTACATATATATATACATATATTTGTACGTTTATATACATACATGTATATATACATATACATGTAGATATACATACATATATACACATGCAAATATATATGCATCCAATCGTTATCAGGATCCATTGTTGTTATTATCGTTATTTTTCTTTTAGGCTGGATGCATTTATAGTTTTTTTTATTGATTATATATCCATATGTATATAAATGTATATAGACATATAGATATAATATATATACATATATATAAGTATATATGCTTTAATATATGTATATATAAATATATGTATATATGAATACATACATATATGTATATATGAATACATACATATATGTGTACATAAATACATACATGTATGTATACATGAATATATATATATATATATATATATATATATATATATATATATATATATGTATGTATTCATTGCTCCCATACTTACGAAACTATTTAAGCGCTGCCTTAAGGAGAAGAGCTTTCCGACTCCCTGGAAGACCTCATCAGTTTGCCCTGTATTTAAGAATTCAGGTGATAAGTCATCTCCCTCTCAGTACAGACCAATAAGTCTCCTGTGTGTTAAGAGTAAGTTGCTGGAATCCATATTAAATAGTGAAGTAGTCAACCACCTCCACAGGAATAACCTTCTTAGTGACACGCAATATGGTTTCCGCTTTGCAAGATCTACCGCAGATGTGCTGACGGTTATATCCCACAGGATTAGTGAATCTCTTGACAAAATCTTCCTTTCTAGGGCAATTGCTCTTGACATATCAAAGGCCTTCGACAAGGTATGGCATAAGGGTCTACTTCACAAGATTTCCAGCTACGGTATAACTGGAAATATTTTCTCAATCATTAAATCATTTCTCTCCGATAGGCTCATAAGAGTAGTGGTAGATTGACAAAAACTCGGAGGCCTGCAATATAAATGCTGGAGTCCCTCAGGGGTCAATCCTGGGCCTAACTCTCTTTCTGATCTACATCAATGACCTCCCTAAACACATACTTAAATCATTCGTTGACATCTATGCTGATGACACGACCATCTACGGCAACACATCAAAGGCTGTAAATGACAAAGTTCTCTCTGATTCTCTCTCCTCTGATCTCGAGCGCGTGGTTCAGTGGGGGAAGATGTGGCTGGTTACCTTTAATGCATTCAAAACCAAACACCTATCCTTACATCATCAACGCTCTGATCCCCATCTGGCATCAATTGTGATGGATAGCTCTCGTCTGGGTGAAGCCCCGTGTTTTGACAAGCCTCTGGGTTTGACCTTTACTCCTCATCTGAAATAGAACATGTACATCAAGCCCGTTGCCAAGGTCGCTGGAAATATGGTGGGATGCTTCTACCGCTCCAGAAGATATCTCACTACTTATGCAATTCTCTATCTATATAAAAACCAAGTACGTCCAAGGATGGAATACTATTGCCATGTCTGGGCAGGAGCTGCTAAAAACAGCCTATCCTGCCTTGACAGAGTACAAAATAGACTTCGTGGCTTAGTGGGGGATGCCCTTTTCTCTACCCTGCAACCTCTCTCCCACAGAAGAGATGTTGCGAGCATATCCTTGTTTTATCGTTATTTCCATGGCAGGTGCTCCTCTAAACTCCAATCTCTGGTCCCCCCTCGCCAATCTTTCACGAAAAACACCCGTCTAGCTGAATCCACTGTGAAAAATTTCCCCCACTCTATATCTTTGGCTTAATCAAAACGCGGATTCCATGAACAAAGCTTCTTTCTTAGAACTGCACGCCTGTGGAACTCTGTTCCGTCTGCCTGCTTCCCTCCGGACTACTTGGATGTCTTCAAGTCCAATGTTAACAAATTTCTAATGAATTGCCCCCTTAAGTAAACACTTCATCAAATCTCCACACTAACGTAATGTACTTGCAATAACCCTTATCCCTGAGTGGCTTCCGGGCCTTGATAAGTGGTGATCACTGTGTAAAAAATATATATATATATAAATATGAATACATATATTTACACATATATATCGATAAAAGTGAAATTGTCTGTGTGTGTGCATTTCCCTATATAACTACTCTGTCAAAATTTAGTCTACAGACTCAAGATTTTACATAAGGGGTATGTGGATGTGCGAAATGTTTTTAATCGGATTTTGGCCAGAAATTTGGCTGTCCGGGTAGCACAGTTCAACAATTTGAACTTTGAAAACTCTACCAAACTCTTCCGCCAATTGCGGGTGTTAACACTTTTAATTTAGATGTAAGTTACTTGGACATGGATCAAACTTTTTAATTTGATTTGATCTTAAAATAATAAATGTTAAAGGATGAAATTTGGGGTCAAATTTTAACAACATTTAACCTCTGCGTTCTCTACCAAATTATTCAGCCAATTTTTGGTCTAAACATTTGAAATTTTACATAATGTGTATTTAGACATAGCGCAAGATTTTTAAACTGTTTTTGATCGAGAATTTTACTGCCAAAGGGTCAAAGTTCAAATGACTTTGCTTTTGCGTTCTCTACCAAATTATTCAGCCAATTTTTGCTCTAAATATTGTAAATTTTACATAAAGTGTATTCAGACATTCCTCAAGCTATTTAATCAGTTTTTGAGCGAGAATTTGGCTGGCAAGCGGTCAAAGTTTAGACCTCTGCAGATTCTATCAAACTCCTCCGCCAATTTTGGGTATAAACACTTGAAATTTTAGATATAGCTTACTTGGTCATGAATAACACTTGTTAATATATATATATATATATATATATATATATATATATATATGCATATAAAGTTATGAAAAGTACATAAGGCCCGAGCAAAGCCGGGCTGAACTGCTAGTGTGTATACATTAGGAAAAATATGCTTACTCGTTTAACTTTCACCGTTTATTTATCCCAATGCTTTTATTTATGAAACGCAATATATGTAAAATATAACTATAGAAAATTGAATGAATAGTATATATAGAAATCGTGTTAGTATATAAAAGTATATTTCCATTATTTCTTTTTACATGTGTTTCTATTTACTTTGCCAGGGTCGTTTTTTAATGTGGAGGCAAAGTGTGAACAAACAAACAAACATACAGGAATACGAATTTATTATATCATATGTACACGGAATTTTTTGCGTTTTTTTTTTTTTTTTTTTTTTACTTAGAAGTACAGAGGAAGATCTTTCGCCTAAAACAAAAATTTTTTGATCGAAATAAACACCACCGGAATCAACAAACTTTTGCCAACGCAAAACAAGTGTATTTATGTCAATAACATATAAATCTTGCGTTCTGATGGCGATAAAGTCGCTGAAAGCGTTTTTTGGTATCGTTTAATTTTTTTAAGCATTTTTCGGCAAAAAAGTTGTTTGAAAAAGTGGCAGTCGGTATGTGAGGTCTGTAAAGTATGGCGGATTAGACTGTGTTTCATAGCTTAATTTCTTCAACTTCTGCAGGGTGGGTTTAGTAATATGCGGTCAAGTATTGTCGTGCAAGAGGATTGACCCCTTTCTGTTAACTAATGGTGTGGTGTCCTTTGTCGAGTTTTCTGATGCATTTCATCCATTTGTTGACAGTACTTCGCCATAATGGTTTCGCCTACATTAAAAAAAACTGTAACGGATGAGACTGGTCGCAAACCCCCAAAAAGTCACCATGACCTTCTTTTAGTAAAACTCTTGCTTCGGGAAGTATTGTGGTGCTTCGTCGGCGTCTAACGACAGAGCTAATTTCCTGCAGTTGTCGTAAAGAAACCAATTTTAAGTTACAGTCGAGTTGTTCTTGTTGCGTAAAAGGGGGAAAGATGAACCTTCATTTGGTTATCGTTCAATTGGTGAGGCACCCATTTATCAAGTTTGTTTTGTCTTTCTAATTTCGCTCACGTGGTTGGAAATCGTCATATACGTTACGTCTAATCAGGAAACATGTTTTCAGAGAGTTGTGCGAGAATTGGCTTCGACTAAAACTCTTAATTATTCGTCGTCAACATCCGATAACTGATCACTACACATATTATCTTCAAGACTCTTATCGCCGCCACGAAATTTCTCAAACAACCATTGTGTTGTGCCTTACAGTAATTGTTCTTGGGCCAAAAGCTTCGTTGATATCGTGAACTGTTTCAGCAGCTTTTCGGCCTAAATTGAACTGAGATAATAATTGTGCGAATTTGCTTTTATTCTATCTTGTATTCTACGTTAAGAATAAAAAAAGATAATTGTTTTAAAACGATTGTAATTAAAACGATTAGATAAAGCGCAAAACGACGTTTAATTGATATATAAAATAGAAGGTATTAAAACGAAAACATATTTGCAAATGCATCATTTGAAATCAAAAAATAAAAAAAAAATCCGCAAGAACCTTCTTGTCAACGTAATAGAGTGTATACATCGGTTATTGGACAGTTTTATTTAGTACTAGTACGCCGCCCGGAATTGCCCGGTTGTTAAATACCGATAAATATTATATTTTCATTAATGCGTATTTCTTATCTATTATGAACAGAAATACCAAAGGTATTTTAACATAATACTCGCATACATATGTCTCGGTTTCGTTCCGTTTTCATTTCATTTTTTTAAAGGAATTTAACGTTACGTAAAGGTAACTTGAGTGAAGGAAACTGAGACATATGTATGATAATATAATGTTTTTTTTTCTAAACAGGTCAGTTCTTGTAAGTAAAAAAACAACACTTGATATGAAACCTAAATACAGTGAGTCAAGTACGATAACCATTAGACCAGCTTGACAGGATCTTTAAATGTGTTTTCAAACCAACTTATTCTTAACATAAGGAAGCACTCAGGTTTCCCAAAAGCGCATGCGCAGTCGTAAAACAGTTGACAAATAGATAAAATCCGACGACCACCACGAACCAATGCTTAATTTTCACTATGTAGCCGGGCTATTTTTCGAATGATAACACGTTTAAATTTTGCTTTGTCTTAATCATCTATATACCAAATTTCAAAATGTAGATTAAAAATCCGTTTAGTATATAGTTTGAAAAATGTTCACACAGACATTTTCACTTTTATATATATATATATATATATATATATATATATATATATATATATATATATATATATATATATATATATATACTAGCAAAAGCAGCCGTCGTTGACTGGGTTCAAAAACAGCCTACAGAAAATGGACTCTGATTTATTAAAGTACGATAGGTTATGAAAAGGAAGGATTGTAAAGAGATAGCTTCGAATTTGGGGGTATCAAAACCAAAGCAAAATATGATGAACGTAAAAATAAAAAAGATAAACCCTATAATTTATTATACCATACCTGTTCACACTGAAACACTTATCACAATATTATGTGGATCTATATTAAAAAAAAAACCTTGTTAAACTTTGTGACATATTTCCATTCTATGAAGGCCAGGCGCGAACGAAGACCCCACAGTTTTATTATACTATCGCTATTTAAGTTAAACATACTTATCAAAGTATTATTATGTACATCTATATCAAAAACACTTTTAAACGATTTTTTTTTAAATTTTTAAATGTTTCATTTCCATACTTTGTGGACCAGGCGCGAACGCAGACCCTACAATTTTAATGAACCACCGTTCTGCCAGATCAAACATATCCATTCCTGTGTCTCGATACATCTTATATCATTATATGTGATCAGTTTTCTGTAATAGTCAACTACATACGAGCCTATTCGTGACCAAACACACACACAGACTTTCAGCTTTATATATATATATATATATATATATATATATATATATATATATATATATATATATATCGTAAACAGGATTTACCGGTTTGAATATTTTACTTTCATTTGAACCAAATTTGCTGGTGAATGGAAAAAATCTATCAACAGTTTTTTTATCTTCATATTTTAAAACCGGATAATAATTTTTGAAAACAACAACAACTACTACTACTACTACTTCTACTACTAAAACAACAAAAACAAAAATGAATAAAATCATATTTAAAAAAAAAAACAATGAAACATCTGCACTATTTGGATTATTCGGACTACTGTTCTCACATTGAGTGTTATTTATACAACGTTTCAATCGATGTAACCACCGACCTTCTTCAGGTGTATTTTGTCAAACTGGAGAATCTTTCAATCCAAATCGGAATTTTTTACGAGATTTCGAATAGAATCTTCATTTAATCCACGGAGGTATCATGTACCCATTCTGTCAGCCATGAAATTGTAGAAGTTCTAAGTAATTCGCAGCTGTATTGTGAGTGACACTCGCACTGAGGACCAAATATTCAATCTCCAGACATGTGTAACTTAAGACTGACTTTTACCAAGTACTTTATCCGCTATGCCACGATGTCTTAAGATACGCCCGAAGTCGTTCGGAGGTTATATCGGCCGAAACGTTCTGAGAATAACACTGCAGAATCATCCAAATAATACGAATTATAAATTGCCATCTCAAAAGTTTTAAAAAAAAAAAAAAAACACTGAAAAATTAAATAAATTTAACAAAATCTGAAAGTTTTCGGGATAATCGCCATGTTTGGAAATAAATCTATTTTTATATTTTCATCGGAATCGTTCTAGACAAAGCATGAAGCCACTTGATGTAAGGAACTAAAAATAATTCGCCAAGATGAAAACGTAGCCAACGTAAGGTGTTGGATTGTTAGATTCCGACCCAGAAAACAAAAATCATTTCTCCTGTGTCAGAAAGATCATTGAAATATAAAGGCTAAAAGACAAAATAAAGGAAGCAATTTTCTAATTAGCCGTAATTTTCAATTTATTCATTAAATAATTACTACGTTTTCATCTACAACTCCCTTCTTCTCCCACTGTATATTGTTTTATCCCGTTGTTGATGTTATAGTTTCTACCGCTCTCAATCCTATCACCCATTTTGCCTCTGCTCATTAACAATCAAGTGTAATAAAACAAAAGGTACGTAAAACATTCGCAGAAAGAAATCTTCTTTTACAGCAAAATAATTTAGCCTCTCCCTTTCTCACACACACTCACTCGGTGTCTATCTATCTATCTATCTATCTATCTTTTATTCTTTGTTTCTTTCTCTGCAACATCAATAACATGGGACTTCCATGGACGTAGTTTATTTTGTCTATAGAGCAAGATGCCACAAGTGTTATCCCTATCGATTACATTATTGGTGTATTCATAGGAGGTGCTCGACTGAGTTACAATTCCTTGTTTCGCCTATAAGCAATCGCATCAATGTACTAGACCTCATCTGCATTAAATAACTTTTATTTCTTTCTTGTGTCTTGATAACATTAAACAACCTGAACTTCCATGAACTAAGTTTCTTTCCTAAAACATACTATCCCAATCCGTAGAACAAGAAACAATGAATGTGTTTTAAAACCCGACTGTAGCGTGTCTCCCTTTAATTTTAATGTAAACAAATACTTTTCGAATTATCGCCAGGAAAAAATAAAGTCGCCTGCTCATTTAAATTACTGTTTCTAATTCTTCGTGTTGCGGACATCATTGTACAACAAAGAATCCTTTCACCTAGCATCCCCATCACAAACAAAATTAAACATTAATTCTTATAAATTCATAGATAGAGGAATAAGCCGATATAATGACAGGGGGTTACAGAAAAAATTTGTTTGTATTTAGTAATTTTTAAATTTTATTTCACTGCTTTGTTTACTTATTTTTACTGATTCAACAAAAAACAAAATCACTAAACCGAGTTCAATGTGTGGCCTATCGGGTTACTTTTATTCTAATATTTTCTACAATCGAGTAAACAAACTCAAAAGCAAACAAGAAACGTGCGGTCTCTATTCTTAAATTCCGCCTAATTTCTGCGCGTTCACATGTGCTTTACACACTCATCACTAAAAAAAAGAAGAAAAACAACACTAGAAAAATAATAAACAAGAAAATCTTACCTAGGTTTACTTACCTTTTCATATTAAAACTTTATTTGTGTTTTTAATATTGTTTCTCCCGTCAATATGTTTGTAAAAGAAAGTCACCACTTTCGACGGCTATTCTAGGATAAGTTTTAATATGTGTAAGGACGTCACTGAGACAACAGCATAGTTATCGTTAGGAAATTAGGTAGAATTTGATTATTTAATAGCTGGAAAGCAGGTAAAACGTATGGAGTTCTACAGTCCGGAAGTTCAAGAAAAGATGTTTCTTGTGGAGTTTGCGTTTAGATTTAAGCACAAATAGAGAGTTCGAAAATATTCACAAAGTTTGTAGTTGGAGGAGCACTTGTAGTGAAAGTGTTGTGGTGTTGAACTATAGACTGAAGTGCAGACTAGCACTTTAAATAATAATATGGCAGAGTAGAGATTGATATGTAAGGTTACGTTAAAGAAATGTTTCAAAATGAAAGTTTTCAATGTTTAGCAGTTTTTTTTTTTTTTTTTTAATTTTTCAAATTTCTCACGCGTGAAGAGAATTCGTATACTCGATAAATTTATACGAATCTAGTTAGTCCATATAGACAAGGCGCGCCTACATCTGTGGCTTCTATGTAAGTTAGGAGTGGCTAATGATCGGCGGTGTGAGTGTAAACAAGTTTTACCCATGCAATCAGGAATGTTTGTAGAATAAGCAGAATATATATATATGTGTGTGTGTATACATATATATATATATAATTTAAAGGAGATTAGAACAATAGTCTAAAGAGCAGAGTGTATTTTAATGTAATAGTGAAATTACTAGTTTAATTAAAATACAGGAAAGAAAAAGTGCTCGTTGTAATTTAGATATAAAATAAGCTCGATAGGTAAATATCCTAGAGCTAATTCAGTATTTAGTAATGTGATTGATAATTTAAAAATCAAATTATAATTGAATTAAAAATCCGTTTCATAAGAAGGAACAACAACAAAATCAATTATTTGTACGATCGTTTCGGAAAACAGTGTTTTTATTGTGGTAGACATCAAGTTACAGTCAATAATTATTGCATATAGTTTTTTAATAAACAAGGTTTCCTCATCAGCAAATTGTGAAGGGTTTTTATTAAATTTAAAAGACACCATAAATAAACCTAGCATTAAAAGTAAGGCAGATGTATCTGGAAAAAAATTAAAATAAAGGTCTGGATTTAAACTTGATAAGAAAATTAATATGGGTTAGAGATAGAAATAAAATAGAGTAAAATATAAATTTGGTTTAAGTACAATATTATACATACATACATACACAAATATATACATGCATATATATGAAAAAATAGACACATATATACATATACATAGATATACAGATATATGCATAAAAATATAGTTACAAATATTTACCTTTTAATTTTTCGCCTTTTCAAATCAGGAATTATGGTTAAAGTACTCATATAGATGCTTGCTATAGCTTTTCAGCTTATGGAATGATAAATTTTCAAAAAGGACGCCCGTGCAATAATTTATTTCCGTTAGCATACTTTTGATTTAAAGACGCCACGGTTTATAATTCGAAAGAAATTGTAAGTTAATGTTATGTGTATAAGTACATAATGCAAGGGGGATAATTAGTCTAACTTAATTTATTACAGAAAAAAAATTGTAATCTATTTTTACTAATAAGTAATTTTTAATGATTTAAGGTGGTTTCTATTTATTAAATTTAAACTAACGTTTATGACTGCATGTGAATATTAGTTCCTGTCTTGAATTTAATAGGGTGGTTGCATTTTTTATATCTTCATATTTCAAAATTTTTAGGGTCTTCTACTAAATCCATATTTATCAAAAATGAAAAATATTACAATGAAGTCCTTAAAAACTCGGGATACAATTCACAAATTAAATTCATAAATAAAAATGATAGAAACATAAACTGCATTGAAAATAAACCTATTAAGAGCGTAATAACATATAATATGGCAATGTCTTCCCGTATGCGAGTTAAGAAAAATGACCAAGAGACAAAAAAAGATAAAACCAAACCACAAATATTAGATAATAATACAAATAAACAACAAACCAAAACACGTAAACGTAAGAATAGACATAAGGAGACCCTATGGTTTAACCCTCCATATTCCAAAAACCTAGAGACAAACATAGCCAGAGAATTTTTTAAAATATTAGATAAGAACTTTAAAGCCCCCCATAGATATAATAAAATTTTCAATAAGAACACAATCAAAGTCTCTTACTCTACTATGCCTTACCTTCATCAAAAAATAATTAGCTCTAATAGTAAGAAAATTAATAAGCTACAAAATACAACTATACAAAATATATCAGACTGTAACCGTAGAAGAAAAAATAAATGTCCCCTACAAGGCTCATGTAAAATTAAAAATGTAATCTATAGCTGCACAGTATCAAAAACCCCAAAGCTACATGAATCTATTAACAGCCATAACTCAACTACCAGATTAAATAATGACACCAACTTAAACCAATCTACGGATCAATTACAAACCAACCCACCATATAATAATCCAGCACCAGACCTAACGGAAAATAATCACAATAAGCAAGAGGTAATATATTTTGGGTCCACATCTGACCTAATAAAACATAGAATTTCAACGCACAAATATTCTTTTAAAAATAACTCTCTGTCAAACCAAACTAATCTATCCAACTATATTTGGCAACTAAAAAATAGCAATATTTCTTTCAACTTGAAATGGCGGGTAATTGAATCTTGCAAACCATATAAATATGTACAAAAGAGACCCTAATTTTTTTTTTTTTTTTTGCTGAATTGGTCTACCGGGCAAATTATTCCATTATATAAATGCAACTTTGTCTGCGTGCGTGTGTTCGTTCCTTATAGACTCTGATACGGCTGAACATATTTTTTTTTAAATTTGCGGAACTTTAGTGTATGTCTGAGAATGATCTTAGTTATGTTTAGTCTCAGAATACCCCCGATAATTATCGATAATAGATAGTCTAAACCGTAAATCCATTTTTCCATGCCGTCACTTAGCAACGGGCCGTGAAAATTCCACTGTAGGTAAGTTGATAGCATGTTTTTTGTTTTTGTTTTTGTTTTTTGCATGACTTGATCTGTAGGTTTTAAACTCCGCACGTTAATTTCTTAATTTTCTTTCATTAACTGCAAAGACTTGAAAATTTACCTGTTTTTTTCTTGTTTTTTTTTTTGCATGATCTGTAGTTAAAACCCAGCACGTAATATTTTTTTAATGTTTTTTTGTTTAACTGGAAAGAAGTTTTTTTTATAGATTAGAAAATTGTGTGTATATTTTTAAAATATCTATTATTTTTGCAATATGATCTGCCATATTACGGTACTTTATTTAAACTTTATAATTTACTAGCGGGGGTACCCGGCGTTGCCCGAGTGTTTGTTTCCGGGACGGGGGGGGGAGGTTTAAAAAATGTTATGGTAGGTAAGTAGGAAGGATCAAACCCGGAGTCATGAGTAAAAGTAAGAAAATAAAGTGTGAAAAAAAAACATCTGCAACGTTAACAGTTCGGCCACCAAGAAAAGTCCATTCCAGTTGTGTAGGAAAAAAAAAACGACTACGGTAGGTCGGCGAGAACGTGAAAATATAACGTGAATTGTCCAGCACGCTAACCACTACGCCACAGAACACTGCAGCTTAGTTTAGTGATTTTAAATAACTTCACATGAGAGAACTACGAAGCCAAACCGGTGTTCTCTTCTCACCTGTTCCTTGTGAACGATCCCCAAACGGTGTTAAGTGGTGGCAGGGGGAGGAGGAATTTATTAGAGAGAAAATATTTTTCAACTTCCATTGGTCTTAACCGATTTTGCCCCTGACTTCTCAGCAGAAAAAGTATGGAAATCTAAGATTATCGAGGAATTTGAGAAATAATAAGCCTATAACACACCTCATATATTGTTCTGCCGTTTGTGCATATTATATTTGCATGAAATATCTTGATTTTAATCCTATTAATGTCAAAATCAGACGGGAAAAAATGAGTTCATTTTATTTATATAGAAGATATAGAAGAAGAAGAATAGAAGAGAAGAGAAGAGATAGAGAAGAGAAGAGAAGATTATAGAAAAAACAAAATCGAAATCCAAGCAAATATGATTTCTTTTCGTTGAAATAAAAAAAAAAGTGCATTTGAATTTCACTCAAGTCACTTAAAATAATAAAACTTAAAGAAAGCTTTTTTATAACTAAGTTTGCTTTAAACAAAAATTCACCTCAAGCACTTACAGTACAAACACAACTTATCATGTTTTTATATTTAAAAAAAAGCTCTTAAAATTTAACATCTATCAGACGGGTGCTTCTTGTGAAAGATTGGCGAGGGGGACGAGAGATTGGAGCTCAGACGAGCACTTGCCATGGAAATAACGATAAAACAAAGACAGGCTCGAAACGTCTCTTCTGTGGGAGAGAGGTTGCAGCGAAGAGAAAAGGGAATCCCGCACCAAACCACGAAGTCTATTTTGTACTCTGTCAAGGCAGGATAGGCTGTTTTTAGCAGCTCCTGCCAAAATGTGGCAGCAGTAATCCATCCTTGGACGTGCTTGGCTTTTATACAGATAGAGAATTGCATCAGTAGTGAATTATCTTCTGGAGCGGTAGAAGCATTTCACCATTTTCCCAGCGTCCCTGGTAACAGATTTGATGCACGTGTTCCATTTCAGATCAGGAGTAAAGGTCAAACCCAGAAGCTTGTCTAAACATGAAGCCTCCCCAAGACGAGAGCCATCCATTTCAATTGATGCCAGATAGGGATCAGAGCGTTGATAGAAGCTTGGTTTTGGATGCATTAACAGTGACCAGCCACCTCTTCCCCCATTGTACCACGCGCTCAAGATCAGAGGAGAGAGAATTAGAGAGAATTTTGTCATTTACGGCCTTTGATGTGTTGCTATAGATGGTCGTGTCATCAGCATAGATGTCAACGAATGATTTAAGTATGTGTTTTGGGAGATCATTTATGTAGATCAGGAAGAGAGTTGGGCCCAGGATGGACCCCTGGGGGACTCCAGCATTAATACTGTGGGCCTCTGATTTCTGCCCATCAACCAGTACTCTTGTGAACCTATCAGAGAGAAATGATTTACACGGAATATTAAATGTACACTTGCACAAAACATTATATGTTGATAATAGTTTTATGCAGACGAGTGCTTACTATGAACGTTTTGAATGGTTGGACAGGGGGGAATTCGGCCATTTGGCATGAAAATATGATAGAGTTTACATATACATTCAAAGCAATGCTGAAGAAAGAAATGTTAAAAATGACGAAAGTTCGAAGGGTTTTTTTTTTCTTTGCTTCTTTTTTAATGTATTCAAATTTCTCAACCTAGAAGAGAATTCATATACTATACGATTCTGATTGATCTATTTTTACAAAATGCGCATATAATTGTGGCTACTATGTCGGTTAGGAGTGGCTAATAGTCGCTGGTTGGCAGGGTAATTTGGCGTTGTCATGAAAAGTAAAAGGCTGTATGGAATGAAAAATTGGACACACACTATCAACCAAAGTCTAACCCTTTGCAGCTTTTAACCCTTACCTTTTGTAGCTTTAATGTTGCATCCCTGTATTTGTTTTACAAATATTTTAATAAAATGCGCTCCAAAGAGACCCAAGTTAGGCTTCATAAGGAGTGCTACGACTTTGTACTGCTCTGTCACTGGCCCCGCTCTAACTTGAACCCGCTGAACTCGTTGGACAGGAACTTGATGGACTCATTGCATTTTGGACTCCCTCAACGTACATAATTCCGACAAACCCGTAAAGTAACAAATGCACACTCCTTCAATGTACCTATTTACAATGCCTCCCCACGGGACAGAGTTAGACAGCAGGGTCGTTTTTTAACGTGGAGAAAACGTACAAAAATAAAAATTGGCTCAGTCGTGAAGGCACTCCCCTCCACCGAAAGAGAACGAGAAATGGAAGTGCCGCATCCGAAGAACAGATACTACACTTTGAGATATTAAATCTTTTATTCATGTTAAAAAAATACAGAAAAAAAAACAACGATGAACAAAAAACTTAGGCACATGGCCAACTCAAAAGGGGGGATTTTGGGGGTCGTTGGTCATCCTTGTCACTCCAGAACTAAACAAAGTCAAAAGTTTCTCCCAGCTAGTATCTTCTTTCACCATAATACCGCATTCACCCTTTCATATTGGGGGACGTCCTAGTAACTCCCAATTTTTAAAACATTTTTTATTGACGTGTAAAAACAAAAAAGATAACAATAAAATGGTAACAATAATTCATTTGTGTCGAGGGCGGGGGAAGAAAAAACAAAAGGTGATTAGTAGGACCCTCCCAACCCCGTCTAATTGATAGACTGCCCGTTCCACTAGGTTTGTAAAAGGAACCTCGCTTCTGCGTGTCAGTCTCTAGGTGGGGATGCCCTCTAGATGGGGGTGAATGGAGAAAAGAAAATTTTTGTGGGTAAGGGATGGAGGTTAGTTTGTATTTCTTTTTCTCCAAGATGGGTAAAATTTAGAGGAAGGGGTGAGAACAAAAATTGCAGGTAAGAGGGGATGGGGATCTTGGAGGCTTCCTAATCGGGGAGGGATGGAACACACACTCAGCTAGCTGAGAGACTACTTGTTTAATTTTACTTTACAGAACTGCGCGTTCCACACCTAGGCGGGGAACACGTATTCAAATTTGGCTCCTCTTCGTACACACAGACTTGCCACATGTATCCATCTTCTGTCAAATGCCGCGCGATGCAGCCTTCTTCTATCACATCTGATCTTCACCCGTAGTTGGTGTTTAAAGAAAGCGAGCAGATCTTGATCAGAAAAAGACAACACCCCCCGGCAACCTTGCAGACGCGACGTCCAAATCACCATTCTCGCCACGGCCAGGATCGTAACGTAGACCATTTGTCTTTCCCGGTCCCACGGCGGCCTCACGTTGTCCACAACATTAGATACAGTAATTGGGCGAGGATGCTAAGGATCGATGCGAGCCGTCACCCCACTGACATACGACCAGTACTGGCGGAGTTCGCGGCAATCGAAGAAAGCGTGATCCGTAGTTTCCACGGCCGTTGTCCCACAACGGGGACAATCAGGCGACTCCAAAAACCCAGAACTGCATTGTATGTTGTTGAGTGGAAGTGCATTTCGGGCCAATCGCCAGGTCAGAGAGAACTCCGAATTGTTCAGATGACTCGAACCTGGCGCCCAGCTCCACGCGGAGCGGATCTCACTCTGCTGCCACCCCAAACGCGCGCATAGCGGGTCGTCAGCGGCCCCCTTCACTAGATCCCTGTGGAGTTCCCTACGGGTAGCAGTCACAAGGTCACTGGACCTTGGTAGTCGTTTTAGCGCGGCTCGGCACTCTTTCATGTAGGCAGATTCTCCCCGCGGCCTGCGACGGCTCTCGATGGAAGGGTCGAGAACGAGGTCGGGGAAGGCGGCAGTAACCACGGGGTGCCACGGTTGGTCCTCCTGCATATAGTGGCTCAGGAAGGCTAGCCTCTCAGCATCTCGATGACACTTCAAGTCCGGCATTCCCAAGCCTCCCTCACACGGACGTTGAATACAGACCTGTCTGCTCACCCAGTGTCTTCCTCTGTCCCAAAGGAGCGAGGACAAGAGTTCGACAAGAGCTTTTAGGTGTTGTGCAGGCAGGGGAAGTACGGCCAGTCGGTAAAGGATGAGAGGAAAGACGTAAGTGGCGCACGCCTCAGCTCTACCCTTTAAGGAAAGTTTCCTAGGAAGCCACGAATTGACTGCAGCCTCCACCTTTGACCGTACCTCCAACCAATTCTTGTCAAGCTGGAGACCCGGTCCGAACCACACGCCGAGGATCCGGACCGGGCCATCTGTCCAGCTGAAGGGCGCAGGGAGGTTTGCGTTGCCACTCCATGCGCCCAACCGCAGTCCTACCGACTTGTTGCGGTTTATCTTGGCCCCTGTAATTCTTTCGTACTGTGTGAGTGCCTCCGACACGACCTCAATGTCTCTGAAGCCCGACACGAAGATCGTGACATCATCGGCGAACGCGGATACCTTGGCAGCTGAGCCGCCAGGCAGAGCCATTCCGCGCAGGGCCGAATTTGCCTCCCCATGTCTCAGCTTGCGGAGAAGAGGCTCCAAAGCCAGGACATAAAGCAGGGGCGACAGCGGACAACCCTGACGAACCGACCGAGAGATAACAAAGGGTTTCGAGCGCTTTCCGTTCACTTGCACGACAGCCATGGGCTGTCGATACATTATGGAGATCCACTTGCAAAAGTCCGGTTTAAAACCGGCGGCCTCTAAGACAGATGCCAGGAAACGATGGTCGACCCTATCGAAAGCTTTGGACTGATCTAAGTTTATCAGCGCGGCTTCCGTGTTGTCATCTATTCCCCCCTCTAGGATCATGCGGATCAGGTGCAAGTTGTTCTGAATCGATCTCCCCTTCACAGCGTAGTTCTGTTCCGGTTCAACCAACTCGTCGATAACAACCTGCAGCCGATTCGACAGGACCTTGGCCAAAATATTCAACTCTGTGTTTAGCAGAGTTATGGGCCTGTAGTCGTCTAACTCTTCCCCTCCATGCCCGTCACCTTTCTTCAGCAATGTGATCACTCCCTTGGTCACCTGCCCTGGGATGGATCCCTGAGCAAACCAATGGTTGAACATATCCGTCAGAAGAGGCAGAAACATGGGCGACAGCCTCAAACTTTGATCTTGGCCAAAAAGCCAAACTCATTCAATGTAGAGGTCCCTAGAAATCTGAAAGTTCTACTCTAAAAGACTCGGACTGTTATAATTTGGATGTCCATCGCAGCTTTCTGCTTCTCTCACTGCATTAACATGCAGAAGTTTAAAAGTTATGTAAATCGATATCTCGCACATCTCTTTTATTCGACAACAGGAAAAATTGGTGTAAAGGAGAACTCAAAGAAACGTTCATGACAAAAAGCTATTTTATTGTATTGCGAAACTGAGAATAAAGAGTGAAACGATAAAGTTGTCGCTTTAAAGTTAAAAACCGCTTTATATAAAAAAAACTGAAAAAATCATTTCCATGATCGTTTTTGTTAATGGCTCTTCAGTGCACTCTGCATTCGTTCATTGACATTTTAGTCGCGTGCAAGCCACTCTATAAGTAACTCGGTCTGTTGGTCGGTCGGTCTGTCGGTCTGTCCGTAACAATTTTGTGCTTGGCATTTTTGGTTAAGATTAAGGGTCTGTTGTCAATAGATGCTGTTCTTAGCTTTTTAAGCTTTTTTTCTTGGCCTTTTGGCCAAGATCAAAGTGTAGTATCGGTTCCGGCAGATACTGCAAGCAAAGACCAGATGTGGGGGCAACCCCACATACCTGACCTTTAACCAGCTCCCATTTCCTACCTCTCGGGAGCTGGTCCCCTTTTTCCCTTCCCCTCCCTTCACTCCTCACATTAAAAATTGGCCTTGTGCCTAATTTGCTCGGTGGGGGAGCAAATAAATGCCTACTGCAAGCAAAGGCCATATGTGAGGACAACCCCACATATAAGACCTTGGTCAATGTAGGGGCAACCCTTCATACCAATTGTCACTATCCAGCTCTCCTACTCCCCGGGGAGTTGGTCTCCATTTCCCCTTCACTCCTCACATTAAAAATCGGCCTTGTGCCTAATTTGCTCGGTGGGGGAGCAAATAAATACTAACCCTTCACACCAATTGTCATTATCCAGCTCCCCTACTCCCCGGGGAGTTGGTCTCCATTTCCCCTTCACTCCTCACATTAAAAATCGCCCTTGTGCATAATTTGCTCGGTGGGGGAGCAAATAAGTACCCTTTTCTTGGTCATCAAAGTGTAGTATCTGCTCTTACTATATGCTGTACTTATTGTGATATTAAGTGGGAATCACTTTTATGTATTAATTTAATGTAAAATGATCACCCACTTTACAACCAGTCAGTCTCAAAGCAAGTCACGTCATTCTCCAGATCATTCAAGTTATTTTTAAGAATTTCAGTTATTTTTTAAGCATTCAAGTCATTCTTAAGGTCATTCAATTAATCCTTAAGTTCATTAAAGTCATTCTAAGTCATTTACTTTTTATTTATTTAAATCATTTTAGCCCATTTTTCGGTCATTTTACTTTATCTTTAAGAATTTCATGTCAATCCTACATTCACGCATTCATTGATTACACGAGAGCACGCGACTAATGGCTATCGGCCTTGTTTAGACTGTCAGTGAACTTTGTTCGTTTTCTTTTCCTCGGCTCTTTTTTTCCGGCGATCTTTCTATTCAAAACTGTTCGCCCGCATAAAATGACCGAAAAACTATAACTGTCCGGCCGAGACGGTATCGTAAGTAATTGCAAAATACTATATGTAACCGTTTTGCAAAGGACATCATAGTGAAACAAAATATTCCAAAACATATTCTGGTCTAATGAATTAAAATTATAATTTTATCTTGAATCTATATGCAAAATTAATATTCGTGGTATGATTTTTATTTTACGACTTATTTTTTTCATGCTGTTTACATGAAATGCAATTAAAACAACGATTTTTTAGGAGAATCCGCACAAGTTTCGGAGTTGTAATAATATTTTTTCATAACAAAATGTTATATTTGCGATTTAGCGAAATAAAAGCAAAGCGCTTCAATAATTTCAGAAAAATGTTTAGAGATAAAATAAATGCATTTTTATTACGAAAAAATATTCGTAAACATTTATTGATAATTATATAAAAAAAGATATAGAAATCGTTAGTATTATTACTTTAAATTTTTAAGAAAAAACATTTTTTTTCATTGGTGAACTTGTTTCATTGTTTGAATTATTTTCGTCGAATTTTGTCCGGTGAGCATTTTTTTTTTACAAGGTGATCACCACATATCAAGGCCCGGAATCCACTCAGGGATAAGGGTTATTGCATGTACAGTACGTTAGTGTGGGGGTTTAATAAAAAGGTCTACTTAAGGGGGCGGTTAATCAGGAATTTGTTTACGTTGGACTTGAAGACATTCAGGTTGTAGACAGGTGGGAAGCAAGCAGACGAAACAGAGTTCCACAGGCGTGCAGTTCTAAGAAAGAAGCTTTGTTCATGGAATCTACGTTTTGATTTAGGCACAGATAAAGAGTGGGTAAATTTTTTGACAGTGGTTTCAGCTAGACGGGTGTTTTTCGTAAAAGATTTTCGAGGGGGACTAGAGATTTGAGCTCAGACGAGCACCTGCCATGGAAATAACGATAAAACAAAGATAGGCCGCAACGTCTCTTCTATGGGAGAGAGGTTGCAGGGAAGAGAAAAGGGCATCCCCCAACTAAGCCACGTAGTCTATTTTGTACTTTGTCAAGGAATGATAGGCTTTTTTAGCAGCTCCTGCCCAGATATGGAAGCAGTATTCCATCCTTGGGCTTTTATGTAGATATAGAATTGCATCAGTAGTGAGATATCTTCTTCAGCAGTAGAAGGATCCCACCATCTTTCCAGCAACCTTGGCAACAGACTTGATGTACGTGTTCCATTTCAGATCAGGAGTAAAGGTCAAGCCCAGAAGCGTGTCAAAACATGGGGCTTTTCCAAGACGAGAGCCATCCATTTCAATTGATGCCAGATGGGGATCAGAGCGTTGATGATGTAAAGATAGGAGCTTGGTTTTAGATGCATTAAAGATAACCAGCCACCTCTTCCCCCATTGAACCACGTGCTCGAGATCAGAGGAGAGACAATCAGAGAACTTTGTCATTTACAGCCTTTGATGTGTTGCCGTAGATGGTCGTGTCATCAGCATAGATGTCAACGAATGATTTAAGTATGTGCTTAGGGAGATCATTGATGTAGATTAGAAAAAGAGTTGGCGCCAGGATTGACCACTGAGGGACTCCAGCATTAATACTGTGAGCCTCTGATTTCTGACCATCAACCACTTCTCTTATGAGCCTATTGGAGAGAAATAATTTAATTATTGAGAAAACATTACCAGTGATATCGTAACTGGAAATCTTGTGAAGTAGGCCTTTATGCCAGTTTACCATTACCCCCCTCTTTAAAAATTAGATTCTGCTTGTCTTTGTAAACACACTAAAAATAATTATTCAAGAATTAAGAGTAGAGTATCAGTTTTACACATGAACCTGGCATCTATTTGCCTTGGGTTTAAGTCGGTTATTCTCTGATTTTCCTTTTCTGTTGCGTTCGGTTTTTACTGCGAGGCATAATCTCATAGATTCGCCCTATCATGTCACTAAAATTTAAAAAAAACTTGCCTTAGTTTAAGACAGAAGACATGTTGCACTTTGAATGGACATGGAGACCGTGCCGTATATTTGGATCTTATGAAGGCATACAAATAATATATATTCTGTGGAAAATAGCAGCGACAGAAATATTGTATTTATATATCGAGGTTTAATTGGATGCAATGTTTTATCAACTTTTTGTTTAAGCCAATAAGATAATATCTGGACGCTGCATGAAAAAAAAAATGAAAATAAAAACCAAAAAAATATCTTTCTCTCTCTTCGTTTCGATCAGAATGAAAAGGCGTCCATATGTCAATAAGCATCAGAACGGCTCTTAGCAATATTCACACTCTTGATGGGACTCTTTATTCCAGTGCATTCACTCTATTTCTGTATACGTAGATACGTCTTCAACGGCTCATCCCGGTTCCTGGCGCGAGACCGAGAGAATTTCTCCGGTAATAAATTCAACACTCGGTGACACATGCAAACGCCAATCAACGGACAAACATGCACACAAGTTCATAGATATATGCAGTTCTTTAGTAAATACACCTTGCGAAACGAATGTCTGTACACGTAAGTCAATACACACACTGAATTATCTAACTCTCGACTCAGCACTTTATCTGTATGAGGGACAAATATTCTGAGATGGGTCTGATCGGAGCATCATTTCCAACCTTGACCGTGTATAAGACCGGCTTCGAAATATGTTCTATTGTTATTTTCATGGTATATGCTTAACTTAATCAATGTTGCTCTACCTCCCGTAAAATATCCACAGCAAACACTCGTTTAGCTACAGCCACTGTCAACAATTTCCTTTACTATTTACCTGTGTCTAAAACTAAACGAAAATTCCAAGAGCAATACTTCCGTTTCTAGTTCTGCCTGTCTGTGGAACGCAATAGGTGTGACTACTTTGTTGCTGACTATAACATGTTCGTTTTCAAGTCCAATGCAAACAAGTCGTCTTTAAATCAGTCAATTGGTCTTACGCAATGTCAACATTTTTCTATCATTGTTGTGTTGTCTCCTCTGACAATCTGTAACCTTACCCACGAATGGCTTCTGGGGTTTGATAAGCGATGGCAAGCTAGTGAAAAACAAAAAAAAGAAAACATATAACAAAACACGTAGGCTTATATGCACCCAACATCTTATCTAAACAGATATAACGACAGGAAACACAATTTCACCGTGCACATAAAACGTTTTTGGGGCGCTTTCAGTTCTTATTTACAGCAAATTATTCTTTCCATTTATACTATTAATAAAATTCTAAATGTTTATTTATTTATATGTGTGTATATCTATCTATATATCTATAAACGTGAACGTGTCTGTGTGTCTGTGTACATTTCCCTACGCAATAACTCTGTCAATTTTTAGTCTACAGAGTCGAACTTTGATGCACAGGGAATTGAGATTTGGGAAATCTATGTGATCGGTTTTTGGCCAGAAATTTGGATGTTAAGGAGTCAAAGTTCAACGATTTGTCCTTTGAGAACTCTACCAAACTCCTGCGACAATTTTTGGTCTAAGCACTTGAAATTTTAGATATAGGTTTCTTGCACATGGATCTAACTTAATAACTTGATTTGAGCCCAAAACTATAAATGTTAAGGGGTCATAACAGGGGTCAAAGTTTAAAAAATTGACCGTTTTTTATTTTTATTTTATTTTTTATTTATTTATTTTTTATTTTTTGCTCCAAGAAGATATATCTTCCCTGGACATGACTCTTAGTTAATAACTTGATTTGAGCCCAAAACAATAAATGTTAAAGGGTAATAATAGGGATCAAAGTTAAAAAAATTAACCTTTTTTTTTTTTGCACAGCATACACCTCCAAACACCCGGGCAACGCCGGGTACCCATGCTAGTATATCTAGAAAAATGAACGTGTCTGTGTGTCTGTCTGTGTGTCTGTGCGTCTGTCTGTCTGTCTGTGTATATTTCCCTACGCAATAACTCTGTCAATTTTTAGTCTACAGACTCGAGATTTGATATACAGGATATTAGATTTGGGAAAATCTATATAATTGGTTTTCGCCCAGAAATTTGGCTGTTAAAGGGGTCAAAGTTCAACGATTTGACCTTTGAGAACTCTACCAAACTCTTCTGACTAGTTGGGGTCTAAACACTTGAAATTTTAGATATAGGTTTCTTGGACATAGATCTAACTTAATAACTTGATTTGAGCCCAAAATAATAAATGTTAAGGGGTCATGATAGGGGTCAAATTTAAACAAAAATTGACCGTTTTGGGGGGTTTTGTTTTGCTCAAGATACACCTCCAAACACCCGGGCAACGCTGGGCACCAATGCTAGTATATCTATAAAAGTGAATGTGTCTGTGTCTGTGTTTGTGTACATTTCCCTACGTAATAACTTTGTCACTTTTAAGTCTAAAGACTTGAAATTTGATAAAGAGGGTACTGAAGTTTAGGAAAATCTTTGTAATCTGTTTTCGGTCAGAAATTTGGCTGTTAAGGGTCAAAGTTCAACTATTTGACTTTTGAGAACTCTACCAAACTCGTCCGACAATTTTTGGTCTAAGGACTTGAAATTTTAGATATAGATTTCTTGGACATAGATCTAACTTAATAACATGATTTGAGCCCAAAACAATAAATGTTAAGGGGTCATAATAGGGGTCAAAGTTTTAAAAAAATTAACCTCTGCATCTCTACCAAATTACTCAGAAAATTTCTGGTCTAAACATTTTTTTTTTTTTATTTTTTTTTTTTTTATTACATTTTCACCCCAAACAAGGCAAATTGCCACTTTGGTGTAGGGGGCTACTATCAGGGGCAACAACTACTGGGGTACTATGTAGGGATTTGGGCAGCAAGGTGTCGGTTCACGTTACACTTGAACTTCTGCACGTCAGTACTGTTGGGGAAGCAGGGACCTGGAATGGAATTCCAGAGTCTTGCGGTTCTGGGGAAGAAACTATTGGAGTAAAAAGATCTTTTACATCTAGGGACCTCTACAGTGTGGGGGTGGAATCTAGTAGCCTGTCGGGTTTGTCGAGGGTGCTCGCGTCGTGGGGGCACAAGTGATTGCAGTTCATCAGAGCATTCACCACTAAAATACTTGTAGAACAGGCAGAGGGATGCAACATTTCGTCGATGGGACAGAGGCTGAAGCTTAGATGCCAGTTCAGGGCCTATCAGATTTGCGACTCTCTTTTGAACCTTGTCAAGGAGCGAGAGACTAGTAGCAGATGCACCAGCCCAGATGTGGCAGCAATACTCCATACATGGGCGAATGGTGGCCTTATAGAGGTACAGGATACTTTCGGGTGTTAGTAGTTTTCTAGCACGGTAGAGAGAGCCCACCTTTCTTGCAGCGGCCCTGGCAATGCCTTCAATGTAATTGTTCCAGCTCATGTTTCCTGTGAACGTTAGGCCAAGGAGTTTGAAAGATGGACTCTCAGATAAAGAGTCGTTGGCCATTGCTATTGGTGGTAGAGAGGGTTTCTTGTAATTATTGAATGAAACTAGTTTAGTCTTGGCAGCATTGAACGCGACCAACCACTTTTGTCCCCATTCCACTACAGATTGGAGGTCTTCCTCTAGTGTTTCTGCCATTTCTTTAGAGATGTGTTCATTCGTCTTCCTGTCGTGTCTGCCATAGAGTGTAGTGTCATCAGCATATATACCCATCTCAGAGGCAATGTTGTCGGGGAGGTCATTTATGAATATCAGGAACAATAGAGGTCCAAGGATAGAACCCTGGGGCACTCCCGCATTTATATCATATTGTTTAGATGTGCGACCGTCTAGGACTACCTGGATTTTTCTCTTATCTAAGAAGGATTTAATTATGTTAAGTATTCTACCAGTGATACCGTATGATCTGATTTTACTGAGGAGACCCTCATGCCATACCCTGTCAAAAGCCTTAGATATATCTAGAGCTACCGCTCTGCCTTCCCCTGCTTTGTCCAGTGATTGGTATATACGTTCAGAGATCACGGTGAGGATGTCTGCTGTGGAACGGGCTTGTCTAAATCCATATTGTTTGTCAGTCAGTAGTTTAGCATCTGTAAGATGATGGACTAGAGCATGGTTAATTATGGTCTCAAATATTTTGGCAAAAAGTGGGAGGAGGCTAATGGGGCGATAATTTGATGGGTCTGTCCTTTCGCCAGAATTCTTGAATACTGGTACAACAGAAGCAGTGTTCCAACAGCCCGGAAAGCAAGCTTCATTAAGACATTTGTTGTAGAGTTTGGAGAGAACTGGAGCTACTTCGGCTGAGCACTTTTTTTAATAGCACAGCTGGGATAAGATCGGGTCCACATGCTTTTGAGGTGTCAAGGTTTTTTATGATAGCATGCACCTGAGCAGGGGTGGTTTTCAGATCGTCTAGTGTGGCGTCTGTCCGCATAGGAAAGTCAGGTAGGGGGTGGTTGGAAGGGTCCAGTGTGGAGTTTGAGGCAAACCGACTGGCAAGCATGTTAGCCTTGTCGGTTGCTGAGGAGACAACCTCGTGATTGTTGGTTAGTGGGGGAATTGTTGATTGCCCATTATTTACTACACTGTTGTAGATTTTCCAGAAGTCTCGAGTTCCTAGTTTTTGTGCTTCGATGCGCTTTTTAGTGGTTTCCGTAAATTCTCTCTTAGCTGTCGCTATTTCTTTCTTAACGTTATTTCTAGCTTCTATATACTTCAGTCTGTTTGAACTGGACTTATGTCGGTTAAACCTACGGTATGCATGCTGCTTTTGAGTAATGGCAGTTGCACAAGTCGACGTAAACCATTGGGGAGAGTGGGGCTTACTATAAAATTTCCGCATGGGAACATGCGCTTCGATTGCAGTTTTGAACCAGTCAGTGGTCTCGTTCGCACACTGTTCAGCAGGGAGAGAGAAAATATTTTTCCATGGAGCATCTCTAATTAGTTCCCTGATGGCTTCCCAGTCAGCCTTATTATAATATCTCGTTGTTTTGAGCACTGGCTCTTCAGTTTTGGGTCTAGAGTTTCGGGCGATTTCAACCATTATCACTGCATGATCAGCGTTCCCGAGTGGGCTGTGGGCCTTCGCTATGCAGTCATCGGGAACTGTGGTCAAAAACAGATCTAGAAGTGATGCGTGTTGTTCTTCCTGGTCAGGGAAACAGGTTGGAAACGTAACATTTGAAATTTGAAATTTTACATAAAGGGTATTCCGAGATAGGGCAAGCTTTTCTTCGGTTTGGGTCAAAATATTTTAGTTACCAATATATAAATGTATGTATGTATGTATGTATGTATGTATGTATGTTTGCATGTGTGCCTAATACTTCCGACAAAGGCAACGGATTTTACCAAGATCAGTATCGTTTTAAAGTTCAACCTTTAATACGACAAATATCGAAAAAATGGCTTAAAGCATCAATATCTTCACCTTAAACTAGGCACTTTTCTACATGGGGGTCGTTTTTTCGCTGATATTTTTTAAAGTTACCCTTTCCTCTCGGTTGTCTAGCATTAATTTAAACATGAGGCAAAACATTAATTAAACATTAATTTAAACATGAGGCAAAACATTAATTAAACATTAATTTAAACATGAGGCACTTCAGGTTTGGCGACGGTCGTAACCGCAAAGACGTCAGATCCCCTCCCAGCAGCACATTCTGGGGAGAAGCATGGCTGGCTGTTAGGTTTTTGTTGAAATTTTTTGGATGGTATGAATCGGTCTATGCCTACAATTAACCATTCGGTGAGGTATGATACAATAGAGGTTACATCCTTTTTAAACATGGAATGCAGAGGTAGATCAGATATGAATGTACGGAAGCTATCCCAGTCAGCCATAGAGTATCGATATACAGTACGGTGGATAGGTACATCTGAAGACTTATTGTATTTAATTTTTATCTTAACTGATAAACTGTGTGATCGGAGGATCCCAGCGGAGATAGAACGGAACATGAACATAGCTCAGGGGAAGTTGTGAGAAAAAGGTCTATAAAGCTTGCATACTGACCAGTAGTATCGGGCACAGTAGTATCGTGAACACTCTGAGTGAGGTCATAGGCAATGGCAAAATCATGACAGAACCGTCCCTCATAATCTGTCTTATTTGAGTGGGTCAGCCATTCCACATTATGGACTTTGAAGTCACCACAAATGTGAATGTTAGCCGAAGGATGAGCAGACAGGGTTAGGTCAATTTTCTCAGATATACTCTTAAGAACAGTAACTCTGCTTTTGTGGGGGCGATAGAGGGCAAATATGAAGGCGGTGGTGTAAGCAAGTGCAACCCGGAAGCACATATGAGGTAAATTAGGGTTTTCTCTGGAGATATCTCTACCACACGGGAAGCCATCTTTAATGTAGGCACATATTCCATCTCCATGGCGATTTTGGGGGTCAGATTTTGTTGTTAAGTTAGAGTATCCTTTTATTATGAACTGATCTAGGGAAGTGGTCGGCCCTATGCCAGTTTCGCTTAGAAATAGTAAGTCCGGTTTCGTCTTCTGTAATTGGGTTTCAACCTCTGGAAGGTTGGAACGTAGACCCCTGATGTTGGAAAAGGAGACATGATAGTAGGGGTCTACGTTTGAGGATGGGGTTCTAGGTTTATTCGTGTTTTTTTGTTGTTTTGGATATATTGTTCGTAACGAACAACGCCGAGTCACAGAAAAAGCCGAAATTTTGGGGCCGTTTCGTGCAATGTCGAAAAAGTTATCTGCCGACGTCAACGGAATTTAGCACTGCCTGTATACTGTAACGGTAACATCTTTCAAAATATTGACAGAACTTGTGGCGCAATGGATAACGCGTCTGACTCCGGATCAGAAGATTCCAAGTTCGAATCCTGGTAAGTTCGTAAAAATTTTATCGATCATTTTATTCGACGTTTACTCATTATCTTTACCCTTAGGGTATTTTTGTTTTTTTCAGTGATTTTTATTTTGTGCATATGGACTTTCCCATACTCCGACTCCACAGGGTAAGGTTGATGGTAAGACGATGTTGAGTGTACTCTATTTTGTGTTTGACGGCGTTGTGTGTGCCGACGCGGTGCAGCCGCTAGTGTCAAAAAAAATTAATTGTCAATCATTTTATTTATCACTCCCGTTCACCTAAAAGAAGACATACTGCCACCTAATCGTAAATGTCGAATATTCTGGGCAATATTTACAAGGGATTAATTAAAGAGATAGGCAAGATGTCACTCCATATTTCATTTAACGATATACGGCAAAACAAATTGATGCACCGGTTCTCACCGGATCACCGAAGTAAAGCAATGATGAGTCTGGCCAGTGCGAAATGGTGGTCATTTCGGAAACCAAGCGCTGTATGTACCGCGCTGAGTCGTACAAATTTCCAGGTTGGTATCTGGGGGCGCGTTTAACTCACTGGAGGAGATGTATCTCCGAATCAAGACGAAAAGCAACGGGAAACTTCCATCTTTACTTGCGTTCCTGAGATTACCAGGGCTGTACAATTTGGGGAGGCGTGGATGCTGACGATGTCAAAACAGCAGGGATGATGATGATGATGATGATGATGATGATGATGATGATGATGATGATGATGATGATAGAAGGAGAAACAGAGAGAATTCTTAAGTGCGACAATCTGAGGAAATAATGTATTAGAATAGAAGTCTTTCGGTACCTACGGTGGTATACAATGAAGAGGTGGACATGTTTTTGATAAATGAGTCAAGCGGGGATATGTAGGTCGGAGAACACATTCCATTAAATTACTTGTAAAACAGGCACAGGGATGCAAGATTGTGGCGATGAGAAAGAGGTTAGAGCTTTGTTGATAGTGTAGACTTCCTTGTACATAGGAAAATCCAGATTACCCTGCCTACCCCGGACTATTAACCACTCATAGTCAACACAGCCACAATTGTAGGCACATTTTCTAAATGTGAATCAATCCGATTTGTATGCATTTATCTAGTGTATGAATTCACTTTACGGTTGAGAAATTTGAATAAAATAAAAAGAAGCAAAAAATAAATTAAACAATGCAAACTTTCGTCATTTTTCAACATTTTTTTTTCACCGTTACGTTACGAGTACGTTTCTTTATTTTCAATGTAAGTAAGTTTCTTTATTTTCATTTCAAGTGCTCGTCTGAGCTTCAATCTATGATTTCCCTAAAAAAAATTATTATATATATATATATATATATATATATATATATATATATATATATATATATATAAATGAATGCAATTCTTGGTTTGTTCAAAGTCAATAACCCCATATTTCTACATGACCAATTTAATTGAAAATTTCAGAAAATCTATCTGTAAACTCAAGGAATGTGTGCATGTTATTAAAATAATTTAACATGGCGAATTATAAAAATATTTATATTAATTTTTAGGGTACTCATGCAGAGAGTGATCCATGCTGAAATAGTTACATTATTATTTAAAAAGACATTCTTAACATGGAGACGGCAGGGCGTTTTGTACCTATTCTGTACTTTAACCTTTCAATTGAATTAAAAAACATATAAAACTTTAATTAAACGTGGAAATACGATTTAAAAAAATAGCGCGGACCACTCTCTGCATTAGCACCATTTTTATTTATTGCGGATTATTATTCTCATCTTTATTAGTTGTTGTTTCACGACGTTTCGGCCAACTATTCCTCTGGCCTTCATAAAAAGAGTTAAGCACACGTAAGTTAGTAACTTTTTTCCTTTTATAAATGTTTAGTAACTTTATCCTTTTATTATTCTTAAAGAGTAAAACTTTTTTATTCATGAAAAGAGTTAAGCCAACATAAATAAATAAATGAATGTTTGCACACGTGACAAATTATCAATAAATGTTTTTTTTATTATTATTTATGAAAAGAATTAAGCTAACGTAAATAATGTTTGTAAAAGTGCGAAAGGCAACGTTACTGGCGGAGTTGTACAACCATCACCCGCATGCGTAATTTCTATACTTATAGTTTTTTTTTTTTAATTTTCACTGGATTGATTGGACACTAATTAACCAGATTATGAAAAAAAAAACAATTGAAAAAAAACAATTATTATTATTTCGACATTTTAAAGGGGTCCTTAATTTTTAGTTACAACGTTCTGATAAATCAGTCACCCATTTTGTAACCAATAAAAACGCGGGTATGTAAAAATCATAGAAAGTAAAAATAATATGAGTCTCTACCGCATTTGTAAGTCAGAAATATATTCGTGTCTAAGAGAAAAAATAGAATGAACATGACTTTTTTATTGTTTTTATGAAAATAAAATTTCGAGTGTTTTGGGTTTTTTTTACTTATTTAGTTAAACATGAGTTTGTGATTGTTTTTTTTAATAATTTGTTTTTATGTTTAATTTATGGTTTATGTGGGTGTTTCTTTACAATAATTTAATGTGCTTTGTTGATGGTTATTGCAAATGACAATAAAATTGGAAAGTGCAATTTGCTAAAGTGTAATGATGTATCCGGTGGAATCATAGGAATGCATGGAATGAAGATATATTCATCTGTGAAAGGTGCTGTTAAGATTGTTGTTTCTATGATATTGTTTGTTAATTTTTTTTTACTGCAAGCTATGTGCCATTGCAAAGCTTGGATTGGTTTATATTTCACAACATGATAATTAGTACACCAAATTTCAGTTGCAATACATGCGGTGGCATGCCTGGCAAATATAACTGTTGGATAATTAACCACTTTATCTGCTTTCACAACAGAAATTACAGAAGTTAAAAGTCAAAGAATTTTGCCCTTAACTCTGATCAGCTGGCACTTTTTCGTACCCAATTTCCCACAAGTGATGCAAAAGTGTTGTGCGGATCGAACAGTCTGCAACTGTACATGCATATTTTGAGTTAAGTTTAATGTCTTCACATGGAACAAAAATGTAGAGTATTTGAGGCAAGCATTTATTTCATCTGCTGGTGTTGATTGAAGAATAACAGGTAACATTTGTCTGAAATCTCCTGCAAGCCATATTACTGCATTCCCAAATGGTCTGACATTGCGACGCAAATCTTGCAAGGATCGACCAAGAGCCTCAAGTGATTTTTTGCGTACCATTGTGCATTCATCCTAAACAATAAGTTTGCATTTCTGCAATATTTTTCCCCATATTGGATGTTTTGGAGATGTCGAACATGAGATTTTTGAAAAATTGAATGTTTTAAAGTAGAATAAATAATTCTTCTACTTGTCAGCAAGGTCGAAGGTATTCCTCATGCAGCAAGGGCTAAGGCTATGTCATTTTGTTACCAAATGGCTGCCAAAATCAATTTAATTAGAAAGGTTTTACCAGTTACTTCTGGTGCTGTTCAAGGTAGCAGTAATTTCAAATAACTTCTATTCTCACAGTCAGTAAATTAGGTGACTAAAATAGGATTTATCCATGTTTTGACAATGCCTTATTCACTGTAATTAATTTAGGAGACTAAAATAGGATGAGGGATTAGAGATGGACGGATAGAGAGGAAGATATATAGATAGAAAAGAGAAAGTGAGAGGAAAATAGAGAAAGAGAAGGAGATAGAGAGATAAATGGATTGATAGATAAACAGAGAGAGGGGGAGAGTTAGAAACAGAGAGGGATGAGACAGAGGAAAGGAGAGAGATAGAGGGAGTTAGAGAGAGAAAGGGGCTCAAAGAGAGATGGAGAGGGTAATATAGAGAGAAAGATAGATTGAGAGAGGGAAAGGGAGAGATGGATAAAGAGAGATATTAAGAGAGGAAGAGAGAGGGCGAGAGAAACAGAAGGTGAACTACACTTCACTGTTTTTTTCCTCGTTCAGTAGAGAAGAAATCTTTCGAGACTGAGGCAATTTTAATGTTTTGTTATTATCCAGAGTACCCCTTTTCTGGGGGGGGGCTAGATTTTCCTCTGCATTAGAAACCGACCGGGTTATCTGTACTTTCACTTAACAAATAAATAAAAGAAAAACATATTGTAAAATTTGAATTTAACAGGAAAATACTATTTTAAAAAATAGCACGATAACATAAGTGCATAAGTGCCACTTTAGGTACTTCTTGGGCGTTGAGTTCCATGGCGACCATCATAATTATTTAATGGTCGCTCCCTGAGCCCCCCCCCAGTCAAAGCTAATGCATGCGCACGTAACATTTTTTTATTTACTGACGTTGGCTTAGTAACAAAACGATTCATTGATAATTTCGTAACCCTTAAACGCATGCCGGAAGATTTAAATTGGTTCATTATTGTTGTAGTGAAAAAAAAGTTCCATTCAACACAAAACCAAAAACACATTAATAATAAATGATTTATTATTCTATTTATTGAAATTTACTAATTTTTGAATAAAAAAGTTTAAAAAAAAGTTAATAAAAAATAGTTGCTTATGTGCGCATAAAAAATTTGTTTTTTTTTTGTTTTTTGTTTTTTTTAGATTAGGTCCACCTTATAATCACCCCCCAACCTCCTCATCTTAAGAACAGCTTCCGGAATAAATACCACTTTTGGAGGGGGGGGGCTATTTGCCAAATTTAACTGATATTTGTTGTCAGCATACTCACCCGAAAATACTATTAAAAAAAAGGGGGGCTATCCTTTACGGAAATGGTCCCGACGTCCGCCTCGTTCTGAGTTCGGGGAGAGGCCGTTTGACGTAGGCGGTGGCGAGGCAGAAAATTAACCTTACCCTAAAATATGCGATATGTCACAGACAGATGCTTTTACAAATATTGTGAAACAAATCACAGAATTTTACAGGGTTAACTAACCACGTGGAACTATTCTAATCATGTGGACTGTTTTTTTTTTGTTTTTAAATTCTAATTATTTGAACTGTTTATTTTGTAAAATTCCAATTATTTGAACTGTTGAATTATCAAAAATTTGAACTGTTTATTTTGTAAAATTCTAATTATTTGAACTGTTAATTTTTTAAAATTCTAATTATTTGATCTGTTTATAATAAAAAAAAATTAAAATTCTAATTATTGGAACGGGTTTTTTCTCCTTAAGTTAACAACTGGGCACTTTATTGAAGGGGTAATTTTCTGCATCGACACCGCCTACGTCAGACAGCCTCTCCCCGAGCTCAGAACGTGGCAGACGTTGGGACCATCTCCGTAAAGGTTATTCAAAAAAGGAGGGGTTCAGTGCCCGTGGCAGAGAAGTAGATTTATTTATCAATAAAAGTTGCGGAGAAGTAAATTTATTTATCAATAAAAGTCGTCATTTAAAAAAGAAAATTGTGGAGGTGGACCTAAATGTAAATATTTACCCAAAAAATTATCCCGAAGTTTATTACAAAAACGTTTTGTTTTCGCACTATTCAACAATTTGTTCATCCGCGCATGTAAATTAAAAAATATTTGTAAAAGTGAGAAGTTATCAGTAAATGATTTTTTTTTTTTATTTATTTTTTTTTTTTTTACATTAGGTCCACCTCCACAAATGTTAAGAACGGCTTTCAGAATAAACACCCTCAACCTCTCCATGTTAACAACGGATTTCGGAATAAACACCATTTGGGGGTGGGATATTTAAAAAAAAGTCGATAAAAGTCGTCATTTAAAAAGAAATTTAAAATCAAATGTTTGTAAAAGTGAGAAATTATTAATAAATGTTTAGTAACATTTTTCGGTGCTAATGCAGAGAGTGATCCGCGCTATTTTTTAAATCGTGTTTTTTTTATTCAATTGCAAAGTTAAAGTACAGAATAGGTACAAAACACCCTCCCCTCCCCATGTTAAGAATGGCTTTTTTTAAAATAATAACGTTATTATTTCAGCATGGATTACTCTCTGCATGAGTACCCATTTTTCTTTTAATATTCATAAAAAGTAAAACTTTTTTCAAAATAAATAAATAAATGTTTGTAAATGTGACAGATAATCGTTTAGTTACGGTAACGTCAGTAAATAAAATATGTTACGTGCGGGGTGGGGTGGGAGACTAAGGGAACGACTATTATTTTTTTTCTACTGGTCGCCATGGAACTCAACGCCCAAGGAGTACCAAAATGTAATTTTTTTTGTTTAATAAATAAATTTCAAGCAATTTTTGCAATAAATAATAGATAGCAACTTCGTTAATTTTACGACTCGCCCCAGCATATTATAAACACCCTAACTTCCCCATGGAAAAACGGTTTTCGGAATGAACAACCTCCCCATATTAAGAACGGCTTTCGAGGTTTATAGAAGGGCGTTTTTTTAACATGGGGGGTTAGGGTTTTTATAATACGTTGAGGCATGTCGTAAAAATGAAATAGTTTAGAAAAAGTTAAAACAAACTTTTTTATGTAAACAATGCCGTGAAAAGAAACGAAACAATTAAAACGTAATGTTTCATGAGTGAAAAGCCTTAACATAAATAAAATTTAAAAATTGGTAAGTACATAAATGAATTTAAATTTTTAAAATATGGGATTTTTGTGTGTGTGTGTGTGTGTGTGTATGTGTGTGTGTGTGTGTGTGTGTGTGCTAATGCAGAGAGTGATCCGCGCTATTTTTTTTTAAATCGTTTTCCACGTTTAATTAAAGTTTATGATATGTTTTTATTCAATTGTAAGATTAAAGTACAGAATAGGTACAAAACACCCTCCCTTCCCCATGTTAAGAATGGCTTTTTAAATAATAACATTATTATTTCAGCACGGATCACTCTCTGCATGAGTAAGTTTTTTTTGTTTTTTTGTTTTACTTATCGAGTTAACAGAAAATTAAATCTTTCGTCAATTCGTGGCTGTGCAATGAATCGAACCGGAAGTTCAGTTTTATCAACAGAACAGATTCGCAGTAACGGTTAATTTAATATTTTAATTTTAATAATTCGCGAGGTAAATTTATTTTAATAACATAAAAACATACCTCGACTCTAAAGATGGGTTGTCTGAAAATTTCAAATAAATTTGTAACGTAGAAATATGGTTTTATTCGTTTAGAACGAACCAACTTTACATATATATATATATATATAGAGAGAGAGAGAGAGAGAGAGATAGAGAGGGAGGGAGGGAGAGAGAGAGCGAGATATAATTTTACAATACATATATACAAACACACACAAAAAGAGAAATAGCAAGAGAGAGAAGAATGACATAAAACAAAAATAAAATTACATATTTACAAGTTTATTATAATCAAATGTTTACACAGTAAATTAAACAGAAAAAACTCGTTTCAATCAGGAATTTTAAAGACAACTCTCTTATACCAAGAATAATATAACAATGAATTATTAATATTGGTTAATATTTATTTTAAAGTAAACATTCTAAAGTTAGCAAGGAAAGATTAGAAGCTTGAATGTGAACGTTTCATAGGTAATAATTTAGGTTTTCTACATTACAACACTTGTTTCAGAGCGGAGGGGAGATTATCGGCAAGGATTGATTACCAGTACTCTTAAAACCTCTTCCCTCGACACGTGTTGTGTCAGCAGACATGTTAACAAATACTGTCGTTGCCGGATTGTGTTGTTGGGTTATAAGTGGTATGAGATTGGCACGGAATTGTTGTAATGGATGGAAGTTGGTCCGAGGTGACGCCGTTAATTGATAGTTGGTGTGAGACGGTTGAATTGGATGGTTGTTGATACGAGGTTGAGGTGTTAGGTAGTAGTTGGTGGGCGATTGTTGAATTAGGAAGTAGTCGGCACGACATTATGCTGTTAGAAAGTACTGATTGAAGAAATGCTGTATTGCGTGGTAGTTGGTACGACGTTGTGCTGTTAGGTTGTAGTTGGAATGGAATTATTGAATTCGGTGACAGTTGGTTCAAGTCTGTGCTGTTATGTGGTATTTGGTATGGAATTGTTGAATTATACTGTAGTTGGTACGGGGCTGTGCTATTATATTGTAGTTGGTACGGACTTGTTGCACTGGGTGGTAGTTGGTACAACGTGGTACTGTTAGGTGGTAGTTGGTAAGGATTTGTTGTATTGGGTGGTAGTAGATACGGGATTGTGTTGTTAGATTGTAGTTGGCACAGACTTAATGCATTAGGTAGTAGCTGGTATGAGGTTGTGTTATGAGGTGGTAGTTGGTGCGAAATTGTTGTATTGGGTGGCAGTTGACACGGGATGCTGGCCGATACTGTACTGAGCATCTCGTTAGCTGGTTCTTGAATTACCACTGAAGAACGCTGAAAATAAAAAGATGGATAGTGAATGGGTAAGTTGATACAACAGTGCCCATTATATTTCCTAGTTTGGCCAGTGCAGAAATGGATGACCATTTTGAAATACCTGGGGCTCTGACGCCTGGAGAGGGTTGGGCTCCTCAGGCTACCGTTGCCCAAGACATATTACATATAATAATGCAGTGCACATGCGATCGTTAGTGAACTCTCGGATCTAGAAAATAATAAAATAGTATTACTATATACATATTAATCTTTAGAAATATCTTTCTAATTATAAAATTGCAACACTAACTCCATCGAGTTAATTAAGCTCAAATTTATATTTTTCAAATCTATTAAGAAAACTATAATATATAAAAAAATATTATTTCAGGCATGTTTTGCTAAGATGTATTTTTATTATATTAACTAGTTGAAGTACCCGGCCTTTCCAGATTATATTTGATATCTGTAAATATTCCGTTCTCATACATATTTATCTTATTGATTAAATGAAACCCTAATTCTTAATGGATTCTTTTTTTCATATGCCCTATGAGGTAGGAGCAGTAGGTGCGTTTTATTTTATATAGGTATCGCCAGTAGCTCTAATTCTGTTATCTTTTAGTTCTTCTTCTCTCAAAATATGATGCAAAATCTATATATTAATACAATAGCGCTTTTGATTTCGCTTGCCGTACAATACGTTAAAATATATTTAAAATCATGTAGATATTTGCATTTATTAATACAAAAATATGATGGCAAAAGTTTTTTTTTTAAATGACTTGGTGCCATCGGCTAGAATCGAAACCAAAACATCTCGCATTATAGCCGCGTGCTCTGCCGATGTTGATATCAAGACAAATATAATGACGGCTAACTATGAACTGAAATAATGAATTTTATGTGATGATCCGCAGAAAGAAGCATAAATATATCGACTAGTTGAAAAGAACATTTCGTATTTCATGATGTCGATATATGTCTGGGTTAGGGTTCTTCATCACATCCGAGAAAGATTTTACTCGTTATAAACCATCTCTGATTAAAAATTACTATGTGACGTGACCGTCCCAGGGAGCGGTGTAGCTCCCTGCTGGGCGAAGGTGAGACAACCAGAGCAATAGAGAAGGCCGGGCAGATATGATTTTTTATACTCTTTAATTATCATCGGTGTGCCCGGGTGACGGCGAAACCCCCTGCTGAGAGAAAAATTAGGATTGTGATTTCATTTTTTATGAACATCAACAAACAATGTCATTTTTTTTTAAATTTGTGCTCCGAAACAGGTAATAACTCAGGGTTCTGGAGAGATGATGTTTATAATTCAAGTGCAGTGCGCCGACCTAGGGATCACGGTGTAACCCCATGAGGCCATAAGAACGTTCGCAGATCCACAAGCGCATCCGTGGGGGGACTTCTCCTGAGGTGACGTTGTTCGGTATGATTGGTCCTAGGAACAACCCTGTCTTACCCATTCCCTGAATATATTAACGGAGCGCAGGACCGAAAAACGTCAGACAGTTGGCGAAACAGTTGAGCCAAACTCATGGCTATATTGAAGAGAGAAGTAATATTTACTTATAAACTCAGGGAGTCGGATATGAACGAACATTGTACTGTAAAGACTATTGTATATAATTATACATTTGTATATCACTTTTTCTGGAAATAGATCAGTAGAATAGAAGAACTAAGTTGTTTTGTATTTTTGTCATGGAATAGCATACGACAGACCGGCGAGGCGACAGCATATCAAGTGAGAGAATCATTTTTTCATGTAAATGTTTATTATATGATCCCTCATTTCTAGGACATTCTAACTTTTAGGAACAGATAATTTTTACTTGCAATAACCCTTATCCCTGAGTGGCTTCCGGGCCTTGATAAGTGGTGATCACTGTGTAAAAAAAAAAGATAACTTATCTTTAATCTTTGTCTAATCCTAAGTCTGACTCGCAATATCATAAACAATACGAAATCACTTTAAAAATAAAACATACAGAATTTATCTCCCATAGCAAAAAATAAAAAATAAACAATGCTTAACAGCTTTTAATCTTAAACAGGCAAAAGTCATTAGAAATAAGGGTGTTACTTTACATTAAATAAGGCAGCTCTTTTTCTGGTCATCACCATTAACAATCGAGTTTTTTGTGCCGCATATTTTGAAAATAAAATAATTAAGATTTAAGTATTTGCCAATGTTGCAATATATTTTTATTTTCGGTTTATGTGCATTATTTTTTACTTTTCTAAATAGATTTAACGTTATCGGTCCTGATACTATCCTTTATCTTTTCTGTCTTTGATCAATTAAGGAGGAATCCTTTAACATTGAGGATTTTTAAAAAATTGCCCTAATCCCGAATGCCTCTTTTTTGGGGGGAAGTGCGATGTTCACTACATTAAAAACTGACCTTGTGTCTGACTTTGCCATCGTAGGAAGGCAAGTAATTTTTTTACACGTGTGAAAAATTTTGTTTCTGTTTTTAATGCTTGCTAAAAAAAAACGCAATAAAGTTCGCTGATATGTTAACATATGCTTCGTCTTAAACAGTTTGTTCACGCTGAGACTTAAATATAATAATAAATGTTGAAAATGTCAACAGAAATAAGACAATTCATTAATTTTGGCTCTTTGTTAAAGTATAGAATAGTTAACAGTCGAGAAATTGTAAACAATAACAAACATCAACAAATACCTTATACCAAACGCAGTAAAATTCAACTATTTTTTATACCTGTTGTAATTGTTATTTTTATTTCATTTCTTTTAGTTGTTTTACAACAAATAACTGGCTGTTTGTTGATTAACCGTTGGGAACTTCATTCTTGAAAAATTGTGTAAAAAATATATGACTACTACTAACTCTAAATGTAGGTTTGGTGATAGAATAAATCATTTATTTGCAATTTTCAGGAATTAAGCTCCTCACCCATTAAGCAATAAGCGGCCATTTGTTTTGTTTTTTTAATTTAGTGTGCAAAAACCAATTTGAACACCATATTTTGAAATAAAAAAGCAACTTAGTTTTAGCACATTAAAAGTATACATGCCGGTAGATAATTAAATTCTACTGCGTTTGGTATAAGTTTTTGTGCTGTTGCTTTTATTTATATAGTCTTCGACTGTTAATTGTTCTACACTTTTACCAAGTGCATAAATAGTTTTAAATTAAGGGGCCGCTTATATCGTAGATCTAAAGAGGCTGGAACGCCCTACCCCCAATAAAATGTACTTGGAAAAACCGATTTCATAGTGAGTTTAAGAATGATTAACCGAAAAATATAGTGAAAAGAAAACAAATAGGCAATAAATATTCATTACTGAATGAGTTTTGTTTATATTTTCAAATATTTTCTAGCGATTTTCTTTATTTTTTACATCTTAAATTGCGGATTTGTAGGTGTCAAATATATCGAGATTTGCTAGAAAAACCGGTAGCCGCTAGATAAAAATTTTACCTGGTAAATTGCAAAGGAAATCTACAGATACAGCGGGAAAATCGCTAAATTGACAACACTGATTTTTTCCTTTTTCCGGTGAAACGTAAAATTTTACCATGTAAAAATTCTTCTTTTTATCGATGAGATAAAGAATATTATCAGATTGAATTGTTTCGATTTTCGATATTATTTGATGGTATAAAACAGATCTAAGAGCACTACCAGACATATAAATAAGCTTTGTGTGAAATTTGCAAAAGATAGGTTCGGCCGTTTCGGAACGTTTGAGGAAGGAACTCACAAATACACATAAAGTCACTTTTATATCATAGTGAAGATGGAGATATATTTCCGCCGAAAATATACCAGCATGAAAAATGGACATTCAACCGAATATTATCATCGGATTTTCATATTATCATATTCATTGTTAAAGTGTTTTATCTTTCAACTTGTATGAATATAATTTAATTGTATTGTGCTATTTTTATAATCCTACAAATAAATGTCTATTTCAACTATATTTCTCGCGGTGTCCAATCTCGAATGCCTCTTTATGGAAGTAGTGGTGTTTTCGCTACATTTAAAACTGACCTTGAGTCTAACTTTGCCGTCGTATAAAGGCAAGTAATTATTTCCACGTGTGGAAAAGTTTGTTTCTGTTTTTAATGTTAGATAAAAAAAAATAAACGCATTAAACTTCGGTGAAGTATTAACATATGCTGCATCTAAAAAAATTGGTTCACGCTCACAAATCAATGTAATAATAAACGTTGAAAAGGTTAGTATATATATATACATATTTATATATATATGTGTGTGTGTGTGTGTGTGTGTGTGTGTGTGTGTGTGTGTGTGTGTGTGTCGGGGGGGTGTATGAATATAATTTAATTATATTGTGCTATTTTTATAGTCTTATCGGCTTTGAAATAATTTTTGAAGAGATAAATAAAATTACTTACTGGAGTTGTGAATGACAACCAGCAACAAAGGAAGGCAGTAACAATAGACAGGATGCATTCCAGACTTAGGATTGATAGTGCAACACATGCGACGATAAAATCTTGAGAAACGACGGATTCACCGTCAATATAAATTTTCTGTAAAAACAAACGTTACCATAATGTAATCATTATATAAAGTAATTTTCGGGAGAGAGATGCTAAGACTACCCTTTCCTATCTTAATAAAATTCAAAACCGGCTTCAAAATCCTTAGGCGAAGTCAACCTTTTCCATCCTTTCCATACACAACTCATATTTTATTGATGCCTATCTGTAAATCATTGGCTACAGACACTTGAAAAAGAAGTATTAAAACGTTAAACAAAAGTCAAAAAAACATTAATGAATAATTTCCCTAGCTGAAGTAAAGAGTTATTTTTTGAATAATACCACAATTTTATTATACCATCCCTATTTATGTTAAAACATACTTATCAAAGTATTCTTATGCACATCTATATCAAAAACACTTGTAAACGTTTTTTTTTTTAATTTTTAAATTTAAATTTTTTTTATTTCCATACTTTGTGGACCAGGCGCGAACGCAGACGCCACAATTTTAATGAACCACCGTTCTGCCAGATCAAACATAACCATTCCTATTTCCTGATACATCTTCTATCATTATATGTAATCAGTTTTTAAAAATAGTCAACCATATAGGAGCCTATTCGTGACCATACGCGCGTGCACACACACACACCCATTCAACTTTATATTATAGATATACAAGATTTAAGTCAGTAAGTAACGATAACCTAACAGTCCTCGGAGTTTTATAATTATCAAGATTACGAGGTTAGTAATTTGCAATGATACATGTGTTTACACCGTGGAACAAAAAGTTTATTGCCCTAAAGAAAATAACACTACAGCTTCATTTTAAAACTTTTATTAAAAAAATCAATCCAGGTAACTTGATTATGTAGGAGAGCTGATATCTACTCAATGTAGCCGCTTTCAGCTTTTGTACGGGTCCGGAACTGGGAGACTGCCTTTTCTACAAGCGTCGGCAGGAGCTCGGCAAATACTCGGCGGATGGTGGCGATCAGGCTGGCTTTGATGTTGTGGGAGGTCATGTTGGTGATGTTCTCGATGTATAACCAAAGGAAGTGGTCCAGCGAATTTAGCTCGACGGATGAGGGTGTAGTGAAAGAAGGGTGCAGAGTCGTAGCACTCCTTCTGAAACGAAGCCTGGGTGTCGTTTGACTTATGAGCCGGCGCCGAGACTTACTTCCACACCCAGGATTTACTAGCGGTCACTTGGTTTCACCAGATCATCAGCACACTCTTCAGCACATCTGGATACACTTTGGTGTTGACTTTCAAACCGTCTTAAAAATGTGATATGGCATGATGTGATTCTCGGTTGAAATCACACCAAATACCATAATTAAGGCCGGAATCTTTGTTTTCATCGTCCCTGTTATTCGTGACTATGAAGCAATGGTTCTGGCTGTTGTGCACTTATCCTGGTAGTTATTTTTTACTCGTCTAAGAAAAAAAAAGCAGCGCATGTTTGGCTTTTGGGGATGCCAGTTTGTTGAACAAACTGGCGGACTTTCTGGGCCTGCGGTTCTTTGTCTCCACAGTCAAGGTTTGGCTTGTTTGGCGCCTGTAGAACCTGCACTTAAAATCCTCTATCACACATGCATTCCCAGTTATGTGTGAGACGCGTAAATCTCTGGCAAATGCTAAATGATTGCCTGGACTTTTTCGATGAACTCCTTGGTCTGGCTCGTCCTGGTGGTGTCTTCAACATTGGCCTTCCGTTCCACTAAAGGATCATTCAAGCTGTGCTCTCAAGCGTTGAACCGTTCGGATTTGCATTTTTAGGGTGCTAACAATGATAATTTGGATTGGTAGAGAGCGTGAGTTGTACAGCGGCGCATCTCCGATTTCGCTCGTTGAACATTGTGTCACCTTCATACATGATAGAAGGTTCCTATCGTTCTTGAGACTTGGACACAACTGATTAACTAGTACATGGTATGCAACAAAAAAGAAACACAGTTTTCATCAAACGGAAATGGAATCATGTTGTCTTTTCTAGAGTAACAATTTTTATCGTTCCACCCTGTAGTAGTCGTCAGTTTGGTTGTTTTACTTTACGGCATCTTAACCCTTCTCAGATAATTTAATGCCGAATTTGGAAGTTTGGAAAAAAAATTACTGACACCTGAGAGTATGCTATTTCTTTAAAAGACCACCATTCGCGTATGCATAAAGTATTGTTGCCACGTCCTGGCTGGTGCATCTACCATAAGTCTCTCCCTTTTGAACAGGGGTAAAAAAGAGTTTCTAATCTAATAGGCGCCGCACTGTCAGCTGATCTTCTGCACCTGTCCCATCGTCGCAATGTCGCATCCCTGTTCCTGTTTTAGAAAATCTTAAATGGAATATGATATGATGAACTCATCGCACTTGTGTCCCTCTTCACGTACACAACGTAGTCACTACTATTCTCAATACACTTTTGCCACGAATTCGATGACGAATATTTACTTCTGACGCACGTCCATGAGAGGGTTGCTTTCTTATAATCTCACACTGTCAACATCCGCAAAAAAAATTATCGGATCATGAATGCATAAGTACAGTCAGCGTAACAATGCAATTTTAAATCCTCTGTGATCAATTTGGGCGGAATAATAATAGGCGGCATTACTTTTAAGGCGTGTTTTGCAAAAATAGAGTCTAATATTTTATTATGAACATATATTTGTTCATTAAGAATTGCTAAGAAAGGAAGTGTGTTATATAGGGGTTTCATTGAGAGAGTCTTAGAGATAAAGAGATGTTGTATCTTAGAGAGAGATGCTTAAGAGGAATGTTGAAAGACTCAGAGAGAGAGATTGTTCATGTTATGAGAGATTCCTATATTTTAAATGCCCATTCCTTAATTGTGTTTATGGAAGAAGAACGGGAAGATGGAGCTCTTTCAGTGAAGAGATAGTGTTCACTGTTCAGACATTGTATAGACATGATGATGTTTATGTCACGACATTTTATAACACAGACATATAGTACAATTTAATTTACCTTTTTGTAGGAATCACAAACACAAGACGACGTTCTACCAGAATACAGATGAGTTTATTCTTCACACGACCGGCCGTGATTTCCATCATCAAGAATTCAAAGCTTCACATTTTAGTTTCAAAGTCATCGTCTCACTTCTAGACGTTCAGACTCTCCCTGAGTTTCTCACTGACTGTCTCTCTGACCGTCTTCTTTTACTCTCAAGTTTTTTTCTCTATCCCTAGAACTTTCTATTTTCCGACATGCGTGTCCAAAATTTTTCCTATTTCTACAAAAGGAATTTTAACCTATACTCAGTAACCTATTTTTCCAATATGTTAAAAACAGTATCTTATAAGCTGCATTCTTTCAATTTAAAATTTCATAACAAACTTGACAGTTCACATTCTTTTCTTGAAATATTTTATCTCTATTCTAAACAATCGTTTGTTTTACATTTTTAAATTCTCACACGTAATCTATTTCTAAACCTAAATTACGAGGTTAGAATTTCGTGTATTGCTATTTCATTTTCATTTTAACTAATCTCTCTATTTTTATACTTACATGAAAAGGGGACAGCCCTTATCATGTAACAAGTGTAGTTCGTTTTTATGGACGATCAGAGGGCGTATTTAATAGACATTGATATGTATTTAATAATGTATGAATTATACAAATGCCCTGAGCAATTGTTTGGTGGTTGTATTGACCGAGAGTTACAAGAAATGTGAATGAGAAATGCATACAGAGATTCATGCATAATCTTGTTATAAATCTAGTTTTGTATGGAAATCGTTTAAGACAAGCCCTGAAGCCACTTGATTTAGTAATAACAATGACAATAATAAACTAATAATAATATTTAATAATAATAATATTTAATAATAATAATAATAATGATATTTAATAATAATTATGATAATATTTAATAATTATAATAATATTTAATAATAATTATATATATATTAATAATAATAATAATGTTTAATACTACTACTATTTCATAATAACAATAATAATAACATTTAATAATAATAATATTTATCAATAATAATATTTAATAATAATATTAATAATATTTAATAATAATAATATTTAAAAATAATGGTAATATTTAATAATAATAATAATAATATTTACTAATAATAATATCTAATATTAATGAAAATAATATTTTATAATAATAGTAATTATATTTAATAATAATAATATTATATAATAATAATTATATCTAATAATAATATTTAATAATAGTAATATTTAATAATAATAATTAATAATAATAAAAATATTTAATAATAACGATAACAATATTTAATAACAATAATATTAATAATATTTAATAATACTAATTATATTTAATAATAATGATATATAATATTAATGAAAATAATAATAATAATTAATAATTATTATATTTAATAATAATATTTTATAATAATAATATTTAATAATAATAATTATATTTAATAATTATATTTACTAATAATTTTAATAATAATAATAATAATTAATAATAATAAAATCTAATAATAATGATAACAATATTTAATAATAATATTAATAATATTTAATACTAATAATTATATTTAATGATAATGATATTTAATATTAATAAAATAATAATAATAATAATAATAATTAATAATGACTATATTTAATAATAATATTTAATAATAATAATATTTAATAATAATAATATTTAATAATAATAATAATTATATTTAATAATAATATTTAATAATAATGTTAATAATAATAATAATAATAACAATAATAATAATAATAATGTTAATAATAATAATAATAATAATAATAATAATAATAATAATAATAATAATAATGATAATAAAGGTTTTGTATTTGTCTGTCTCAAGCTGAATTATATTATTCCAGACAATTGAACTGTTTTCCAAGTTGTTCAATTAGTATAAGGGAAATACTAATGTTTTTTTCTTTGCATTTTCACCCCAAACTCAAAAATGCCACTGAGTTCCATTTGGGCGTAGGAGGCTATTATCTGGAATATTAATTGCATGGATACTATGTAAGGATTTGAGCAGCAAGATGTCTGTTTACATGACACTTGGACTTCTGCATGTCAGTACAGTCGGAGACGCAGGAACTCGGAAGGGAAATCCAGTCTAGAAAATAATTTCTACTGTGTAGGGGTTGAATTTTGCTGCTTTTCGGGTTTGTCGGGGGTATTTACGTCGATATTTTATATGATTAAAAATTTGGAGATGAACGGGAGATAACCCCCTGTAAATCTTTATTAGAGTTGCCTCTCCTTTGTCAACCATTTTTTTTCACCAATTCGAAACTAAAACCATAAAATAGATGCTAACTCACAGAATACGAAAATATATACAGAGCCACTAACTTTTCTCTTTTCTTTTCCAGACAACAATCAACATGCCTGAAGACGGTCGAAGTACAAGCCGACCGAAACCTTATACCAATAACAGGCATGATGAAAACAATAGTCTGATTAATACACGTAATATAAACAGTCTTTCTCTAAAAATTCAGAACTTTAGTATTGAATTATTTCTCTTGCCATGCGGCAATCTCCGACGCCTTAACTCCTCTTTTGTGGGTAGTGTATTATCTGTTGTTGTCATGAACCCATTCTCACATGCATTATCTCCTCCTTTTGTGGGATAATGTAAAATATGCTTGTTACTGATCGCATCCTCCCAAGCATTATCCTTACTTTTTATTTGCTGATAATTAAATAATAATTATTATAAGTAGATTATTACAAAACAAATATGTATTCAACAAGAAAAGCAAAACAAAAAATACCCAGGGGTAGTCTGCTAGAATACCCGTATACGCCCAATATCCTAACCCGCATAAAACAGACGCAGACAATATGGAGGACACCGCATAAACTAGATTCTGTAAAAAACAAAAGAGAAAATAAGTATAGTTAGAATTCGTGAAGTTACAGGCATGTTTAGTTCGAAGAACTAAATTTATTGATATTATATTAAGACTAAGTGTACATGTATACAAAACAAATTAAATGTACATTTACACGGAACATTATATATACAATTACACAAAACCTTTAATGTACATTTACACAAAATATTGAATATACATTTACACGAAACATTAAATGTACATTTCCATGAAGCATTAAATGTATATTTACTGGAAGCATTAATATACCATTAAACGGAGCATTAAATGTATATTTACACGAAGCATTAAATGTATAGTTACACAAAATATTAAATGTACCTTTACACAAAACATTAAATGTACATTTACAGGAAACATAAAATGTACATTTACGCGAAACATAAAGCACATTTAAACGTGACATTCAAGATCATTGGCATTTTTTCCTATTAATCCACAATATAAAAGGTGATTGTCTGTGTGTGTAGTTAAGTATATGTCTGGCCAAACCGTGAACTTCGTAAATAGGAGGCCTTGCAACTGAAGTATGCGTCACGTTTATAGATCAAATCGTTTTGAATGCTGCAAACATTCTTTCAATCTTAATCGGTAATTTATTTTATTTTTATTTTTTTTTACATATATGAGGTGAGTTCAAATAGTTAACAGATTTTTTTTGTACAGGGATTTAAAATTGTAGTAGACTCTGGAAAAATCAGTATGTTATTGCTATAAATCATGAGATGACCGACCAATTATTATGATTTATGGTTCAAATAAACAGCTACAGCAGGAATTGGAATACACCTTACTAAAGCTTGATTATCACAGTGTGTGAATTTCAAAAAGGCAATCTGGATGTGAGGAGAGTTTAGAAGGATAATATGCAATAAAATTCTGTTTTACAGTTGGAAAAAAATTCTACGGAAACGTATGGACTGCTTCAAACTGCCGGTGCCCCAACTTGCATGTATCTAGCGACAATTTTGAAGGCAGAAAACATTCAAGGAATGCTGGTAGGGGTCTTTGAGGTTTGGGAAGAGTAAGGAAATCGGAACACGAGACTTGATTGGCCAAATAAAGAATTTCATGGATAAGGATTGTTATGTGTCTATAGAGGCAATAAGTGCACAGTTTGATGTCAGTGTGGAAACTGTACACAAATCTATTCGCTAGGAACTGAAGATGCGGAAGATTTGGGCGAATGCACCAACCCACAACTCCAACCTTGTCACAGACTATTTAACCAAGATGGGCATTAAGACAGTTCCGCACCGTCACTATAGTAAAGACCTTGCTTCCTGTGACTTTTGATTATTTCCTAAGCTCAAGGAAAACGTTAGAGACTGTTGTTATGAGGCAATTGAGAAGATGAAAGGCTGTTGGAACGGTACAACAAGTGTATTGCAGCCAGAGGAGATTACTTTGAAGGAGACTAAAGTTTCTTGTGTACTGTCAAAAAAGTGGCCATATGAAAAAGTCTGGAAACTTATTGAATGCACCTTGTACATATATATGACACATATAACGTATATAACTGACTGTATATTTTCAAGACTTACTAAAAGATATTGGGGTCGTATGAGTGTGGGGGGGTGCTGTATGTATATGTGTATGTATATGCGTGCGTATTTACATTTCGAAAGCCACAACTTACAAGTCTTTGTATGTTCTTGTGTGCAAACTTTCGCCAGCCAGTTAGTATGCCAATGCAACCTACCATTAAGATCTGAAATATGGAAGACAAATAGTTATTAACTGATATCACAAAACTTTCTGTTTCAAAATGTGTGTGCGGAACAAAGATTCCCGAACAATTTTCTTTTTGTTCTCACTCTTCCATTTAGTATGCTTTTAATAGATCCGTTACATCCACCATTCGAAAAAGGGATTATCCCGAAATATATAATGGAATTATCACATACAATAGGAATTATAAATAAGACATTTATACTTAACACAATTGAATAAATATATGTATTAAAGATATATATGTATATACTTGTTGATTTGAAAATTGTCACTTGTTTTCGTCTTTCTTCCTCAATACCGACTATATTCCATTCCTCGCATTGTGATAGTCTTCTAAATCTCTTCTACACACACACACACATACACACACATACACACACACATATATATATATATATATATATATATATATATATATATATATATATATATATATGAGCAAATAGTTAATATAACATGTTACAACCACTTTGAAAAAGAGATAAAAGCATTTAATTTGAAAAGGAAACACTAAATAAGTGGATAGTCCTTAGTCCGCGGAGTTTCGAAGAAATACTTTCCTTCTCATCAGAGGGTAGGAATTAGCAAAATGCGGGATTTTCCACTTATTTAGTTTTTCTTTTTCAAATTAAATGTTTTTAAACTCTTTTTCAAAGAATTTTAACATGTTTCATTAAATATTTGCTCTTGTTATAAGCTCTATCTCCTATTTGGTTTTATCGAGTTTTTACATCTGGTTGAGATTACTTTATAAATATTAATTCTTTAATATTTATAATATACTTTAGTTTTACCATCTTGGATCATTTTGGTAAATTTAATTGTAATTTTTATTTTATATATATATATATATATATATATATATATATATATATATATATATATATATATATATATATATTACTCAAAACCCTCTGGTCTTGATAGAGCGGAGATTAAAACTGCACGAATACATCATATAATTAAAGTTTCATTAGATAAGACAATAATCCAGGCTGTCCTCGACGGTCGTACATCTAAACAATATGATATAAATGCAGGTGTACCTCAGGAGTCGATCCTTGAACCTTTATTATTCCTAATATTCATAAATGACCTCCCTGACAAAATTGTCTCCGAAATAGCTATATTTACTGATGACACCACTCTCTATTACCGGCACGGGGAGAAAATAAATGAACACATACCTAAGGATATAGCAGAAATACAAGAGGAAGACCTCCAGTCTGTAGTGGGATGGGGACAAAATGGATGGTCACATGCAATGCTGCCAAAACTAAGCTTGGTTCCTTAAATAATTACAAGAAACCTTCTCAACCACCAATAGATATGGCTTAAAATACATTACCTAAAAGTACTTCTTTCAAACTTCTCGGCTTAAGGTTCACATGGAATACTGCTACATTGAGAGCATTCTCAGTGTCGCTGCGAGGAAAGTGGGCTCTCTCTACCCTGCTAGAAAGTTACATGCAACTGAAAGTATCCTGTACCACCATAATGTCATCATTCGCCAATGTATGGAGTATTATTGTCATATTTGGGCTGGTGTATCTGCTACTAGTGTCTAGCTCCTGGATAGGGTTCAAAATAAAGTCGCCAACCTGATAGGTCCTGAACTGTCCTCTAGGCATCAGCCTCTATCCCATCGACGAACTGTTGCTTCCTTCTGTCTGTTCTACAAGTATTTTAATAGTGGATGTTCTGACAAACTACAAACCTTTGTAGTCCCTCGACGTAAATAACCTCCGACCACCCCGACAAGCAGCAAACCCCCACCCTATACAGTAGAGATCCCTAAATCTTAGAAGATCTTCAACTTTAATAGTTTCTTTTGTAGAACTGTTAGACTTTGGAACACCCTTCCGGGTTCCTGCTTTCCCAAATGTACTGGCATGCACAAGTTCAAGTATAATGTGAACCGTCATCTTGCTGCTCAATTCCTTACATAGCATCCCTGCAAATCAAACCTCCGATAGTAGCCACTTACATCAAAGTGGCACTGTGTCTAGTTGTTAGCCGTAGATTTAAACAAGTGGGATACTTAATTGTTTAATTATATGAGTGTGTTAAGCATATTACTAGACTTAATTAATAATAGACTTCGTGGCTTAGTGGGGGATGCCCTTTTCTCTACCCTGCAACCTCTCTCCCACAGAAGAGACGTTGCGAGCATGCCCTTGTTTTATCGTTATTTCCATGGCAGATGCTCGTCTGAACTCCAATCTCTGGTCCCCCCCTCGCCAATCATTCACGAAAAACACCCGTCTAGCTGAATCCACTGTGAAAAATTTTCCCCGCTCTATATCTGTGCCTAAATCAAAACGCGGATTCCATGAACAAAGCTTCTTTCTTAGAAGTGCAAGCCTGTGGAACTCTGTTCCGTCTGCTTGCTTCCCTCCGGACTACAACTTGGATGTCTTCAAGTCCAATGTTAACAAATTCCTAATGAACCGCCCCCTTTAGTAAACACTTCAGCAAATCTCCTCACTAACGTAATGTACTTACAATAACCCTTATACATGAGTGGCTTCCGGGCCTTGATAAGTGGTGATCACTGTGTAAAAAAAAAAAATTACTCATACGTATATATATATATACATATATATATATATATATATAATCAAGGAATCCAACGGCCCTAAATGTGAAAGAACCAAAAAGATTATCTTAAAGGAATTCCGTAGAATTAAATTAAAAGTGGATATTATATCAGATGTTAAAACTGTAAATTTTTTGGATGTGAACTTTGATTTAAGGAAAGGCATCTACCAACCATATAGGAAGGAAAACTCAAACCCAATTTATGTACACCCCTTATCAAATCACCCAAAATCTATCATTAGGCATATCCCCAAATCCATTAGTAAAAGAATCAGTGACAATTCTTCCAATCTTGAAACATTTAATAAACATAAATATTTCTATAACAGGGCCCTTAAGGATAGTGGATACACAAACACCCAAATTGAGTTCATAGAACCAACACACCCAAACACAAATACAAATAGAAACCGTAAGAGAAAAATCTTGTGGTACAATCCCCCTTTTAATCTGAAACTTAAAACAAATCTAGGAATGAAATTCTTAAACTTAATTAAAAAGCACTTCCCTATTAATAATATACTACATAAAATTTTCAATAAAAATACAATAAAACTTAGTTATAGCTGTAATGAAAACCTTGAAAAAATAATTAAAAAACATAATAACAAAATATTAAACAAAAATAGCACACCCATTGCTACCGAAAGTTGTAACTGTAGAATTAAATCCAAATGCCCTCTTAAAGGAAATTGTCAAATTACTTCTGTAGTGTACCAAGCAACTATTTCTACTAAGGAAAATCCGAATGAAAAAAAATATTACATAGGAATGACAAATAACAATTTTAAAGAAAGATTTACCGGTCACAAGTGCTCTTTTGAAAATAATGAGTACAAAAATAGAACTTCCTTGTCTAAATATTACAATGAACTAGTAGAGCAAGGTTACTCCCCAATAGTAAATTGGAAAATTTTAAAGAAAGCGAAAACCTGTTCATCTTTAAACTCGCCTTGCTACCTATGTCTTTATGAGAAATTATTTATACTTACTTTTAGAGAAAGAGATAAATTATTAAATAAGAAGCACGAAAATTCAATTAATTGCAAACATTATAAAACCCATCTTTTAAGTAATTTAGTTTAGATATAAAATTTAAATAAATTAAAAATTGTCACTGATTTCTATAATTTATTAATATTCTATTAATATACTTTCTCCTCTCCTGATTTCATTCTTTACTTCTCCTATCTTATATACCTGTGTGTCTATGTGTATATGTATTT
>NC_136513.1:39412772-39415272 GCF_053919585.1 Euprymna scolopes
ATTAAATAATAGTTACAAACATTCAAACAAGCAATGGAGGTGTCACTTTTATTATTAATAGACTAGCAGGGAAACCCGGCGTTGCCTCAACTTAAATGAGGATCAATGAATGTTCCACACTTTCAATGATTTTATTGTTATCAGAATCGGTGAAATCGCTAATTTTTCAATCAAGCGATTATTTTCATACTCTACTCCGGGAACCACTGTGATACACCGAGTGGTAGCTTATTGCGCCCCTTAAGGGACTTATTCTATAAGACATTGTAGTCTACATAGAACGGTAGATGACCTATTGTGTATTTTGTACAATTTTTTTATACAATAGATTTAATTAAAATTTAACAAGTGAAGCATACGTGGTCCCCTGTGAGTGCACAGTGAACGAGGCATCAGAAAATGACTAAGTTCAGTATTTGCCGCTCATTTAACCCCTAAAGTCCCAAAGGTCTTAACATATTTAAATTTGAGTTCAGCACCATATAAAACTGCTAAATAGACACAAAGAGAAAATTTTGGACAAATATGGAAAAATAGTCCCCAAAATGGAGTGTTTTTATTAGCCCTAAAAAGCCTCTGGCGCACACCCAAGAGTTATCACGAAGTATAGACAAACAAAATTATATAGAAATCAGTTAGTTCCAACTTTTCAGAAAGTTTCATAAAAATACAAGGCATCATTTTTTTTAAATAAGCATAAAAGTGTCAATGTTAACCATTTTAACCCGAAAGGTATCCCTATGGGGGGGGGAGACAACCGGAGTTTTCCCGGAAAATCCGTTCTGTTACTTTTTTTTTTTACTAATATCATGTTTAATGTTTGTGCAAAATTTTAAAAAATTCCAAGGCGTAGTTATTAAGAATAGTGCGGACAGTGAACGGATGAACGGACAAGGTTGAATTTATAGGACAACCCTTCTTTGGTCGGGGGGAGGGGGAGCAAAAAGTAAAAGTAAAGTATCATGGTTCAATTATGATCTAAACAGAAAACATTCATTTCGAAAGCGTCCCTGTCTTATCAAAGAATCTACTGTTGATTTTTTTTAATGCCGGACACTTCTGTCTGCGTGGTAATACAAAATCTCAAATGCACTTGTGATGTTAGGTTTTATAAAAGTGTTAACTCTGGTTACAATCGGACTTCCTTCTTATATCGGATCTTTTGGATTTTCGATTTTCGACACTTATCTGAAACATTCCGATAAGCATTACAACCTGTCGTAGAACACTATCAGACACATGAATTACATTTGTATGAAATTTCATAAAAATCTGTCCAGCCATTTCGGTGACCATAGGGAACATACCCACACGCACATACATACACATTCACACACAGACAAAGTGGACTTATATATAAATAGAGACAAAAGCACTTAAAATGAAGAATATATTTTGATTACTTACCGATAGGCTTACAACTATACCTATCAAATGATATATATTGTTATATGTCACAGTTCCAAATCCAATGCAGGCAGTAATCAAAACAGCGACACCCAGCAGACAATGCAGACTCCCAGTCACAAATATGGCTGTGTAGGCGGAAGCAGGAATCATTTTGCCTTGGTACGGTTCTTTTGTCTTCTCGTGCATGTGATGGCAATAGAAATCTATAAACAAATAAAGTACTTTGAAGTCCGGCAATTTATTATTGTAATATAATACAGATGATCGCATAGAAAAGATTCAGCAGCAGCGAAGGATAGCTGGCTTGCAAATAAGTTAGCAGCAGTAGACGAAATACGTGCATATGCAAATTAGGAAGTGTGCGAAGAAAAAAAAGAAAAAAATGCACCACGTGGTTGGAAAAAAAGTGTGCGTTGAAGAAAATGGACGAAGTTTAGGAGGAGATTGGACTAGCTATGCGGTCGACGAAAAAACTTTTTAAATTTTTATAAATCAGTAAAGTAACGGCAGCGTTATATGTTTATTATTATTATTATTATTATTATTATTATTATTATTATTATTATTATTATTATTATTGTCGTTGTTGTTGTTGTTGTTATTGTTATTATTATTGTTGTTATTATTATTATTATTATTATTATTGTTATTATTATTATTATTATTATTGTTGTTGTTGTTGTTTTTGTTATTATTGTTATTATTATTGTTATTATTGTTATTATTATTGTTATTATTACTGTTATTATTGTTGTTGTTATTATTATCATTATTGTTGTTGTTCTGTTATTTTTATTGTTATTACTGTTGTTATTATTATTTTTTTATTATTTTTTTTATTATTATTGTTATTATTATTAAATTATTATCATTTTGGTTATTATTATTATTATTATTATTGTTATTATTATTGTTATTATTGTTGCTATGATTATTGTTGTTATTATTATTGTTAGTATATTGTTATTATTATTGTTATTATTATTGTTGTTATTATTATTCTTATCATTATTGTTATTATTATTGTTATTATTATTATTGTTGTTGTTGTTGTTGTTATTATTATTGTTATTATTGTTGCTATTATTAT
>NC_136513.1:39417772-39437772 GCF_053919585.1 Euprymna scolopes
GTTTCCATTCTTATTAAAATCTAAAATGATTTTGTTTTGTTTCTGGCAACTCCGTGCACGTTCTTATAATTATTTCACCTTTGGCAAAAGGTTGACAAGTCAACTCCATTTCCAAAAGTTTAACACTTTTGTTATTTTCGTTTTATTAAAATCTAAATGATCTTGTGGTGGTGGTGGTGGTGTTGTTGTTGGTGTTGGTGTTGTTGTTGTTGTTGTTGTTGTTGTTTCTTCACTCCGTGCGTCTTCTTATAGTTGTTTTGCTTTTTCGCCAAAGGTTGACAGGCCAACCTCGTCGGCCAAAGCTGGACACTTTTGCCATTTTCATTTTTATTTAAATCGAAATGATTTTGTTTTACTTTTGATAACTTCGTATATCCTATCTGCTTTTGGCAAAAGGTTAGCAGGTCAACTCCGCTTGCAAAAGATTGTCATATTCATGAAATTTAAAATCTAAATGATTTTGTTTTTCTTTTAACAACCCCATTGTTTACTTCAACGTGTGCTTTTCTTCGTTTTCAATGATTTTCACAATCTGTTATTTACTCAAATTAAAATGAATCAGTAATTTGAAAATTAATTATTTTCACATTTAAGTTAGTCCATCTTTACCTGCCTAATTAATTAAAGATCTGATTAATTTAACCAGTCCAACGTTCCTTTTATATAATGATAGAAGTGGGTGAATATGTAAGAATTAAACAGGAATTACCTGTTTAAAAGTTTTTTTAGATTTATCTATGACTAGCTTAAAGATTCCGTATTCATAATTATAGAGTCATTTTTTTATTGAATATATATATATAATTAAACAGGAATTACCTGTTTAAAAGTTTTTTTAGATTTATCTATGACTAGCTTAAAGATTCCGTATTCATAATTATAGAGTCATTTTTTTATTGAATATATATATATATATATATATATATATATATATATATATATATATATATATATATATATATATATATATATATAATATTTGCGGACTGTTATCATATATTAGTCAGCAAATATATTATGTACTGGTGTTGTTAATATATATATATATATATATATAAATATATATATATATATATATATGATATAATATAAAGCTGAATGTGTGTGTGTGTGTGTGTGTGTGTGTGTGTGTGTGTGGTCACGAATAGGCTCCCATATGGTTGACTATTTTAAACAACTGATTACATATAATGATAGAAGATATATCGAGACACAGGAATGGGTATGTTTGATCTGGCAGAACAGTGGTTCATTAAAATTGTGGGGTCTGCGTTAAAGATTTCGTATTCCTAATTACAGAGATAATTTTTTTTATTGAATATATATATATATATATATATATATATATAGTTGAGATGGTAATTAGTAAAAACTGAAGAAAGTGCTCAATACTGTTGTAGAGCAAATATGCGTTTTTTTTATTACTGTATCTTTCTGTTAAGTTACATTATTGTTTCGGCTATTTTAAAAATCTGTTTGCATATAATGATAGAAGATATATTGAGACACAGGAATGGGTATGTTTGATCTGGCAGAACAGTTGATTTTATCATACTGTTGATTTTATAGGTTGAACCTTTCAGCTGGTGTGGTTATAGAACTTCTCAAATTCACTTTTGATATTAGGCTAAGGTACTAATGTTGGTCAAAATCGCCTGTTCCTTCTTTCACCGGATTATTTTGATTATCGATTTCATTCACTCTTTCACTCTTTCATCCCAAAATAGCGAACATTTCTGTAAAAGTCTGAGGACGCTACAGACGGCCAAAAAAAAACGGCCGAGTAGCCGAAACAATAATGTAACTTAACAGAAAGATAGGGTGATAAAAAATAAAAACGTATATATATATTAATATTTTTTTTTACAAAAAAAAAAAAGAATGCTAAATTGAAGAAAAGGTGAAAGGAGAGTCCACGTTCAAATCACTTTGCCTATTTTGGGTCTAAACACGTGAAATTTTAAATGATGGTTACTTGGACATGGATCAAACGTTTTAATTTCATTTGAGTCCAAAACAACGAATGTTAAGGGGTCAAAATTCAGGTCAAAGTTAAAGAAAATTGACGTATTGTCTCTGTATGGTCTCTACCAAATTACTCAGCCAATTTTTGGTCTAAACATTTGAAATTTTACATAAAGGGTATTCCGACAGAAACCAAGTTTTTAATCGGTTTTTGACCGAAAATTTGGCTGCCAAGTGGTCAAAGTTGAAAGAGTGGACTTTTTCAGACTCTAGCAAACTCCTCCGCCAACTTTGAAATTTTAGATGTAGATTACTTGACATGAATCACACGTTTTAATATATATATATATATATATATATATATATATATATATACATATGCACATAAAGTTATGAACAGTACATAGGGCCCGAGCAAAACCGGGCTGAACTGCTAGTCCCTTTAAAAATGAATTTAAAAAAAACAGAAAGAAACTGAGATACGTGCCTGCGAGTATTATGTTTTTGTAAACAGTTCACTTCTTGTAAGTAAAAAAAAGTACTCGAGCTGAGATCGAAACTAAACCCCAAGACAGTAAGTCAAGTACGATAACCATGACGCTAGCTTGACATGATTTTAAAAAATTATTTTCAAACCTACTTATGCTTGACATAAGGAATCCATCATATCAATGATCCATGCATGCGCAGTCGTGAAACAATTGACAAACAGATAAAAATCCGAATGAATTCAAGTAGCAATTTTTCAATTTGACTCCTTAGCAGCCCGTTTTTTTATGAAAACTGATTAAAAAGTTTTCCACATGTCTGAATAGCATATATATTAAATTTCAAGTTTGTAGATAAAATAACTGAGTATATAGGTTGAGCAATGCCCTCACGCACATTCTTAATTTTATAGATATATAAATAGACAAGCTGGTTTCAATGACAACAGTGTTTGTGATAGACATGATACAAGCAAGGGCAGTCAGACGGTCCGTAGTGCTTTATATAGATAAATATATAATTTTAACTTAAGGGAAAGGTTTTCTCGTGTTTGACTTTTATTGTTTTAAATATTCCTCTAAATATGAAAGAAACTACTTTATTTAAGCAATATCCTCACTGAAAAAAAAAATAATAAAGAGAGTTAGATATACAGGTTGATTGTTTTGGTTGTTTTGGTTTTACGGCATATCAACCCTTTTTAGGTTATTTAATGCCGAATTAAGTGATTTTGAAGAACAATTTCTTAATAGAATATATTTGTATTTTTCAAATCTATTTCTATTTAACCCATAGTTGGGACCCTAACAGGTACTACCACTCCAGGTCAGAATGGAGTTGGGAGCAATGACAATTAAGGGAGGGCTCCACACTCCCCAAAGCTCGACATCTGGGGCCTTACCATCAGATATAGTTTAAGGTCCAGGGATATACAGCGAACAGAAAAAATATATTTTTTTAATTTCTAAGTCTAACTGGATTTGTAAACTGAGTTTGTCCTAAAACGGTGTTGCATAAAAGAATCGGTATTCTGTATTTCTTGCCTACAAACAAAGCATATTGCCATTGGAACGTAAGGGGCGACTATTTGGGATCGTGTCTAACAAGAAACTGTGGGGAGTTGAGCCGCGATTTATCCTCATATTAGATTTAAACTTCTATAGATTAGTACCACCAGGAAAGTTTGAAAAACCAACTTTCATTAATTAATTTTCTAATAAAATAAACAAAAACGATGCGGCCTCTATTCCGAAACTTCCTCAATATTCGAGTAAACACATTGACAACACTCGTTTAGCTCAAACCACTGCCAACAATTCCCCTGCTTTATATCTGCCTAAGATAAAACGCAAAATCCATGAATAAAGTTTCTTTGCTAAAACTGCTCGTCTCTGGAACTCTATACCGCAGGGCTACTTACAAGCTAGCTACAATATAGTAACTCAAGTTCTTGTCGAGATGTCCCCTTAAGTAATCAAATTCTATCCAATTCATATCACTACTCATCATTACAGTAATTGGGCGTAGTAGCTAAATTGATTAAGGTCGTCTATTTCCTTTGACGCCGACAAGCAATGATTCGAGTAATTTGTGCGATCGCCATGTTAATATTAAGATTAGAAACAGATTTTATTCAAGATAATGTCGTTAACAATATTTACTGTAACAATTAAAATTAACTTTCAAAGTACTACTAAAGCAAAAAAAATAAAACATAAATTCGTTTAAAAAAAAACGGGATAGTTTAAAATATACATGAAAGTATTTATGGAATAAATATTTAAGCAATTTACATTCGTTTTACAAGTACATGCATGGAATGAGCTCCGACGAACTTCATTTCACTGCTCATCGAAGAAATACAACTGGATGATTAAAATTATAACTTTTTTTAAGCAGATTTACTATGACGTATCATGACGTAGATAACAGATAATGGCTTGAGAAAGTTACTATGTGTGATCGCCGCGAATATCATTTTCCCCACTTACTACAACATTGTCGCTTCCAAGTCCAATCTAAACAAGTATTTTTCCACCACTACCCATAATAACAGTGTTGTTTCATCTGACACTTATTAACTCCTATTCTCAAGTGGTCTTCGGACCGTGATAAGCGGCGAATCTCTTGTAAAAAAAATTTTAATGTGAACCTTAGAAAAATATAGATTTTTGCATGATCATCTGTCATACAAAATAAAGGTAAATACACCCGAAAACTCGACAAGCAGTAAAACTCCACCCACATACAGGAGAGATCCCTATATGTAAGAATGTTTTCTACTCCAATAGTTTCTTTCCCAAGAACTGCTAGACTTTGGAACCCTGTTCCTGATTCCTTCTTTCCCAACTGTACTGACATGCAGAAGTTCAAGTGCAATCTGAACAGACATCTTGCTGCTCAATTGTCTGCATAGTATCCCTGCAACTTATGGCCCCGATAGTAGCTCTTTTACATCAAAGTGGCACTGTGCCCTTTTTTGGAAGTGAAACTGGAACCAAAAATAGATACCCCCCCCCAAAAAAAAAGAAAGAAAGAAATCAGTAACCCTTACCTTTAATTGTCCTAAAGCAAAAATAATGACGTTTTTTTGTTTCACAAACTGTTTTTGAAAGCGAATGTTGCACAAAATATGTTTTAATTACGAAAATCTTCAATGTTTACTTGCTTTTTTGTTTTTCGAAATTTTTAAAATTACATCATCTATGACAAGTATTCGTTGACTTCCTTCATTGAAAATTCTGATTGACTTAAAATCCAGTGATTGTCTACAATACTGGTCAGTTTAATTCCGTTATGTATAGGCAAACCTGGTGATGCTCGGAGCAAAGCATGGATGTATGGGTCATAAGGCGCAAATATCAACACTGTTATAATCAAATTCTACTGAATGTCCGCCACTACTAATTATTACAGAGTTATTGCTCCTGACACTCATTAATTCATATTCTCGAGTGGCTTTCGCGTCTTGATAAGCGAAAAGGTTTTAACTGTGTTAACTCTGAAAACCATAGAAAAATATAAATCTTTGCACGCGCACCTGTCATACAAAAGAAAAGGTAAACCAAAAAAGAAACCAGAAAACCTTACCTTAAATTGTCCTAAAGCAAAAATTTTTTTTTCGCAAGATGTGTAACAAAAATACGAAAATCTCCAATGTTTACCTGCTGTTTTATATATATATATAAATTATTCAAATCTCATCATCCATGACGAGAATTCGTTGACTTCCTTTACTGAAAATTTCTCATTTATTTAAATTTCAGGGAGTGGCTACGATACTGGTTAGGTTAGTTATGTGAGGTGACACCCGGAGCAAATCATAGCAGTACGTACGCTTCATAAGACGTAAATATCTATATATTGCCCAGTCGTAAAATACGCTTAAATATGATATTTTAATTAATGTAGATTTCGTATTATACTAGCATCGATGCCCGGCGTTGCCCGGGTTTTGGGAGGTATGTGTTGAGCAAAAAAACAAAAAACAAAAACAAAAGGTGTAGTAGGAAGGCAGGTCCGAACCTGTACCGTGAAGGAGGAAAATAATGAGAAAAACGTGACTTCTTTTTAATTTTCACACTTTTGCATTGGTTTTCTCCGGCTAATACCCAAATATAAAATTTCGCACGGGTTCGAATACCCTATATATAAAGTTTCATGTCTGTAGCCCAAACTGACAGAGGGGTTGGGTAGGCAATTCTTTTTAAATATATATATATATATATATATATATATATATATACATATATATATATATATATTTCTATACGCATTCATAAACATATATAGAAAGTGGTGTGTGTTTACTATAAACTTTTACACAAATATTACGCAAGTGTAAATCATGTAGAATATTTGCATGAATATAATTACACGTAATGGCGTAATGGTTAACTAAAGATGATGATTCCATAAATAAACCGAAAAGACGAATATGGAATTAATTTAAATTAATGTATAAAGAATATACAAATGTTTTGCTTGTGAATGAAATTCCACGACCTATATAACAAAGTTGTATTTTTTTTTTAATAAATGGAAAAAAGGGGGTTTCATGTAAATATCAACACAAACACATATAGGAGTAAAGTGTGTGTGTTATTTTGTGTGTTACGCTTACATCTTTTTTCTTCCGAGTAACAGTCGTTTAATTGTTATGACCTTCTATATTTGTAATAAATAATTTAGCCAAAAATTCTTCATAAGTTTTAGCTCAAGTGTTTTATATGTATATATATATATATATATATATATATATATATATATATATATATATATATATATATACTAGCAGTTCAGTCGAGCTTGGCTCGGACCCTATGTACTGTTCGTAACTTTATGTGCATATCTATATATTTATAAAAGTACAAATGTCTGTCTGTCTGTATACATTTCACTACCAAAAACTCTGTCAATTTCCGGCCAGAAGCATGGTGCCAATGTTGATAACATGCCCTTTCTCCAGCACTTTATTTTTGATAACGTAGTCGTGCCACTTGATGCATATAATGGAACTGATGCATCGTTTGGGGAAACGCTCCCGAAGCTGCACTTTTTTACGCCGCATAACACAGACCTTCGATCTATAAAGAAAAGTAGTTACCACTACCGCTTTGTTGCAAGTCGCAGTGAGTTGTTCTTCCACACACGTTTCTGAAACCGATCAACGTTGGCTGTCCACATCCCTGGCGACTGAAGCATCAATGGAGAAAACGCTTCCAAAATTTGTGAAGTGCTCAACTGTGATCAGTACAATTTAATTAATGGTGACGCTTGGACGTGGAAGGTTTCGTTCGGAGACTCCTAATACAGCACTGCAGGTTACTTGGGGCTGATTGTTAAGGCAAATGATTTTGCTGTATCTGGAACGCAGTTGAGGACTGCTTGCAAAGCAAGTTCACTGTGTGCCGAGAGAGCACAGTCGTCGCCAAAAAAGCAGCTTTATCTCTTTCCGGGTCCTGGTATGAGCCAGAAGTCTACGAAGGTTCAAAACCGCACATAAATCCCCTTCCGAGAGATCCTCCTAAGCCTTCCTATGCATCATGCCGAAGAATATGGCGAAGAAGGTTGGCGTAAAGACGCAACCATGATTGACGACATTTTCAATGGGAAAAGAATCTGAGAGATTAGCGCCATGCTTCATCTGATTCATCTAAACCACGTGCAACTATCGCAGGATTTTAAGGAGCTTTGATGGGAGGCCAAGCCTTACAAGGATCGCCCACAGCAGATTCCAACTGACTGTGTCAAACGCCTTGGTTATATCTATGAATTCTGCATAGAGAACCATGTTCTGCTCCCTGACTTTTCTTGAACTTGTCAAAGGACAAATATAATATCGAAAGGTCTTCTATTTGCTTGGGATTCGCATTTGCATACTAACAGGTTTTCCTCGGAAATTGATAGCATGTCTGTCCAGCAGGATCGGGGGTTAGGATCTTGCCTGCAATGGGTAGCAGTGTTGCACAAATAAAATTAAATCAGTCTGATCCCCCTTGTTATTATACAGAGAGACGATGACTGTATTACGAAGATCTTTTGAAACAACACCTCTTTCCCAGCAACTCTGTGAAAGCGTCGTGAGTTTGACAAATATGTGTTACCCTCATGCTTATACAAAATACATCGACTCCAGTTGAGCTATTTGATAGCAGCTCCCACTTCTCTATTTTCACTGCTTGCTGGGGAATCGTCTTGATTTCCTCTTCCTACATCCGACTTTTGGCTGAAATAGGTGTCTATAATGCTATGTCCAGAGATTGAGGGTTTATTCTTTTTTGTGAGAAGATTACTGCCGTCTGATGACTGTAAAAGAGTTTGCGTGCCTGGAAGAATGCTCGACTATTTCTAGTATCTGCGTAACACTGAGTGTGTTCGGTAAGGGCTGTCCATCACTTGTTCCGCCTTGCTCTTACCTTGTTCTCGATTGTATGCATGCATTGTTGCAAGCAGCTTTTGTTGTATGGTTGTCTAGTTTCGATTGTACCTTCTCAAAAGAATAGCGTTTCTTCTGTAAGAAACTTTGTATGCCGGCATCACTCTCAACCAATCAGTTTCTATTTTTCCTGGTCTAGTAACCTGCTATTTCAGCCGTTGTCTGGTGGAGAATAGTGTTCAATCGTTGCCGCTAAACCTATGTTTCCTCTTCTACTAAAATATTCTCTTCAACGTCCATATGGTCTTTGCATTAAAGTCATTAATGACGAGGATCTTGTCTTTCATGTTTACTTGCCCGAGGTATTTCCTCAACTTTGTGCAGAAGTCCTACCTCCTCGAGGTAGGATCCACCAGTATAAATAACAATGAAAGTGATATAACTGTCATCGTGTGGAGGGGGTTAAGGTTAGGGTTAGACGGAGAGACACGAGGCACTCAGAATGTCTAATGAGAAACATCTGGACCCTACTAGCGATGCAGCTCTTCAACGTGAAGCCAAGCCCAGATAGTATGCGTTCCTATTTCCCTTTTCCAGACTAGTACAGTCTATAGACTGCTCCCTGAATAACGTCGTCTATCCAAAGATCCTCTTCGCAGGGTTTCACAAGCCTCGCTTCGCTAATGGCTGCAATATGGATGCCAAGTCTAGCAAGTTATCTGAACACTACGACTGTGCTTATCTGAGTCGACTGTTGTCTACAGAATCTTCTATAATATATATATATTCAAGCATGCTCATTTCAGCATTGCTGATGTTATCGTTGTTATCATTCTTACCACTTGAACGAGATGCCTGTTGATCGCGGTTAGCCAATCAGGTGGAAATTTAGACGTGCGTTGTTTGGGCCACCTTTTATAGATTGGTCGCCATTCGGGACAGGTAGCGCTATCTTTAAAGTTCCTTCCGTATCACTGTAAAACATTCCTTACCGCTTGCGTTTAGTAGGTTTAGAGTGAAGATACGTGCGCGCAGACCAACTTCACTCGTTAGGCTCCGCATCGACCACAGTGGCTCATCGGGCTGATAGCGCAGCGGCAAGTTTTAAGCTGTAGGTTTCATACCAGAATGTGCTTCTCCTGCCTCAACAATTTTCCTAGAATTCACGAGGACAGTTACTCAGATATGTGGGTTGCTTCGTGAGAACTAGGGTGTATTCACATGCCGGTTGAGCTGCATGCCGTAGGTCTGGGTGCCAAGCTTCGTCCGAGTCTCTTGTGCTTCAGCATACGAGGTCGCCACGTGGAAGCACCTCATAGGGCTTGGTGACAGAGAGGTTATTTACTTGCAGTAAGAGACTCACACACTTGGCACTCCTTTTTTTGCAGTTCTGCCAGCAAGCAGTAAGCACAGAAGTGACACGCGATAAGCACATAGACAATTGGCGCACCCTGATGGAGTACTGTTGCCATATCTAGGCGGGAGCTGCTCGAAGTACCCTGATCTGCATTGACAAAGTTCAAAACAAACTTCCTCATCTAATAGGCGACGCCCTTTTCTCTTTGTAACCTCGTTTTCACAGAAGAGAAATTGCGAGCATATGCCTGCTCTATCACTATTTTTAGGACAAGTAATCAACTCAGCGCAAATCTATGATTCCTCTTCGCCAATCGTTTACAAAAAGTACTCGTCCAGCCAAAATCACGATCAATAAATTCCCCCACTTTCGATCGCTGCCCAAACCTAAACATCGATTCCACAAGCAAAGCTTCTATCCTAGAATTTCCCGCCTGTCCAACTCCGTTCCGCTGGTCTGCTTTCCAGCTCACTACAATTTCATTGTCTTCAAGTCTTACGTAAACGGGTTTTTATTTTTTTTTTTAAATATTTATTAAACCGTCGTTGTAAATAATTACACAAAATTACCGCTACAAACTATTTTCACGCAACTGTCTCAGTGACTAATATATGCACATTAACCCTTATCCTCGTGTGGCTTCTGGCCTTAATATGTGGTAACCTCTTTGTAAAAAACAAAACCAAAAACAACAAAAAAGAAACATTAGACTTTCCATGTTAGGTATTTTGACACACACATAGATAGATAGATAGATAGATAGATAGATAGATAGTACATTTATGTCACTAGCTGGACAGCCAGCGTTGCCAGCTCGTACAATACGCTTAAAAATGATATTTGAATTTATTCAGATTGCGGAGGTATTATTACTGAGTTAATCCTCTATTGAATATTATATATTACAAGGTATAATTTGCCCGGTGGACTAATTTGCAAAATAAATAAATAAATAAATAAAAAGATAATAATAATGTCGTTCATCAAATTCTCTCTGTGTTTGTTTACAATATCACGTCAACTGATATGTGGGTTTTAATGACAAATGCTCTGGAGAAGTCACTTCTGATTAATGTTTACATTTAAGATATGCAAAAGGAAACAATGGTTTGCGGCGATTTTAAATGGTCCCTTTTCTTTTATCGAAAATTGAACCCATTAGCAAGAAAAAAAGAAAAAGAAAATGGTAGGGTAGACTCGAGGTTGAACACGGGATAATTCGGAATAATCTATCACTGAGCTATACTTCCAGACGTCAATAATTCTATTTTTCATAAGAACAAATACTTTGGCAATAGTTTATCATCTCTCTTGCCGGTGTAATATATAAAAAATCCCTTGTAAAAATTCTTCTTTTTATTTATGAGAACAAATTTGATTTTAGGATCGGAGTTTTCAGATTTTCGATACTTATCGGATGAATTTCTGTATAAAACATATCTAAGAACACTGCCAGACATATAAATTAGCTTTGTGCGAAATTTGCAAAAGATAGGCTTAGTAGTTTGGGAACCTATAAGGAAGGAACACACACACACACAAAGTGACTTTTGTAGATATATAGCATGTATATATTATACAGATGTGTATAATAAGTGACGGATAACGCTGAAAAATATCGGATGCATTAGTGATGACATCAACCTACATTTGATCGAGAGTTCGGGGCATTGAAAAATGACTTAAAACGAGAACAATAGGACGACCTACATTCTTGATCCCGGTTGGAATTGCGTAAACGCAACACAAAAGACAAAGCAATGCAAATGGAGCTCAACAAGGATAAGGTCGGCAGCGATCGAACAGTGAAGGACTTCATACTATCGGCGGCTTATTAAAAACATTCATATATCGCTGAGCCGTTAGTCGGTCAAACAAAGAAGCATGCACGTTTTCAATGGGGCGACGCATGTCAGATTGTCTTTGATGAACTGAGAAAGAAGCTCGCAAGTATGGCAATGCTGGCTTTTCCTGATCCAGATAAGGACTACAGACTGCGTACAAATGCGTCCGATCATTCGAGTGTCATAAATAATCTAGGATCAGTGGGCGGGTAGGTGTATCAGAATTTTTGTAGGAATTTTTGACACCCCTAACACGAAACTGCGAATAAAATATAAAAATCTCGTAATTTCTCTGTTAAAAGTGGGTTATTTATTTTCTTTATGGATTATACTTCCAAAATAAAATATTAAAGTTGTTTTAAAAGTAATAGAAATATTTATTTATTTTTTTAAAACAGTAATGAATTTTCCGAACTCAATATGTTTCAATTTTTAAACTTTAAAAATCTATCAAAATGTTTCTATTGATTCTATTTTTACGATATTTTCAGGGTCTATGTGAAATGTTATGCTCTTTCCAATAAACCGAATATAATATTTTAGACAAACGTTGTTTTTTTTAATTCACGCCCCCCATTTTCAAGTTTCTATTAAAAAGTAAATAATTAATTTATGTTTCAAAGTCTTATATATCACAAATTGAAGAGAAAAGGTCAATAAATAATATATTCAAATTTAAAACAAAAAAAACCCGTTTTTTTTTAGAAATTTACCTGTAAAGTCTGAAGTTTAAAACCTTTTTAAAAAAAAAAAACACATTGTTTTTTTTGTGTTTTTTTTAATGAAACCATGGTCCTTGCTCCTTTAATTGAAAAAAAATTAGGGCTTGAATTACATTTTTCGAGGAGTTATAAGTTTGGAAAGACAGGGGGTCGAATAATTCACGCCTCTCATTTTGAAGTGTCTATTAAAAAGTAAATAATTAATTTATGTTTCAAAGTTTTATATATCACAAATTGAAGAGAAAAGGTCAATAAATAATATATTCAAATTTAAAACAAAAAAAAACGTTTTTTAGAAATTTACCTGTAAAATCCGAAGTTTAAAACCTTTTTTAAAAAAAACCACATTGTTTTTTTGTTTTTTTTTGTTTTTTTTAATGAAACCTTGGTCCTTGCTCCTTTAATTGAAAAAAAATTAGGGCTTGAATTACATTTTTCGATGAGTTATAAGCTTGGAAAGATGGGGTGGAATTATTCACTATTTTCACGAAATTTCTGATACACCTAGTGGGCGGGTAAAGACGTAAGAAAAACTTATTTAATTTTATCCCATAATTTGAGTAACATACAGCCGATATGGTCAACTGTGCCCTTCATAAATGAAATTATTACTTGCATAGTGCAACGTCCACTATCTATGCAGATCATAGACTACTGAAATACTTCTTGACCTTACTAATACAAAATAGGAAAACACATACGTGGGTTTTAATTATGGGTGGAAATAATTGCATCATAAAGGGTAAAGACGATGTTTATGCGGATCTTTTGTCACACTCTGGTTTTGAGGTTAGACAATAATGTTCCACTGTAAGAAATAGACAGGAATTATCTTGTGAGTGAGATAAACCCGAATCCGTTCGAACCAAAAGAGTTTATAACATATAAGAATACGGAGGACCCATTGGTAAAACACGAACGCCCCCACGTTATTGAGTATAGATAAAATTAAGGACCAGGAAGAGGTTAAGGAAATTCGAGATTTCTAAGACGTGAATGAAAAACCGTAAAGCGTCCAAAATGTAATGGACGAAGTAGTATATTATTTGTTGCAACCTGACAACGAACCATTGATTCAATTTGTTGCACTTTAGGAAAAGTGTGACGAGCATGCGCCGAAGCGCTCAACAAGTGTTTGTCAGTGTGTTAGTCGGGTCTACGTTCGGCGAAGATGAGTTCGTTCAAGAGCTATAAAATGCCGCCGCCGCCGAGTCGTTCGGTGAGTAACTGCCGAGGTTGCTCTGGTAACGTGTTGTGTTGTGTCATTTCGACGAAGTTGTTCGTGTTCGCATCAACGGAGGTGCTCGGATTCGAATTGACGGAGTTGTATAGAATCGTGTCGGATCGCATTGACAAAATTTACGGGACTGTGTTGGAGTGTGTGGACGGCATTGTTCGGGACTGTGTTGAGTCGTGTATACGACAGCGTTCGGTTTCCGTGTATTATCCAGTTGTTCTGCCACGTGTGATAATTTTTTTTTATCTCTCTTACCTCGTGATACAACAAAGAATGTTAATATCACGATGAAAATAGTCACATGGGCGTGGAAAACGTTTCATGTCATTAAAGATATTTCTGGTGTTGATTAATTAAGGTGGAAACTAAAACATATGTAATTGTATTCACTGTCAGACCAGAAATTTGAGCTAACAACAACAATAAATGCAAATGCGAAACTGGCATTAGATGATCCCGGATCCTACCCAAATACTCTTTCAAGTAACCGCTACATAGTAACATTTAGAGATAGGTACAGTGATTGGCCAGAGGCTTTTGATGTTCCAAATAAAATGGTAGAAACACTAGTGCATCTGTTGATTGACAAGATTTTTCCCAGATTCGAGACACCATGGCAACTTCTAACAGATAACGGGTCTGCAAAAAGTAAATAAGGTAATGGAAAAAGCATTAGAAAACCTTAGTATGCATCATGTGACCACGTCATTCTATCACCCTCAAAGTAATGGAACGAAAAACAAAAAAGCCAAAATGGCAACACCCAGTTAGTTTTAGGGTTGAAAGTCACTAAGCGATGCAAACTTTCGCCGTATCTATGCAAGGAACGTGTCAAGCTTGCCTAATGTATATCGTATTTTTCTCACTGTTTTCGGGTTTTGGTTTCGATCTCAGCTCGAGTATTTTTTTTTTTACTTAAAACAATACTCACATGCATATGTCTCAGCTTCTTGTTTTGCGTGACGTCATTTTTCAGTTTACATGCCTTGCCTCTCGGTCGTGACGACATGCTTTCAGATATACTTACCGAAGTTTCCCGGAACTACTAATCTCGGTGTATTTACAATGAATCAAGGGAGATCACTTTTTTTGTATGATTATGCTTTAATAAAATCAAAATTGCAACTAACAAAAACCCCAACCATTTTCCTAAATCGTTTTCATTTGAGAAATACTATTCCAATAAAGACAAACTATAAGGCAGCCCGGTACTGCCCGGTTGTACGAAACGCTTAAATATCACATTTTGTGGGTGCATATTTCATATATTAATTTATTATTATAGAGCCAATTTTCTATTCCTTATTCCCTGGCTAGTGCAGCATACTTTTCAGACTTGTAGACTTGGGCCTCATAAATCCTTTTCTCATATTACACTTAGTTCAATCAGAAGGATCTCTTTTGCTGTCTGAAAATGGACCACTAAATCTGGTCTTAATCAGAATTCTACTACCAAGATTTTGTTTGGATTCAAAATCATTAAAACATTTAATTGCTAGAAATCGTAAATGTGGATTTTTGTGTTGAAAACTACTTGCCTAACTTTCGTGACTTTTGGAATATGACATCTTCGTTCCGTGAAGTCCCTGCATCATAAATATTTTACTGTACTTTTATTTCTTTTTAAATTAACTCGACTTCTTATTAAGAACCGAATATTGTAAGTGTTATAAAAATTGTTGTTACAAAAAAAATCAGAACAGTTTTAGTTTAAACGTTTTTCTTTATTTTGCAATGTTAGTCTTACATTGCTGAAAATATAGTATTATTAGACAGAAATCATAAAATTGAAACAAAAATTAATGGAGTTTAGGAAATTTAAAAGACAGAAATGAACAAGTTAAAACACGGTCGAGATAAAACATTGGTTTACGTTGATTGGCCTATTACCTTAAAACTACTGATTGCTACAAAATATATGAATTATATGAGAAGCTTATTTATTACTGAGAAAATTGGAAAATTTTACTGTAAATATTTTTTAACAGTTTTTGGAATATTTTTCTGGTTTGCTCGGTGGGAGAGCAAATAAATATAGCTTTTCTTGGCCTTTTGGCCAAGATCAAAGTGTAGTATCTGTTCTTCCTATGCTGTACTTACGTTTGTAACTTTGTGATATAAAGTGGGGGATCACTTTTCTCTATTAATTTAATGTAAAATGATCACCCATTTTACAACCAGTAAGTCTCAAAGCCATTCAAGTCATTCTCCAGATCATTCAAGTTGTTTTTGAAGGGTTCCAGTTATTTTTTTTAAGCATTCAAGTCATTCTTAAGATCATTCAATTCATCCTTAAGTTCATTAAAATCATTCTAAGTCATTTACTTTTTATTTATTTAAGTCATTTCAGCCCAGTTTCGGTCATTTTAGTTTATCTTTAAGAATTTCATGTCAATCCTACATTCACGCATTCATTCATTAGAGAGCATTGTTTATATTATTTTTAACAGTATTTTTATATAATTCTTAACAGTTTTTTAATATATAATTTTTTAACAGTTTAAAAAATATTAATTTTTTACAGTTTTTTTTAATATTATTTTTAACAGTTTTTAAAAAATGTTATTTTTGGACAGTTTAAAAAAAATATGTTCAACTTCCTGAACAAAAGTAAGAGCAAAGTTTAAAGTTAGGATAATCAGCTCTAGTTAATGTGGTTGGGTTAGGTTGATATTAGTATTAGGATAGACGACTCTTGTTACAGGGGGTTGGTTCAGTTATGGTTTTCTGTGTACGGCGGTGGCTGCGCCTCCGTCGACTCATTTTTAAAAATGTTGTACGGGATTCCGGTGTTGGTTGGTAAATGGGGTAGAGGTATGCTGAAACCTGGTGCTGCAGTCATTGTGTGTTGAGGCGGTTGTTGAATAATAACCACAGGAGTCTGAAAATAGCAATAAAGAAATAGTTAATGATGTTATTAATGAACCTGTTTCATGATTTTCATGGAAGCAGGAACAGGGGTGGCAAAGGGTCTATTTCCAAAACCCAATGCAAATATTCATTTAAAAAGGAACCCCAACCTAATTAAAATTACTTATTAACAACTAGCATGGCGCCCGGCATTGACCGGTCGTCAATTACGATTAAATATGATAGTTTGCTTAATGTGTATTTAGTTTTTATTATTATATTATATTGAACCCAATATATAGTAATCATTTAAAAAGTTTAAAAAAAAAATGACTCAAGCGCCACCATCGGGAATCGAAACCAAAACGTTTAGCATACGATTTTTTTCTCTGCCTATAATGATTGAGTTATGAAGACACGCTTGCCGTAAGGCTAGAATTAAAACATGAACCAATAGCTCCTATGTTACTCATATATATTTGTAATGCCGTCGTTTGACCTTCTCCAGGCTAATTTCATTTTTAAATTTTCACATTTTACCGGTCTATAAACCCAAAATATATAGTTTCGCATGGGCTCGAATACCTGATATACGAAGTGTCATGTTTGTAGACCAAAAACTGTAGAATAAGTTTGGTAAGCAATTTTTTTAAACAAAATTATATACACATATATAAATACATATGGAAGTATTGTGTTTGCTATAAACCTATTGCGCAAATATTACGCAAGCATAAATCATGTAGAATATTTGCATTAATATAATTACAAGTAATAGTTAACTAACGATGATCATCACATAAGAAAACCGAAAGAACTAATAGGGAATTAATTAAAATGAATGTCCAAAAGAATATGCAAATAAGCTAGAACTAGATTAGCTAGTAAATGCAATTCAACGACTCATATATATAAAAAAAATTTATTTTATTTTTAAATAAATAGAAAAAAAAGGATTTTAATATAAATATCATTGCACGAAAAAGGCCCTTACTTCAATGATTTTACGAGGGGGGTCGTCATGCTTCCACCGGGCAACGCCGGTTAACGGGTCGTGCTAGTTAATTCTATATGTGTCGCAGTAGAGGAGTAGATGAGTTTGAATCTACTTACTTCGTTATTCACGATGTTTGGACACTTTTGAGTTATACACATTGGACACAGCGATGCAAAAACCCTGTTTTACGTCAGATAATGATCTGTCTTAAAATGATGGACACGGTTTTAGCTAGACTTATTTTCAGCGGAAATACTAATCAAAGTTCTTTCTTATTATCATATCCAAACTTTCAAATACATGCATTTTCAATTCTTTCGCTAAAAAAATACAAGAAACTTTTGTTTTTAATTCGTTGTTCACATTCAAAAGCTGCCTATAAACGGCAATTTAGTTTATATTTGCATATGTTTTTTTTTTGGGGGGGGGGGGGGCTTTCATCCCAATTATAATAAATAATTCTGTTAGGTTGACAAGAAGATTCTTGCAGAATTTTTAATTTTGATTTCAAATAATGCATTTTTTAAATAAGTTTTCGTTATAATACCTTTACATTATATATCATTTTAAAGAACGTTTTTCTTTCTATCTAATCGTTTAAATTACAATTGTTTTAAAACAATTTTCTCTCCTTTTCTGAACGTTAAATACAAAATCGAAAGAAAAAGCAAATTCGAAGAATTTTCTCATTTCAATTCAAGCTAGGCCGAAAAGATGTTGAAACAGCTGGCGATACCAACGAAGCGTGTGATCCAGGAACCACTACTGAACCAACAGCACAATGGTAGCTTAAGAAGATCCGTGGCGGCGACGAGAGTCTTGAAGATACTGAGCTGTTATCTCAACGTCTTTCTCACATAAGAGACGTTGCGAGCTGGTCTCTACTTCATCGTCAATTTCATGGCAAGTGCTCATCTGAGCTCCAATATATGATCCCTCTCGCCAAACTTTCACAAAAACACTCGTCTAGCTGAAACCACCATCAATAATTTCTCCGACTCTATATCTCTGCCTATTTGATATTCTTCAAGTTCAATGTAAAAAAATTCTCGATAAGCCGTCTCCTTACCAAATTTCCACTACTAACGATTGCTATGATAGTGTTTCTTTGACTACTGTACACTCATTAACTCTTATCCTCGACTGGCCTCCAGGCCTTGATAGGTGATGACTCCTATGTAAAAAAAAATATAATTAAAAATTCTATTTTTCTGCCAACTTCGAAAAATAACATTTTTTATCATTCTTCCAGCAATCTGGCTTTTTTTCACCAAAAACTCATGACCATTGACCACATTTTGAGTAGCAAGGTCAACGGATGTTGCCCAGGTTAAGAACAGTGATCTACTTCGATATTCACGATATTTGCATTCTTTTTTAAACATTGAATCGATATAAAAACCCTGCTATACTCGAGATAATGATTTGTAGTAAAATAATTAGGATGATTTGGGATAAAGTTATTGATTTTCACCGGAAATACTCATTTCCGTTAATCGATCACGTTGGCAGATTTTGTTAGCTTTTGTAAATGAGTGCGAACGTTTTATGTGGAGGTTTTATTCCAGCACAAATTTGTATTGTTGAATTAATTTTGTAATCAACATAATTGAAATCAATTCTCAGTTCACTAATCGACTATAGTAAATACCAAAATGAAAATTAAAACAAACCTGCATTGGTAAATTCCAACAAAAATCAATTAACAGAACGGAAAGCTTATATGATTTCTGATTTCAAAAGCGGGAAAATGAAAAAGTTAATTTTGTAATAAAAGAGAATGCCTAACATAATTGAAACGAATTTCCAATCCGATAATTGACTGTTGTATTAAAAAAAACGCACCATATATTAAAACAGTAAATTTTGCTGAGGAAAAAAGTCACTACTTGTTTGTTTAAACAATGACCGGTGCTGTGTGCGAAGGTCACGGTAAAACCGGTGCCGTCCAAAATTTCCTATTTACTTGCCTCTCCAGGAGGGCAGAGCTAGACACAAGGTCGGTTTTTAATGCGGGTAAATCCAGACAATTACTTACTGAAATTGTAGGAGAACAACAGCAACAAATTGAGGAAGATACAATAGCCAGAATAAATTCCAAACATATGAATGCTAGCCCAATTTTCGAGATGACGATGAACCTTTCCAAATCGACGAATGTATATTCGTACAGAATTACCTGTAAAAGAAAATGACGAAAAAATTTAATAATAAAAATTTTACAAAATGCGGGTGTGTCGCTTCAATATGCCATAATCTTGTTGACACAATGATTCTCGGTAGATCACCGAAGTTAAGCAACTTTGAGCCTGGTCAGTAGTAAAATGGGTGACCATTTAGATATAGCCGATGTATGAGGGAGGATGTTGATACCTAACTGCATGGAAAATCGTAATTACTTGGCTAACATATTTCTGAATATGAAAAAAAAAGAAAGGCTAAAATGGCGACATCCAGTTGTTTTTATGGTTGAAGTAACGTAATCGACGAAGACTCTTATCGTTTCTATGCAAATGAGACAGGTAAAATAAAAACGGTTGGACGAATTAGAAGAAGGCGTGCTACGTACGTAGTCGTGTGCAAGTTAACTTGAAAGAGTGTCGAGTTTTAGAGTTAGATGTTTTGACAACAGACTGTTGAGTTGTGAAGTTGGAAGATTTG
>NC_136513.1:39442772-39477772 GCF_053919585.1 Euprymna scolopes
ACTAGGTGTAATCGCACAGGCCATCATCAAAGTTTAGTCTTTGAGGAAATATTGTGGCGTTCGCTGGAATCTGCGAAACAGCAAGTCTCCACAAATTTCAAGTACTCTCCACCTCTTTTCATAAACTTTGCAGATGAATTTGCGCTATCGCAACAGCCGCTTACCAATGATTTCTCGTTGAGATGAACTGGTTTTCACTGGATGTTTAGTAGCAATAAGCTTCTCCAAGATCCCAGTCCTGTTTGCGCTCATCCATTTGAGGTCTGGCTAGTGCTTTCTCTTCTTGATTTTTCTATCCTCCTTGATCCTCTTCACTTATTTGGTGTGGATCTTGTTTATGACGACACACACAAATAAAAAAGGGGCAGGGGCACAGGGGCATTAGCAGTTTCAGTTTTCAAGATTCCATGTGATGTTCCTCTGGGTTTTACATCTGTAGTAGTTCGTTGATGCCCGGCTTGCGCCTGTAGGTTATGTACGTTAGTCTTTGCATTCAAAGGCTTTCCTTAATATTTCAGCCGTTTTCATTATTATTAGCCGTTGTACTTGTTCAGCCATCCTTCGGTTCCAATTTTTAAAAGTTTTTTCCGTATTGTTTCTAACGTTCCTACTATTAGTGGTGCTATATTGACTTTATTCATCTTCCATATTCCTTTGAGGTCTCTAGTCAGTTCTGGTTATTTGCTCCTCTGTCTCCTTGATCTTCATACCGTAGTGTGCTGGAACGGAAAAAATTACAATCTGGCAGGGCGTTTCCTATTAACTATTATAACGTCCGGTCTTCTTGCTTGGATGTGTTTATCTGCTTGTCTATCCATATCCCATAGGATTCTGTAACTTTCATTTTCAACTGCGCCCGCCGGTTTGTGCTTATGCCATTTGTTTCTGCTTTCAAGATTCGGTTGTCTGCATAATTCCCAGTGTACTGCCGTCCCAACTTCATCGTGTCTATTTTTATATTCGTTTGAGGCTAGTTGGCTGCAGTCGATTATTATCTGGGTTATTGTTTCGACTCTTTGTCAACAGAGCCTGCATCTGCTGTTTTCTTTTGTTTTGTCTATCCTTGATTTGATGTGGGTGTGTTATCTTGTGCGGCTTTGATTGCGTTGTCTTGTGTGCCTTTGATTGAGGATTCAATTTCCCTGCTAAGGTTTCGTTTTTGTAACCATTTCAAAGTATTTTCGTTAGTATTAATTACAATGATTATTAGTATTATTAGTCGTAGTAATAGTAGTATTTGCGGTAGTAATAGCAGTAGTTGTACGAGAAATATCAGTTTATAAGATAATAAATATTTACATAAAGAGAAGTTACGAAATAAATACGTAAATAAAAGATAAAGAAAACGATACCTCAAATTTGCCGCGCAGAATGCTAAGGTACACCCAATACCCTGAAGCAGTAAATATAACAGCAGACAAGATAGCGGTCACCATATAAGTGTTCTTCTGCAAAACAAAATAAAAATAAGTTCAGTTAATCACTAGAAAGTCAAAAATATCATCAGTTAAAATCAATTAATTCATTTAGGTTTATGTTATGAAAGTTCATATCGCGGCTCCATACAAACATCTTTCTCCAAATTTACAACATGGCAAGGATGTAGAAAACGAAAAAAAGAAAAACAGAAACAAAACAACACACTGAAGATGGAGTCTACCTCTGAAATATATTTGTGATAAATTTCAAAGAAGTAAAATATTTGTTTATTTTCCTAATATTACGTTGTGATTTGGTTTCAAGCGCACTTGGTGCGTATTTTATTTTATTCAAATTAAAACAGCGTTTCTATTGATCTTTCATTCCTGACGATATATATATATATATATATATATATATATATATATATATATATATACTAGCATGGGCGCCCGGCGTTGCCCGGGTGTTTGGATGTGTATGCTGAGCAAAAAAAAAGTGGTAGTAGGAAGGCAGGCTCGAACCCGTACCGCAAAGGAGGAAAAGAACGGGGTAAAACCTAACGTTTATGCTGTTACGACCACCGTCAAACCGGAAGCGACAGTTTTTAAAATTAAGGCTAGACAATCTAAAGGAGAGGATAACCTTCAAAAATATCGGCGAAAAAAGTGACCCCCTGTAGAAAATGCCTAGTTGAAGGGGAAGATATTAATGTTTTTAGCCAATTTTTCGAAATTTGTCGTATGAAAGATCAAACTTAAAAGCGGTACTGATCTTGGTATAATCCGTCGCCCATATTGAAAGTATAAGGCAGACATGCAAACATACATACATACATACATGCATACATACATACATACATTTATATATTGGTAACTAAAAACTTTTGACCCAAACTGATGAAAAAGCTTGCCCTATCTCTGAATACCCTTTATGTAAAATTTCAAATATTTAGACCAGAAATTGTCTGAGTAATTTGGAAGAGACCGCAGAGGTCATTTTTTTTATTTGAACCGTATTATGACCCCTCAAAACTTATTGTTTTGGACTCAAATACAGTTATTAAGTTAGATCAATGTCCAAGGAACCTATACCTAAAATTTCAAGTGCGTAGACCCAAAATTGTCGGAGGAGTTTGGTAGAGCTCTCAAAGGTCAAATCGTTGAAATTTGACCCTTTAGTCGCAAAATTTCTGGGCAAAACCCGATCACATCGATTTTCCCAAATCTCAGTACCCTGTATATAAAATTTCGAGTCTGTAGACTAAAAATTGACAGAGTTATTGCGTAGGGAAATATACACAGACACACAAACACACAGATACACAGATACACAGACACACACACGGACACTTTCACTTAGATATATATACTACCATTTCAGCCCGGCTTTGCCCGGGTGTTTGGAGGTGTATGCTGAGTAAAAAAAAACAATTAAAAAAAACGGTCAATTTTTTTTAAAATTTGACCCCTTAACATTTATTGTTTTGGGTTCAAATCGAGTTATTAAGTTAGATCCATGTTCACGGAACCTTATCTTAAATTTCAAATGTTTAGATCCAAAATTGTCGGAGGAGTTTGGTAGAGTTCTCAAAGGTCAAATCGTTGAACCTTGACCCCTAAATCGCAAAATTTCTGTCCGAAAACCGATCACATCGATTTTCCCGAATCTTAGTACCCTGTATATCAAATTTCGAGTCTGTAGATTGAAAATTGACAAAGTTATTGCGAAGGAAAATGTACACAGACACACAGATACGTTAACTTTTATAGATATACTAGCATGGGTGCTCGGCGTTGCCCGGGTGTTTTGAGGTGAATGCTGAGCAAAAAAAAAGTCAATTTTTTTAAATTTGATCCCTATTATGACCCTTTAAAATTTATTGTTTTGGGCTCAAATCAAGTTATTGAGTTGGATCCATGTCTAACGAACCTATGTATAAATTTTCAAGTGTTTAGACCCCAAATTGTCGGAGGAGTTTGGTAGAGTTCTCAAAGGTCAAATCGTTGACCTTTTACCCCTTAACAGCCAAATTCCTGGCCGAAGACCGATCACAAAGATTTTCCCAAATCTCTGTACCCTGTATATCAAATTTTGAGTCTGTAGACTGAAAATTGACAGAGTTATTGTGTAGGGAAATGTGTACAGACACACACAGACACACAGACACACAGACACGTTCACTTTTATAGATATACTAGCATTTCAGCCCAGCGTTGCCCGGGTGTTTTGGGGTGTATGCTTAGCAAAAGAAAGGTCACTTTTTTATAATTTGACCCCTATTATGACCCCTTAACATTTATTGCTTTGGGCTCAAATCGAGTTATTAAATTAGATCCATATCCAAGGAACCAATATCTAAAATTTCAAGTGTTTAGACCCAAAATTGTCTCTCAAAGGTGAAATCGTTGAACTTTGACCCCTTAACAGCCAACTTTCTGGCCGAAACTTGATCACATCGATTTTCCCAAATATCAGTACCCTGTATATAAAATTTCGAGTCTGTAGATTGAAAATTGACAGAGTAATTGCGTAGGGAAATGTACACAGACACACATACACACAGATACACAGACACACAGATACACAGACACACAGATACACAGATACACTTTCTGCATGAATATGATTACACGTAATAGTTGACTAAAGATGATCATTTCATAAAAAAAAAAAACTAATAGGGAATTAATTAAAATGAATGTTTAAAAGAATATGCGAATTAGCTAGATCTTTTGCTAGTGGATGCAATATATATAAGAGCATTGTATTTTCTTTATGAATAAATAGAAAAGAGGGTTTTTAATATGAATATCAGTACACACAAAAGATAAACATGGTCAGTTTAATGTATTACATTATTTCCTGGAAGGCAGATTTGCGGGACGTCTGTAGTGTGCGTGTTATGCGTGGAGCTGAATGCGGCACAGGTCACTTTTTTGTTCGCGGGAAGTTGAAAATTTGTATAAGGAGGTTGGGTGGTGTTGGGATTCCAAGGCGGGTTGATGTGTCCAGGCTGGATAATCCAAGTGTACGTGAAAAGCTTCGATCCGTAGTTAATTCGGCTGATTTTGATGGGTCATGGACGCATTTTAAAAATACAATCTATGAATAATTGTAGATGTTCTTGGCTTCCGCAAATCTAAACATCAGGATTGGTTTGATGATAATGATTCTGAAATTACTCAACTCTTAAGTGCTAAAAATGAGTTGCACCATAAGATGATGTCTGCCTCTCATGGATGTCGAGAGTCCCTCCAACAGTCACTTAAACAAACAAGGGTATTCTCCAAAAGCGACTCACCCAAATTCTGGGCATCAGGTGGAGGACTTTTATACTTGATGTGGATGTTCGCGTGCTTACCTTGTATCGAGAAGTTGATTATACGCAACCAGATGATGTGGGCTGGACATCTGACAAGGATGGACGACGATAGATTGCTAAAGCGCCTGTTCTATGGTGAAATTACACAAGGAAAGCGTCCACAACATGAACCGATGGAACGCTTTAAGGATAACATCAAAGATAATCTTAAAGCTCTTGGTATTGACATGTTCAGTTGGGAAAGTGTTTGCAAGGATCGTAAAAAATGGCGCTCCTTGATCTATCATGGATTTGATGGTTTTGAGAAGAAAAATATGAGAATGCAAAAATTAAGCGTGATATCCGGAAGGAAAATCTGTCAGATATATCAGGTCTGTGGGAGGATTTCATGCAGAACCACACCTGTGATTTATGCGGTAAAATGACTTTATCCGGAGCTGGCCTAGCCAACCACAAGCGTTCGCATGGAGATCAATCTTTCTTTGATGGGGAAAACATTGCAGGGCACAGATGTTCTGTTTGCTCTGCGGTCTGTAAATCGATTGGAGGCCTAAAGCGTAATATGAGCGTCGACAGTAGAGCAGCACCAGTTGGCATCCCTCAATCTAAACTTAAGTGTGACTTTTGCACCAGAGTGTGTAAGAGCAAGGCTGGTCTGAAGAGCCACCTTCGTTCTCACAGAAGATAGGAATTGTTGCATCTTGATCACATCTCCATATGTATATATATATATATATAGAAATATATATATATATATATATATATATATATATATATGTGTGTATCAGTGTATATATGTGCATATAATTAAAACAAAAATAATATATATTTAAAAAAATTCAAAAAATACATGAAAATGAATGAGTAATCAACAATAAAGCAAGGGAAAGATGGTCTTCTTCTGTCAAGAAGTGACAATCACCCATATAGAATTTTATATGTATATATATATATATATATATATATATATATACATATGTATATATATATGTATATATACATATATGTATATATATACCATTTGTATATATATATGTATTTATATGTATATATACATATATGTATATATGTATATATATGTACGTATATATATGTATATATATGTATATATATATATATATATTTATACATATAATTACTTAATTTAATCACATAGATTATTATACGAAAGTATAAATTTATGCGGAAACTTTAAGTATTTACTTCAATAGTGCTCAATACGTAAGCAGAGCTAGGATTTATCAGGCGTATGAAACGCGGAATGTTCTGTGTAGCTTAATTGGCATATATATTATTACTTTATATATATATATATATATATATATATATATATATATATAAAGATGAACTCTTCCGTCGCATTAGACGTGTGAGGTTTCACCATAACTACTAACGTTTTCAAAATTCTACACAGATGATTTGTTTTAATCTAGTGAAGGCTCTGTGTAGAACCAACCACACTCTTTGTTAAAACTGTTAATCACAAGATAGAGAATACAGTAGATCTCAGGTTTTTACATCAGAGATATCTTCTCCTAGAGTCATGTCTTAATGAAGACTGGGGGTGCATCTCTTCCAGTGGTACATACAGCGCCTATTTGTCAGGCTCATCTTTTTTTAACTATCAGTGATTTGATGAGAACCCACGTGTCAACGTGATTGCGCCGTATATATATATATATATATATATATATATATATATATATATATATATATATATATATATGCTTGCATTTTGTTTTTCGAATGAACATATCACTGTGGGAAACATATTTGGCAGAAAGGGATCTACAAATGTTTAAAAAATTGTACGTGTATATGAGATAGAAGAATTTCAACCGGCAGGTGGTATCTATTATTCAAGAGTACTTACAGTCACTGACAGGAAATGTTGATTTTTATTACCAAAGTGAAGAAGATCCTAGGCCTGGAAATATGTGGAATAGAGACATTTGTAGCTAACATCGAAAAATTTGTAGCTAACATCGAAAGATTTATAGCTAACATCGAAAAATTTGTAGCTAACATCGAAAAATTTGTGGCTAACATCGAACAATTTGTAGCTAACATGGAAAAATTTTTAGCTAACATCAAAAAATTTATAGCTAACATCGAAAAAATTTTTAGCTAACATCGAAAAATTTGTAGCTAACATCGAAAAATTTGTAGCTAACATCGAAAAATTTGTAGCTAACATCGAAAAATTTGTAGCTAACATCGAAAAATTTGTAGCTAACATCGAAAAATTTGTGGCTAACATCGAACAATTTGTAGCTAACACCGAAAATTTTTTAGCTAACATCGAAAAATTTATAGCTAACATCGAAAAATTTGTAGCTAACATCGAAAAATTTGTAGCTAACATCGAAAAGCAAATTAAGCTTGAATGAAAAAGAAAGCCTTATCGATCTTGTGACGAGAGTCTCAAAGCTAAATTTAAGTCATTATCAAGACCTCTCTCAGTATAAAATGAATATCTATCACTTAGTGAGAAAGCAATGAAAAGTTTGATTCAATTTTCAACAACAGTTTTATGCGAAAAGGGATTTTCCTCTGTCACAGGAATTAAAACACGGTACCGTTCTCGCCTTGAAATAGAAGCAGCTCTCCGTCTTGCTGTCGACGTCACTGGGGCCGAATCTCCACATACTAATGTCAAACAAACAGGAACAACCATCACACTAAAATGGGTAATATTTAACGAAATTTCGTTTTTCTTTCCAAATAATTATTATATATCTTTTTTACCTTTAATTTATGCATTTCGTATTAAAAAAATAAAACTCTTCTGATTATTATTGTATAAATGTATTTACAATAAGTGTTTTCTAAATTCATATTAATGGTGTGCCAAAAGCATAATTAGTCCATGACGTTCTAAAGCTTGGCTACAGCTGCCTGAAACAACTGCTTAGGTTACCTCACATGCCATCTGAGCAAAATGAGCTGCCCTGCGTAATCGGTTCCTCATGACCACCGCTTCAATGCTTAAACATTTGGCTTCTTTTTAGATGCGTCCAGATTCGCCTGCAACATTTCTACTGGAATTTCTTAAGTTGGTTTCACTACTGACGCTGTGTTATCCAGCACTTTGATGAGTAAATTAAACCGAAAAGTATACCGGTCAAGTAAACAAGAATCTTAGTTTTTCTAAAGATTCTACGATCACACCGTATTCGCTTGTCTAATCAACACGAGCAATGCATTCGCTACATGCCTACTTCCGTGTGAGATTTGCTCTCTTCCTGCCTTTACCTTTTCCATGGTTGAGACAAACCTCATCAGCTGAGAATAACTACCGATGGGTTGATAAACAAACCAGCAAAACGCATCCTCCAGCGCTCTCTGATTTTATGCAAACGTTTTTTTCGTGCGAATGAACAGCTTAAATTTTCCACGTGCAAAAATAAATCCTTAATGTTAATTGGTAATGCTGCAACAGAACTTCTGTAACATGGCGGGAAGGAGCGGATGTAAATGCATGGGAAGTGACGTCAACGGTGGGACAAAAAAATAATAATAAATAGAAAACAAGAAGGAACACTGGAAACGAGATAACGTTCTAAGTACCGTGAGAGACGTGGTAACGTTTGAGATCTTGTGAGAGACGTAGAGAACGTTCAAATCCGGTGAGTGACGTTACGGCTGTATTAATTAGTAATTAAATATTATATATATATATATATATATATATATATATATATATATATATATAGATATATGTATATATGTGTATTATGTATATATATATATATATGTATATATGTGTATTATGTATATATGTGTATTATGTATTTATATGTATATATGTATGTATATATGTATATATATGCATATGTATATATATATGTATATGGCTATATATGTAGATATGTATATATATGTAGATATGTATATATATGTAGATATGTATATATATGTAGATATGTGTATATATATGTAGATATGTATATATATATATATGTGTGTGTGTAGATATGTATATATTTGTAGATATGTATATATATATATATATATATATATATATATATATATATAAGAGCCAATAGTTAATAAAACATGTTAAAAAACACTTTGAAAAAGAGTTAAAAACATATTTAATCTGAAAAGGAAGCACTTAATAAGTGGATAGTACTTAATCCGCGGAGTTTCGAAGAAATACTTTCCTTCTTATCAGAGAGTAGGAATTAGCAAAATGCAGGATCGGATTTTGCATACAAATGTGTTTGATGAAACAACAAGTAAGTCAAAGATCTTACTTGATAGCAAAAAGTGAAGCAGAGGGAATATGGTGGACAAAATTTATTTTATTTTATTTAATATATATATATATATATATATATATATTTTAACGGCATAAACAACTCACATATGATTGGATTTTCTCATCTGGAAGCTTGTCTATACCAGCTGCGATTCCAAAGGCTCCAACCACTAAACTCTGAAGATAGAAAAAATTGTGGATATCATAAGAAATATTTTTCAAATTGATTGGGCAGTACAAGGAAATATCCAAAATATATTCCAGTCGATTCTTTAACATATATATATATATATATATATATATATATATATATATATATAATTGAAGACTTTTGCGAAATCGGCTTATGCAAGTGCTAAGTCTATTTATATTTAATTATTTTAGTTAAGGCTTTCATTTTTTTTATTCTTATATAATTGAATTTTCTTTAGCAATTATAATTTTTTAGACGCCGGATTATGTAGGTGCTAAGTCTGCAAAAGGTTCAATTTAGTTTCTTTCTTCTGGGAATTTAAACTGCATTCTTTATTTTATTTATTTATTTATTACATTTTTTTTTACTAAAATGTGAAGCCAAATGAAGACTCAAATCCCAGTGTAGGAATATTTTAGATTACCGTACAAAAGTCTTGTTTAAAATTTGTTGTATTCAATGATATTCACAAAGAAACGAATGTCACTTTATGTGTGAAGAGATTATTATAAAATCCAAAATGTGAATAAAGCGTGGAAAATATTCACCATAAGGTCTCAACGTAATTTTTTAAAACTGCCACTAATGTAATTCGATGAGTGATTGGAATATCATGAAAACATTAGATAAAATAAAGGTCTTTAAAATATGATGGAAATATCTGGAGTAAAGTTATTATTAGGTTGGTGCAAAAACAGTATCGTTTTCTCACATATGTTAAATTTATATAGTATTCCTGAATTAGTTCATTGATATATATAGCCATGTTATATACTATTTTGATGCTGTTTTTTTGTTTTATCGAATCGTGTTATATGTTACCGTTCTCAATCTATTCATTCATTTTTGTAGGCTTTTCGACAGCATGGACAAAATTCTAATCCGCACGATTTTCTTGTTCGAGTCCAACCTACGTTGAAAAGCTGCCGAAACAACTCGTGATATCAATGATGCGTTAGGCGCAGGAACCACTAACGAACGTGTGGCACAACGGTGGTTCAAGAAATTTCTCAAGGGTGATGTAAGCCTCGAAAATGAAGATGGTCAGGGCCGACCGACTGCGGTTGATAACGAACATTTGAAAGTCTTAATTGAAGCCGATTCTCGCAAAACCACATGGGAAGTTGCTGTTGAACTCGAGGTCGACCACTCAATAGTCGTTTGCCATTTAAAGCAAATAGGGAAGTCAAAACGTTGGATAAATAGATGCCGCATGAGTTGAAAGATAATAAAAATCGTCGTTTTTATGTGTTTTCTACGCTCTTTCTACGTGACAAAAACGTTTTTAAGCGCTTTATCTACTATATTGAGCTCTTTCTTATCTTGACGTCGAAAAATTTTATATTACAAAAATCTTTGACAACTTTTTCTGAAAATAGGTAAAAATGTTTAATAGAAAAACATTCAAAAATATACCTTCATAATTTAATTACCAACTATTCTTAATGTAACAACACAATAAAAATGAAATTATTATATTAACTAAATTTGCATTAGCTATATAATTAATCTGATGTCTTGAAACTCACAGAAAATTTTATACGGTTATGGTATCTATTTCAGTTGATCATAATTATTCAGAGTAAATTGCTTGAAGTGCCTGCAGTTTATACATATTTCATCTCTTTGATTCAACAATTTATGGTCAATATTTCATCAAGACAAAGTAAGCAAATGGGATTCCGTGCGATTAGGATTAAAACTTTCTTTAAGATTCTCCATCTAATTATAGGCAGTATATTATTATATTTAAGAGATAGCATGTATTTTTTTACATGGAGGGGTCACCACTTATCAAGGCTCGAAGGCCACTCAGGGATAAGGGTGATTGCGTGTACATCAATGAGATAGTATTGTAGTAATCATTCGTATTGGGGGTTTTGATAGAGTGGCGGTTTGTCAGGAGGTTGTTTATGTTGGACTTGAAGACGTCCAAGTTGTATTCAGGTGGGAAACAGGCAAGCGGCAGAGAGTTCCACTGGCGTGCAGTTCTAAGAAAGAAGCTTTGCTCATGGAATCTACGTTTGGATTTAGGCACAGATAAAGAGTGGGGAAAATTATTGACAGTAGTTTCAGCCAGACGGGTGTTTTTCGTGAAGGATTGGCGAGGGGGGACGAGGGATTGGAGCTCAGACGAGCACCTGCCATAGAAATAACGATAAAACAAAGATAGGCTCGCAACGTCTCTTCTGTGGGAGAGAGGTTGCAGGGACGAGAAAAGGGCATCCCCCACTAAGCTGTTTTTAGCAACTCCTGACCAGATGTGACAGCAGTACTCCATCCTTGGACGTACTTGGCTTTTATACAGATAGATAATTGCATCATTAGTGAGATATCTTCTGGAGCGGTAGAAGGATCCCACCATCTTTCTAGCGACCTTGGCAACGGACTTGATGTACATGTTTCATTTCAGGTCAGGAGTAAAGGTCAAACCCAGAAGCTTGTCAAAACATGGAGCCTCCCCAAGACGAGAGCCATCCATTTCAATTGATGCCAGATGGGGATCAGAGCGTTGATGATGTAAAGATAGAAGCTTGGTTTTGAATGCATTAAAAGTGACCAGCCACCTATTCCCCCATTGTACCACGCGCTCAAGATCAGAGGAGAGAGAATTAGGGAGAACTTTGTCATTTACGGCCTTTGATGTGTTGCCATAGATGGTCGTGTCATCAGCATAGATGTCAACGAATTATTTAAGTATGTGTTTTGGGAGATCATTGATGTAGATCAGGAAGAGAGTTGGGCCCAGGATGGACCCCTTGGGGACTCCAGCATTAATACTGTGGGCCTCTGACTCCTGCCCATCAACCACTACTCTTATGAACCTATCAGAGAGAAATAATTTAATGATAATGTGTAATGAATATTAGTTTCAGTAGCTGGATGATATGTAATTTATTAGTGATGGGACGATTCCAATATCTTTCCCGATTCTGATAAAAGTACCGATACTGTTTTAAATTCAAGATTTCGATACAATTTGTTATTCCAATTCTTCAAAAGTCTAAAAATATTTAGCTATAATGGTATTTTATCTAGAGTAATGCAAAAACCCATCTAATTTGTGCATATATTTTCGCACACGTATAATTTTATTAGGTGTAAAACCATTAATATTTATCATTTTATCATTAGTATCAGAAATAGAAAATTAGGTTTTAAACATAAGCAAAACAAAAAAATATAATTTTGGAATGTTAAAGTAAGCACAATTTTTACGATTCCGATTAATCGTGCCAACGCTAATATTTATTTTTGTGTTTAAAAGTAAATTATATAAATGATTGTTCAAAAGAAAATCGAAATTCGTGATGAGAACGTTAAAGATTAAGAATATATAACACAATCTTGTTCACTTACCCATATGCCAGGAATAAGTGTCATCCAAAGAGTATCGAAACCACCAGGCGAAAATTTCAATGCAAGAATACCGGCGATGAAAATAGCGAGACCGATGACACAATGCAAACTTCCAGTCACCAACATGGCCACATATTTGTGGCTAGGGATCATTTTGATTTCGTTTGATTCCTGTAGGCGCTCGTGTACGGTTGAAAAAATGAAAGCTATTCATGGAAAAAGAAAAACAATTATTTTAGTTCCATCAAAGTTCATTTTATTTACTATTATGTGCTTTAATTTATATATATATATATATATATATATATATATATATATATATATATATAAGTGATCTTGTATATATGTCAGTCTGAAAAACGGCCTCTATCAAATTTCTCTGTCAATTTTTAGTCTACAGATATTTAAGATGATATATACAGGGATTTGGACCTGTATACAATTCAAAAATAAAAACTTATATAAGCTAGAAAAGGAAAACTATGATTTCTTTTTATTTACCATTCTTATGAGTTGTAATCATATCTCTCTCTCTCTCATATATATATATATATATATATATATATATATATATATATGAGCAAACAGTTAATAAAATATGTTAAAACACTTTGAAATGAGTTAAAATCATATTTAATCAGAAAAGGAAACACTAGATAAATGGATAGTCCTAAATCCGCGGAGTTTCGAAGAAATACCCTCTTTCTCATCAGAGGGTAGGAATTAACAAAATGCGGGATCGGATTTTGCAAGCAGAAGTATTTGATGAAACAACAAGTAAGTCAAAGATCTTACTTGAAAACAAAAAAAGTGAAGCAGAAGGAATATAGTAAAAAAAAAAGGTGATTACACATGAATGGATAGTCTGGTGGAAGATAAAAAATCCAGTGACGGTAAAATCCAAATGTAAAACTTCAAGAAAGTTAAAAGAATCTCCATTTGCACAAGTAAAATACAAGGAAATCCCGTAATTGGAAGAAGATGGTTCATACTAATCCAAAGGCAGAAATCCATGGAATAATTCACAAAAATGTGTACAAGGAAAAAAATAATATTAATAAAAGAAAAAAAAAAAAATATATATATATATATATATATATATATATATATATAAGGATTTATTCTGTTGAATAAAAGATGTTGTTTAGAAAACAGTTATATTCATACCTGTAGACGTATTGATATACAGGTTAACCTAGATATATGAGACTTCTTACCGCTCCCTAAAATCTCTTATATCCGGGGTTCATATATCCGGATTACACTGTACATTAACCCAGGCTCTAATTTGGGACCAGAGAAAAGCTGTCTTATTTCCGTTTTCTTATATTCGGGTCTTTTAGTATTATAGCAAACCCCACTCACCCCCATGGTTTACTGCAGATTGTGCAGCTGCCATTGCACAACGACAGCATGCATTCCGCCCGTTTGTACGTCATAAGTCAAATACAAATAGGCAAAAATTCATAGATGCTAGAAATTATTATAAAAGTGAAATAGTGACAGCCAAAAGAAAGCATGCTGAAATAATCAGGGAAGGCATTGAATCGCAAAAGACAGAAACTCGTGATTTCTGGAAAATCTATAATAGTGTAGTGAATAAGTAATTCCTCCACTGAGCAACAACCAGAAAGTTGCATGCATTGCAATGGAGAAGGCGGAACTGCTTCCCCGGAGATTCGCCTCCACCTTCACCTTAGATTCAACAAACAACTCTCTCCCAAATTTCCCTATGCGGACTGAAGCCACATTAGATGATGTAAAAATCATCCCTTCTCATGTCGGCGATATCATAAAAAACTTATACACCTCAAAGACGTGTGGGCCTGATCTCATCCCTGCATTACTAATTTAGAAATGTTCAGCCGAGCTAGCCCACATACTTTCCAAGCTCTACAAATAATGCCTTACTGAATCTTGCTTCCCTAATAGCTGGAAGATGGCCTCTGTGGTACCAGTGTACAAGAATTCTGATGAAAGAACAGACCCTCTCAATTATCACCTAATTAGTATCCTCCCACTCTTCGCTAAAATCTTTGCGACCTTAATTAATCAAGCACTAGTTCACCATCTCACAAATGCAAATCTTCTCTCTGACAAACAATATGGATCCAGGAAATGTCGTTCTACTGCTGATAGTTTAACAGTCATCTCGGAACACATTTACCATGTACTGGATAAGGCGGGCAGAGCCAGGGCTGTAGCCCTTGATATATCCAAAGTCTTTGACATAGTCTGGCATAAAGGGCTACTAATGAAAATTAAATCGTACGGTATAACTGGACGTATGTTAAATATAATTAGATCCTTTTTAGGCAATAAAAGCATACAGGTTGTCATTGACGGACGTACATCCAAACAATGACCTTAAGACTATAGTGGAATGGGGCCGAAAATAGATGGTAACATTTAATGCTAGTAAAACTAATCTGCTCTTCTTTAACAATTACGAGACGCCTCTCCAACCCCCTATATCCATGACGAATAGCATCCTACCTGAGAATTCTACCTTCAAACTCCTCGGCTATTTGCGGGCAATATGAACTGGAACAAATACATAGAGGAGATTGCAAATAAGGTTGCTTCCCTATATCGTGCTAGAAGACTACTCACACCTGAGAGTATCCTGTACTTTTACAAGGCCACCATTCGCCCATGGCTGGAGTATTGTTGCCACATCTGGTCTGGTGCATCTACCACTAGTCTCCACCTCTTAGATAGTCCAAAAACGAGTTATCAATCTAATCGGTCCCACTTTATCGACTAAGCTCTAGCCCCTGTCTCATCGCCGCAATGTTGCATCGCTGTGCCTGTTTTACAAATATTTTAATGGAATGTGTTCTGATGAACTTGTTTCAGTTGTACCCCCTCGACGTACATATCCCCGACAAATCCGTTTAGCAATAAGATCTATCCTTTTCACTATTGTTGTCCCTAAATGCCAGAAAGCTTTCTATTCTAATAGTTTCTTCCGTCGAACAGCTAGACTTTGGAATTCCTATCCAACTGCCTGCTTCCCTTGCTGTACTGATATGCAGAAGTTTAGATGTAACATAAACAAATGTCTTGTTAATCTTTCCTAGACATGGCCCCAAATAGTAGCCCCTTACGTCCAAGTCGCGATATGCTTTGTCAGCGGTGAACATGAGTAAAAAGAAATATTTTAAAATATTAAAATGAGTTATTTAATAGAGGAGACATTAGGCTAAAGAGGATAGTGATTTCAATGAGTTTCTAATTAACTTAAGAATCATAGGAGTCGCCAGCATGCGCAGAAATGAACGTTGCTTTTAAACCTGGCTAGGGGAACAGGTAAGGTACTTACTTGCTTCCTAATGAAAGCAAATTAGACACAAGGTCGGTTTTTATGTTAGGGAAAACTAGCTCTTCTAAAAAGGGGGCACTCTGGCAGTATCCAAATGAATAGTAATTGACGCAGTATGAATGGTTTCCCCTACATTGACAGAGGACCAATTAACTTAAATAATAATTGGCTCAGTATGAAGGGTTTCCCTTACATTGACAGAGGACCAATTATATTAACTTAAGTGAGGCATAAGTACAGATACTCTTTGTGTCGTTTGCGTTCGAATAGTTTCGCTTTGTTATACGGAAAAGACAAACAAACACTTGAGACAACGGCACGGTGGGTATTTTTTTAACTCAATCAACAAAAAAGAAGACGGTGTCCGTTTGCGAATCTCAGATATTATGATCTCGGAAGTATAGGAAACCTTCTCGCGGAATTTAACAGCAGAACCTCGATCTAAATAACCTTTCGCGGATATACACAAACGTGCACGCCTATTTTTGCCTTTTATATATAGAGATTATTATTTATTTTCTATTATTATTAATATTAACCCTGAAAATGGTTACATGTTCCTTGTTTTTTCTTTAATTTAGAAGTATGAAAAAACGTATATAACTATGGTTTAAATTGCATTCAACACAGACTTGTTTATTATCATTAATAATATTCTGCTTGTTCCATTCTTTTTTTAGTTTGCACGTTATGCCTTGAAAAAAGTTCAAACTACTTCCATAAAGTCAAATTCGCGAAATTTCTCTTTAAAACGGTCAATTTGGCGATCCTGAAAAAAAATTAGAAGAGTCATATTATATTGATGTAGCTTGGTTTTTGGATGTAATTATGATAATATATGATCATTGTTGAGAGACTAACTCGTAGTAATTTTTACGTGAAACGATAACTCACCAAAGAATGGAGTTAGTGAAACCTTACTTAATAAAGAACATTCGAAAGAAATAAAGAAAAAAAAAGAACATTGTCTGCCAAGAGGTACTAGACCAGAGGTGGGCAAACTACGGCCCGTGGGCCGCATGCGGCCCGGCAAAGGTATTCATGCGGCCCGCCAAGTACTGAATATTGAATTGTGGTTTTCTGATAGCTGTGCGGACTGCCGGACACAAGTACGGGCAGATCCTTACAAAAAATAAAAAAAAAATACCTTCGTTAACAATCTAACTAAATTTCTGAAGAAAGAAAAACAAATAAAGTAAAAGGAAACGAAGAAACTTACGAACTACATATTAAAAAATGACTGTTTTATGGGGACTGGTAAGTTTACACTTGGTCCCCAGCTAGACTGCCAGGAGTAGCTTTATCGGATCCTTTTTGATTTGGCTTGTCCGAAACTTTTGCCTGGCCGAAAACAGGCAATAAATTATTTTGATATACTAAAAATATTGTGGGCACCATAAAATCTGGCGCTTGTAGTCTGGGGTACAGCCAACCGACCAGTCAAGTCTTAGCGAACTCTCTCTCCCATCTTCGTTACTCCTAAAAGACACTAAAATTTTCATATGTTATTTAGAATTTCCAAAGAAAGGACATCTTATAAATTCATTGTCAATCATTTTCGTAGGTAAAAATATTGACTAATTATTTTGTTTACATCTGTAATTATGCTAATTTGTTACAAAAATTTAGTAAATTTAAATTCCCATTATGTAATTTCGTAAGTCAAACTTTTTAGAATATCAATAAGAGGGGTTTATGCAAATTCAAGCAAAATATTTTTTAAAAATGTAATCAATATTGGCCCGTTTTGTCAAATATTTATTTGTTCAAAATATATTGATTCAAATAATATCTAAAATTAAAAATTTTACAGGACGCTACATATATATATATATATATATATATATATATATATATATATATATATGAGTCAATTTTGTACATTTATTACTGATTAAAATAAATTAACTGATTTATAAAATATTGATTAAAACAAACTTTTAATCTTGTTTTCCATTTTTGTATGAATGACCAAAAATTAATTCAATATATGCAAAAAGTTTATAAAAGGTAAAATTTTGTGGGCGTTTAAAAAAAAATTGCAAAAATGTGTGAATACCAATGGAATCTTCGATTTGTTTCATGCGGTTTCTAATTTTTTTGTTATGTTTTCGATAACTATATTTTCAAGTACTCATTTTACTTCTTTTTTTTAATATTTTCGTAAATTGTATCAACATTATGGTAAATATGGATAAGCACGCTATGTTTTTCGGTTGATACAAAAATGGAACGGAATTTCTAATTTCGTCCTGGTTTACTGATTTTTTGTTAAAAACTACGAATGCGTGAAATAAGTCAATTTTAATAGAAAAAACAGATTCAGCGAAAAAATAATTTATCGAAAAAAATATAAAAAAAACAAATAAGTTAAAATAAATTTATAAATTCTATCGTTTCATGTTAATACCAATCAAAATGGCTTCATTTCCCGTTAATTAAGTAAATATCAATAATTTAAAATACATTTATAAATTCCATTTTCATGTTAATAACAATAAAAAATTATTATCCCCGTTAAAATTAAAACCAAATTTTATTTTTTCGTTTAAAAAATGGGGGTCGTATTACTGTACACATAGATTCGAAAAAGTTGTCAAAAAGCAAATATATAACAAATAAATGTTATCAAACGCAATATAAGTTACTTTTCTACCTAACTGGATATTCTTTTAGTGTTTTTATTTAATGTAACATGTTTATTCATCTCGAAAAACATACAGTATTTACCGATGTATTGGAAAATTAAAAATGGCGCCCGATTCTCTCTTGACACCTTGGGTTTTAACAGTATTTCGTTTAATTTTTTATTTTTAACTCCTTTCCCTAAACTTACCGTGAGAGAGTCGGGCGCCATTTTTAATTTTCCTCAGTAAATACTATGTTTTTCGAGCTGAATAAACGTGTTACATTAAATAAAAACACTAAAAACATATCCAGTTCGGTAGACAAGTAACTTACCTTGCCTTTGATAACATTTATTTGTTATATATTTGTTTTTTTGACAACTTTTTCGAATCTATGTGTACAGTAATACAAACCCCAAAAATGTTCGTTTCCTATATATATAATTTGTTGTTTATAATTCTTGTTTCTGAAAATAAAATCACACTAGTTGTTCCTATACACAATGCCCCCCCCTGGGACAGAGTTAGACACCAGGGTCGTTTTTTAACGTGGAGAAAAGGAACAAAAATAAAAATTGTCTCAGTCGTGAAGGATTTCTCCTCCACTGACAGAGAACAAGAAATTGAAGTGCAGCATCTGAAGAACAGGGTGTTTATTTGCTCCCCCAACGAGCAAATTAGGCACAAGGCCGATTTTTAATGTGAGGAGTGAAGGGGAAATGGGGACCAACTCCCCGGGGAGTAGGGGAGCTGGATAGTGACAATTGGTATGAAGGGTTGCCCCTACATTGACCAAGGTCTTATATCTAGGGTTGCCCCCACATATGGTCTTTGCTGCAGTATCTGCCGGAACAGATACTACATTTTGATCTTGTCCCGAAGGCCAGGTAAAAACATTGTTTTTTTAGTTATCTGTGAATAAATTCAAACATTGATTGATATTCATTTTCTTATTTTCGTACGATTCCTTGGTCGCGTGTTCAATTAGAAACTTATTTTTAGCACTGCAACGAAATCAGAAGTTCCGTAGGCACCTCCAAAATTCACCACAGAATTACCCCCTATATGTAACACGATGCAACTTTATTATAAATTAATATTATCGATATAACTTCTGTATCATTTAAAAGGAGGGCAAAATAAACTAGTAATAATTAAAAAAAAGATTTCATCGTACGAAAATAATGAAATTGCGAGACGAAAATCGTGTTTACATAATTGGCGCTTTAAAATAACGTGCCTCCGTAGTAAGCATTGAAAACATATCCGTTTAACAAATCTAGCAAAAATCAACTAATGGTCAGATTTTCGTGAAATTTTCGATTCTTATCCATTTTTGAAAAATTTGCTATGAATTGCTATCCATGAAGTCTCTCAAAGACACAGCCACTGGAAACGATTTATACAACAGTATCACTAGCAGTCTAATGAGGTCTAAGTTAAGCCTGGATAAACTGGCAAATATTACAACTGATGACGCTCCTTCACTCAGAGGCAAACACTGTGGCCTTGTGACCTTGATGAATAAAAAAATCAAAGAAGATTTTCCATCGCACATTGTCTTTTTACTGCATCATACATCAAGAAAGCCTCTGTAAATCATCTTTGAAACTCAAACATGTTATGGATCCAGTAGTGCGTGCAGTGAATTTAAGAGCACGAGGACTGAAACACAGGCAGTTCCAATGTTTCTTGTAAGATATCGAGGCAGATTTTACTGATATGCTGTATCACACAAATATCCGATAATTAAGTATGGGGGAAGTACTGAAGAGAATATGGACGTTAAAGCAGAGGTTGTCATGTTTTTTTAATATGAAAGAAATTCCTTGTGACTTTTTAAAAGAAATGGAGTGTGACGAATGGGTTTGTGATTTTGCATTTGCTGTAGAACATATTGTAAAAGATGAGTGAGTTAAATACAAAACTACAACGCAAAAGTGTATTTGCTCATGAATTGTATGTTGAAGTGAAAGCGTTTCAATTGAAACTTAAACTTTTTGCCAAGCAGCTTAAAGAGCAAAACGTTGTTCATTTTCCTCTGTTGAAAACACGAGCTGTTACACAAGCATTATCAGACAAATACAGTTCCCACTTGATGGCTCTAAAAGTGGAATTTATCAGAAGATTTGCTGATTTCAAGGCAATTGAAGGGCAGTTTGATTTGCTCAGCTCACCTTTAGCATGTGACGTTGAAACAGTTGCCGAAGAACTACAAGTAGATATTATTGATTTGCAAGCCGACAACTCTTTAAAAAGGCTCTTTGAAAATAAACCACTAGTCGAATTTTATGCATCTCTGCACCCAGAAAAGTTTTAAAAACCTGAAAAATCTTACAAGGAAGATGTTTGTGTTATTTGCTTCAACTTACATATTTGAGCAGACTTTTTCCATCTAGAAAATTAACAAGTCAAAGAACAGATCACTTCTCACAGACTTAAATCTTCAGTCAGTGTTAAGAATCAGTACAAGCAACTTGACACCTAATTTCAACAAACTGATAAATGATTGCAGTCAGTTGCATCATTTTCACTGAGTCTTTTTGATCCTTTTGTTGCTCAGTTGCTGAGCTATTTTGTTTTTCAAATAAATATATTTCCTATGAAGTTACTGTTTTAAAATATCAATAGAAATATTTTTTCCTCTTAAAATTGAGTTACTTTATTTTTAAATAAATATACTTCATGTGACGTTTCTTTTTTAATATAGAAATTCATTTTTGTTCTTTGAGTTACTTTATATGTGTATCTTTTAAAGATTTTATTCTAAAATATTAATAAGATATTTTTAATCTCTTTAAACAGAGTTACTTAAGAATTGCTTTTATTCTTCAAACAAGGTTATTTGTTTTTCAAATGTGTTTCATGTGAAGCTCATACTTAAAAATACATATTAATAAAAGTGTTTTCTTTTCAAGTTTAAAGTTACTCTATCTTTCAAATAAATGTGTTTTATGGGAATCTTCTATAGTACTTTAAAATGCTAACAAATGAAAATTAATTATATTTTTCTCTAAAATCCTTTTATTTTGTCTTTTTTAAATATCAATTATATTGGAAAATATACTATGCGGCCCAGTAAAATTTATAATGTTTAATGCGGCCCTTGCACTGAAAAGTTTGCCCACCCCTGTACTAGACTGAAAGAGTAAATTCAAGATTTTTCTTACAATGTTATTTTATCACTTGTATTGAACTATGTAGCACAATATTATTTTCTGGGTATTTATTAGTACTTAATAATTTATTCATTTGAATCAATTCTGTATTTAAAATACGACCATTTTCTCCTATTTTGTATGGTGCCAATTGTAGGCAGCATATTTGGAGTGAGTCTCAGTTTTCTTGGTTTCATGTCCTCTGTTCCTCTTTCGTTGCTATTTCTGTACAACCGTCTAGGAGTTATAGATTATGTGTATTAGAGCAGGTACTATCGGGCACATAAGTTGCAGGGATATTACGAAGACATATGAGCAGCAAGATGCCTGTTCCCGTTACACTTGAACTTCTGCATGTCAGTACAGTTGGGAAAGTAAAGCCTAGCAGTTCTGGGGAAGAAACTATTGGAGTAGAAGGTTTTCTTACATTTAGGGATATCTACTGTGTAGGTGTGGGATTTAGCTGCTTGTCCGGTTTTCGGAGGTATTTACATTGAGAGAGTACTTGTAGTTCATCAGAGAATTCAGCATTAAAATACTTGTAAAACAGGCAGAGGGGTGCAACATTTCGTCGATGGGACAGAGGCTGAAGTTTAGATGACAGTTCAGAACCTATCAGGTTGGCGATTGTCTTTTGAAGCCTGTCCAGGAGGGGAATACTAGTAGCAGATTCATCAGCCTAAATGTGACAACAATACTCCATACATGGTCGAATGGTGGCCCTATAGAGGTACAGGATAGTTTCAGGCGTGAGTAAGTTTCAAGCAAGATACAGAGAGCCCACCTTCTTCACAGCGACCTTGGCAATGCTTTCAATGTATCTGTTCTAACTCATGTTCCCTGTGAACTTAAGGCCGAGGAGTTTAATATTCACTCTGTGGTCTGTAGGAATCGCAAAATCTACAATCTGGCAGGACTTTCCTTTTTTGCTAACTATTATCACATCGGGTCTCCTTGCTTGCATGAGTTCATCTGTTTGGACGTTCATGTTTTCATAGAATTTTATGGTTTCCGCTTTCAAACACTGTTACTGGTATAGGATTGTACCATTTGTCTTGGTATTCAAGATGCAATTGTTTTGGATAGTTCCCAGCTTTTCCTACTTGGTCATATCTATTCTAATAATCATTTAGGGTTAGTTTATTGCATTCAATTAATGTGTGGTCTATCGTTTCGTCTTTTTGTCCACATAGCATGCATTTGTTGTTTTCTCATGTCTTGTCGATTTTTGCTTTGATGCGGTTGGTTCTATTCGCTTTATCATGCATATCTCTTATTAGGGATTCAGTTTCTTGGTTTAGGTGTCCTTTCGCTAGCCATGTATAAACATTTTTGGAAGAATTAAATTCAACGATCCAGTGTTAAGTCTATTCTTCTACAGACTTGGGGGCATTATCTATAAATTCAGCCATTACTTTGGATATATCTGTACTTTGGAACTATTCGTTAAATTTGTGCGACTTTTAATAACATCTCTCAATACGGCTTCTTTTAATATATATGGATAACCTCTAGAGAAAATCTTGGATGCAGTCCTCAGAGGCAGACAAAGGCGTTCCTGATTACTCAGCTCTAATCTGGCAACTGATACGGTCAATCTGATTTCAAACGTACTGGTTATTCTATTCCTCTAGGCACCACTAGCGAGACAAAGAAGAGATTTTTGATGATTGGGCAACTTAGTTTTTTCCTTAAATCAACCGAAAATGACACTCAAGGTGAGGACAGTAGTCCGCAGAATCCAAATAATCCTCATCTAATAAAAAGAAAAAAAACGTAATGGTAAAAGTGTAGCAAGATCCCTGGCGATACCAGATAGTCTTGTTTTTCAAATAGAGGAAGCGAGGGTAGGAAAGGGGGTGTGATATTTGATCAAGAAAAAAGAAAAATGTCCCTAGGACTTATCAAGAAGAAGGAAATAATAGATCATAATTGTTCTTTAAGCGGTTTTAATTTCCATTTTGTACTTATGTAGAGATAAGAAGAGGTAAAAATGTCCATGAGAAATAAAATATTTCAATGGAAAAAAGAAATAAATAAATATGATAATGAGATTCTTGAGTTTGGCAGAAAAACAATACAGGATCGTTTTATGTTTGAGTTTAGAACGAACAATTCAATTATTAAGGAAACAATATATTCTGTTGAACCGTAAGGGATACGATCTTACTGGCTGACATCTATAGGAAATTTGGGGTCAAGAAAAAAAAAGGGTTGGCAACCAAATATATTCGACTCAGATAACGAACCACTCATGGTTAAATAAATAATTATCGCGTCAGTACCAAAATTCGGTTCTAAAAAGAACAAAACAAGAAACGGGAAAAGCAAAATTAAATGGAGATATGATGTTGAGGAGGAGCGAGAAAATTCAAGACAAAAAAAAAAGAGGAAGAGTAGAAATTGGTGGGATAAGAAATAGAGAGAAAAACAGAATAACTCCAAAAAGGTGGGAATAGAAGGTGATTTTCATAAAAACCAGATACTCTGGCTAATCGGAGTCTTTTTGCTTGGTGGCATTGGGGCGTGCACATCGCCCTTGCCCCGCCTGGGGGGGGGCGAACCCTCATAAGAGTTAAGTTGAAAGGCTCTTGTTCTTTTCTCCACCGGCCAGCTGAGATATAGGTCTCTCAGTCTTGTGAGTTAACTTGAAAGAAAAAGAAAAAGAAACCCTGAGATCTAGCCCGAACTGCCAAGTAAAGAAAAAGCTATTTGGAGAAGAAGCAAAGATATTGTTTACCTTCTTAAAGAAAAAGCACCTGTATCCAGAACGCCAGTTATTTGAAATTAGAGACAGACCCAAGGATGTAAATGATTCTGAAATTCCTTTTGCACGACATGTATATTGAATTATTTTGTCAATGAATTAACTTATGTTAGAGAAACTATCCTTGGCGTTGTTGATTGTTAATACCTACAAATTGTGGAGAATAACCAATTGATTTTCAGCTCTGCCGGAATCCTGATCTTCAAGCTGCCGTTAGACGATCACCGGCCAACTCCATTGCACCTGTAAGAGGCATTCAACCACAGAACCTGCACTTAGACGATCACTTAGCCGTATCTAAGTGTTGCCACAAGGACTTAGGGTTAGTGCACGTTTCCTTGTAGTGTGTACTACCTGGTCCCTGTCGGGTGACAAAAGTAATGAATCAAATGTGCTGATATGTTGTTCAATAAACACATCGAAGGGTTTTTTGTTTTTTGTTTAAGAAGATTCAAGCAAGCAAGGATGGCCCAAAGAGTTTAATAATTATTAAGATTAGACACTTCTTAATGAATTTAGGTTTAATAATAGTGGAATAACAAAATTCTACCAAGTAACAAAATAGACTTCGTAGCCTAGTGGAGGATGCCCTTTTCTCTTCCCTGCAAACTCTTTCCCACAGAAGAGACGTTGCGAGCCTGTCTTTGTTTTATCGTTATTTCCATGGCAAGTGCTCGTCTGACCTCCAATCTTTGGTCCCCCCTTCGCCAGTCTTTCAGAAAAAAACAACCGTCTAGCTGAAACCACTGTCAATAATTTTCCTCACTCTATATATGTGCCTAAATGAAAACGTAGATTCCATGAACAAACCTTTTTTTTCTTAGAAGTGCACGCTTGTGGAACTCTCTTCCATTTGCCTGTTTCCCACCTGACTACAACTTGGATGTCTTCAAGCCCAACATAAACAAATTCCTGATAAACTGCTTCTTTAAGTAAGACACTTTATCAAATCTCCATTACTAACGATTACTACTATATTATCCCATTGATTACTGTACACGCAATAATCCTTATCCCCGAGTGGCATCTGGGCCTTGATAAGTCGTTGACAACGATGAAAAAAAACACTGATATGAAATCATATTCACAAATGATATCTAACAAAGCCAAAAAACATGTTATAACACGACTCAAATAGCAAATAAAACAAGGTCGTGAAATAATCGTTCAACATATATTTCACATGCAACTAACCTTGGATATGTCCACACGTAATAGTAACAATTGCGTTGTTGTAATAAAACTACGCGTTAACTGCCTTTCTAGGTGTGCCCACAATATTTTTTTTATACAAAACAATCACGCATGACAAAATTGAATGTAAACATTATAAATATCGACATTCTTAACAAACAAAGATTTTAAAGGCAAGCTTGAATCATGGGGAATTTTTTAAAAATTCTTAATATCATTTAAATACAAACTAATACCAGATAGGTTTTTATGCTGTTTAACCTGCCCATTTTATAGAATCAGTTTTATTTTCAATTCATTGCATTATTGTATTAAAACTATGTATTAACTGTCTTTCTAGATGTGCCCACAATATATTTTATATAAAACAATCGCGCATGAAAAAATTGAATGTAAACATTATAAATATCGCCATTCTTCACAAACACAGATTTAAAAAACAAGCTTGAATCATCGGGAATGTTTTATTTAATTCTTAATATCATTTGATACATCTAAGGCTTTTGACAGGGTATGGCACGATGGTCTTCTAAGGAAAATTAGATCATATGGGATCACTGGAAGAATTCATAATGTAATTAAATCCTTCTTAAGTAATAGAAAAATCAAAGTTGTCCTCGACGGTCGTACATCCAAACAATACGACATAAATGCGGGAGTACCTCAGGGGTCTATCCTTGGACCTCTATTATTCCTGATATTCATAAACGACCTCCCTCATAAAATTGTTTCGGAGATGGGTATATTTGCCGATGACACCACTCTCTATAACAGATATGAGGGGAAAACAAATGAACACATATCCAAGGAAATGGCAGAAACACTAGAGGATGACCTCCAATCCGTAGTGGAATGGGGACAAAAATGGTTGGTCACATTCAATGCTGCTAAGACTAAGCTTGTTTCCTTCAATAACTACAAGAAACCTTCTCTACCACCAATAGCAATGGCCAAGAACACATTACCTGAAAGTACTTCTTTTAAACTCCTCGGCCTAACGTTTACAGGGAATATGAACTGGAATAGATACATTGAGAACATTGCCAAGGCTGCTGCAAGGAAGCTTGCCTCCCTCTACCGTGCTAGAAAACTACTTACGCCTGACAGTATCCTATACCTCTATAAGGCAACCATTCGCCCATGTATGGAGTACTGTTGTCACATCTGGGCTGGTGCATCTGCTTCTTGTCTCTCGCTCTTGACAGGGTTCAAAAGAGATTCGCCAACCTGATAGGTCCTGAACTGTCATCTAGGCTTCAGCCTCTGTCCCATCGATGAGATGTTGCATCCCTCTGCCTGTTCTACAAATACTTCAATGGTGAATGCTCTGACGAACTGCAAACACTCGTACCTCCCCGACGTAACTACCCCGACAAACCCGTCAAGCTACTAAGTTTCATCCCTTTACAGTAGAGATCCCTAGGTGCAAGAAAGCCTTTTACTCCAACAGTTTCTTCCCCAGAACTGCGGGTCTTTGGAACTCCCTTCCGGGATTCTGCTTTCCCAACTGCAATGATATGCATAAGTTCAAGTGTAATGTTAACAAACATCTTTCTACTCATCTCCCTTCATAATGACCCCGCTAATTAAGTCCCTGATAGTAGCCTCCTGCTTCAAAGTGGCACTGTGCCTTGTTTGGGGTGAAAATTTAAAAAAAAAAAATTTTAGCACAAACTAATACTAGATAAGTTTTCATGCTGTTTAAACTCTGTTCATTTTATAAAATCAATTTTATTGTCAATTCAGATATTTTTTGTACGTTTTTAAGCAAGAAACATACAATTCATTCACTTAACCACAAAACATAAATCCAGGTTTGCAAGAATCCAAGCCGAACTGAGGGTTAATTATTTGGTTAATGAAGTGTGTTTATTCCTTGTTAAAAAACGCGCCAAAATATCGTAAAAAGAGAGCGTCGAGTTCTGCTATAATATATTTTCTTGAAAAAGTATTTCTGCCTCAACAGAAAAACATTCAACAAAAGGTTTACCTGGATAATTATTTTACCGAAACTATTAAAATCAAACTTTAAAAAGGAAAATACTAGAATTAAAAAAATGTTTTACACTCAATCAGACTAATAAAAATGTAAATGGCATTTTGGTGCACTTTTTAAGCTTTTAAATATTTATAAATTTTCTCCTTATATAAAAACGATTATTATATTGATCATAATTTTTTACAGAATAAATAAAATTAATTGCATATACGGAAAATGCAAAATTATCCAATTATATCAACACATTTTGGCAAATTATGTAAATATATTTTGTAAGAAATGATTTTTTAGTGAATTGATTTGAAATGTATTTGATTTTAAAAGAAAAAACATGGATTGAAAAATTTTAAATGAATAAATTATCAATACTTTTTGTCATTATAAAAAAGAATAATTGAATTCATTTTAATTGGCAAAAGAAAAAATAACTATAAAATCCAAAACCAGCCAATTATCAATAAATTTTGTCATTATAAAAGATGTATTCATCTCCGTTCGACATAATTTATGTATACTATTTGATTTTAATGAAATAAAACGTTTTTCTCATTATAATTATTAAAATAAAACAATCGTTTTTTGACAATATATTGATAATTCGCTGATACGGTTTTTTTAGCAACGTTCTTTTCTTCTTTCGCAAATAAAAATTAATCTAATAATCATATTTTTATGACGACAAAATTTATTGATAGTTTAATGATTTTAGATTTTTCTCGCGATTTAAAATATTTCTTTTAGTGTTTTATATGCAATTAATTTTATCTCTTCTATCAAAAAATTATAATCAACATAATAATCGTTTTTATAATGAGAACATTTATAAATATTTAAAATATTAAAAAGTGCAACAAAATGCCAATTACATTTTTATTAGTGCATAAGGCACATCTAATTGAGTGTAAATATAATAGTTTTTTTTAATTCTAGTATCTTCCTTTTTATAGTTTAATATTAATAGTTTTCGGTAAAATAATTTTCCGGTAAAACATTTTTTTTAAATATTTTTCTGTTGAGGCAGAAATCCTTTTTCAAGAAAATACCTAACTTTTTAAACTGATATTTATCAAATCTCTTTTAAAAACAATACATCCTTCAAGAACCGTCCTAAAATATGTTTTCAATCGATATGTATTTAATAATAGAGAGTTTTCCTAGCTATCAAAAATGGACCAGTTTTCTAAAATTTTACGCTGCATCCAATTGATAATTTATTCTAAGTATTAATTTCGTTAAGTTTAACTATTTAAATTTAATACGGCCCGGGAGTAAAATTTTTTTTCATCGGAAGGTAAATTTATTTATTTATTATTATTATTTGCAGCAAAGATTAGTATCTATTCTGAGACTACACCACCTTTTCGTTCCTCATTTAGTGGAGGAGAAATCCTTGTTTTTCTTACTAAATAAACCCTTTAAAATAAGTTAAACCACAAAGAACTTAGCAAGCTGGGTAAAAATCGATTTTTCCTCTTTTAAAACAACAGTAAATACCGGGTTATTCAAAAATCAAGAGACTTTATTCAAAAATCAAGAGACTTTATTAAAAAATATAAAGACTTTATTCAAAAATCAAGAGACTTTATTCAAAAATATAAAAACTTTTTCAGATATAAAAAAAAATTATTTTTAAATTTTACCCTTAATGGTAGAATCAAATCAAGGTATGGAGAACAATATGAACTCGGATGGTTCTGCTAACAAGAAACCCAGAGTAATGATGAATGAATCTCTTTTTGAGTTAATAAAAAGGCTTGTTGGGCAAAATGTACCTGCAACGGAAATTATGCAGATGACAGGACAGAGCAAGACTACTGTGTATAAAGCAGTTTCAAAGATAAGAGAAAATTCAGATTCCTCTTATTCTGAGAATTATGGAAAATCAGGGCGACCTACAACACAGCATCCTGACTTGGTAAACAAGGTTAAACATATTATTAATGAAGACCAGTCTTTAACTCAAAAAGGGATTCAAACAAAGTTTGAAGAAAAATTTGGATTTACCCCGAATCAAACCTTCGTTTGCAGACTTTTGAAGGAAGCGGGGCTAACAAGAAAAAGGCTGAAGAGGAAGGCAGCTGTCGTTAACACGAATAATCACCGTGAAAAATGAGAGAATACAGGTCTTTTGTGGGATATCGAAACCGCGAAGTTTTGTTTCTGGATGAAACAGGCTTTAATTTGCACACATCCAAAAATTATCGATATTCGCAAATTGGTGTAAGCCCAGTTACTTATGTGCCCCCTTCTAAAGGACAAAACCTATCAGCCTGCTGTATTATTTCACAGTTCAGCTTATCCTATTACAAACTGATTGATGGATCGTTTAATGGGGAGAGGTTTCTTGAGTTTCTCGTCGGGGCTGTTAATGAGGGTGTTTTAAGGAGAAATGTAGTCTTAGTAATGGATAACGCCCCAATCCACAAGACAATTGTTGTTAAAGAGTTTTTAGAATCTCACCAGATTGAAGTTGTATATCTTCCCCCCTACAGCCCCGACCTTAACCCTATAGACATTTTTTTAGTATGGTTAAGTCAAGATACTCGGGCATAAGACCTCGTGCTGTTACTAGGGAAGAATTAAAAATTAATGTTGGTAATGTTTTGGAAAACTTAAATGGGGAGGATGTGCAAATTTTTAAAAATCTCATAAGAAAAATGTGGGACCTAATCTACCAAGTAATAACAGGTGTTTAATAAATGAAATTATAAAGTCTCTTGATTTTTTAATAAAGTCTTTATATTTTTGAATAAAGTCTTTATATTTTTGAATAAAGTCTTTATATTTTTGAATAAAGTCTCTTGGTTCTTGAATAAAGTCTCTTGGTTTTTGAATAAAGTCTTTATATTTTTGAATAAAGTCTTTATATTTTTGAATAAAGTCTTTATATTTTTGAATAAAGTCTTTATATTTTTGAATAAAGTCTTTATATCTTTGAATAAAGTCTTTATATTTTTGAATAAAGTCTCTTGGTTCTTGAATAAAGTCTCTTGGTTTTTGAATAAAGTCTTTATATTTTTGAATAAAGTCTTTATATTTTTGAATAAAGTCTTTATATTTTTGAATAAAGTCTTTATATTTTTGAATAAAGTCTTTATATCTTTGAATAAAGTCTTTATATTTTTGAATAAAGTCTCTTGGTTTTTGAATAAAGTCTTTATATTTTTGAATAAAGTCTTTATATTTTTGAATAAAGTCTTTATATCTTTGAATAAAGTCTTTATATTTTTTAATAAAGTCTCTTGGTTTTTGAATAAAGTCTTTATATTTTTGAATAAAGTCTTTATATTTTTGAATAAAGTCTTTATATCTTTGAATAAAGTCTTTATATTTTTGAATAAAGTCTTTATATCTTTGAATAAAGTCTTTATATTTTTGAATAAAGTCTTTATATCTTTGAATAAAGTCTTTATATTTTTGAATAAAGTCTCTTGGTTCTTGAATAAAGTCTCTTGGTTTTTGAATAAAGTCTTTATATTTTTGAATAAAGTCTCTTGGTTTTTGAATAAAGTCTTTATATTTTTGAATAAAGTCTTTATATTTTTGAATAAAGTCTCTTGGTTTTTGAATAAAGTCTTTATATTTTTGAATAAAGTCTTTATATCTTTGAATAAAGTCTCTTGGTTTTTGAATAAAGTCTTTATATTTTTGAATAAAGTCTTTATATTTTTGAATAAAGTCTCTTGGTTTTTGAATAAAGTCTTTATATTTTTGAATAAAGTCTTTATATTTTTGAATAAAGTCTCTTGGTTTTTGAATAAAGTCTTTATATTTTTGAATAAAGTCTTTATATTTTTGAATAAAGTCTTTATATCTTTGAATAAAGTCTCTTGGTTTTTGAATAAAGTCTTTATATTTTTGAATAAAGTCTCTTGGTTTTTGAATAAAGTCTTTATATTTTTGAATAAAGTCTCTTGGTTTTTGAATAAAGTCTTTATATTTTTGAATAAAGTCTCTTGGTTTTTGAATAAAGTCTTTATATTTTTGAATAAAGTCTTTATATTTTTGAATAAAGTCTCTTGGTTTTTGAATAAAGTCTTTATATTTTTGAATAAAGTCTTTATATTTTTGAATAAAGTCTTTATATCTTTGAATAAAGTCTCTTGGTTTTTGAATAAAGTCTTTATATTTTTGAATAAAGTCTTTATATTTTTGAATAAAGTCTCTTGGTTTTTGAATAAAGTCTTTATATTTTTGAATAAAGTCTTTATATTTTTGAATAAAGTCTCTTGGTTTTTGAATAAAGTCTTTATATTTTTGAATAAAGTCTTTATATTTTTGAATAAAGTCTCTTGGTTTTTGAATAAAGTCTTTATATTTTTGAATAAAGTCTTTATATTTTTGAATAAAGTCTTTATATCTTTGAATAAAGTCTTTATATTTTTGAATAAAGTCTCTTGGTTCTTGAATAAAGTCTCTTGGTTTTTGAATAAAGTCTTTATATTTTTGAATAAAGTCTTTATATCTTTGAATAAAGTCTCTTGGTTTTTGAATAAAGTCTTTATATTTTTGAATAAAGTCTTTATATTTTTGAATAAAGTCTCTTGGTTTTTGAATAAAGTCTTTATATTTTTGAATAAAGTCTTTATATTTTTGAATAAAGTCTCTTGGTTTTTGAATAATGTCTTTATATTTGTGAATAAAGTCTTTATATTTTTGAATAAAGTCTTTATATTTTTGAATAAAGTCTTTATATTTTTGAATAAAGTCTCTTGGTTCTTGAATAAAGTCTCTTGGTTTTTGAATAAAGTCTTTATATTTTTGAATAAAGTCTTTATATTTTTGAATAAAGTCTTTATATTTTTGAATAAAGTCTTTATATTTTTGAATAAAGTCTCTTGGTTCTTGAATAAAGTCTCTTGGTTTTTGAATAAAGTCTTTATATTTTTTAATAAAGTCTTTATATTTTTGAATAAAGTCTTTATATTTTTGAATAAAGTCTTTATATCTTTGAATAAAGTCTCTTGGTTCTTGAATAAAGTCTTTATATTTTTTAATAAAGTCTTTATATTTTTGAATAAAGTCTTTATATTTTTGAATAAAGTCTTTATATCTTTGAATAAAGTCTCTTGGTTCTTGAATAAAGTCTTTATATTTTTGAATAAAGTCTTTATATTTTTGAATAAAGTCTCTTGGTTCTTGAATAAAGTCTTTATATTTTTGAATAAAGTCTCTTGGTTTTTGAATAAAGTCTCTTGATTTTTGAATAACCCTGTAAGTGTAAATATTTAAAACATATTATGCGGTCTGCAATTTCGTTTTTAAACTGAATAAACGCTTTTAAATAAGTTGAACCACTAACAATTTAGCAAGCTAGGTAGAAAACGAACACTTAAAATCGATTTTACCTTTTTTAAAACAACAGTAATTAACTAAAAATATTTTTAAAAAATTATTAGGGGGAAGAGTAGTCTCTTTTAAAAACAATATCTCCCTCAAGAATGGTCCTAAAATGTGCGTATGCATTTTTGGTACCACCCTATTTGTAAATAGTGTTTTCATGTGCAATTTGAGTTTTCACGATATTTTTTTTTATTCAATTGTAAAGTGGAAGCACAGAATAGATACAAAACACTCTCTCCTCCCCATGTTAAGAATGGCTTTCAAAATAATAAAATTATTATTTCAGCACGGTACCAAAAATACATTAGTACCTAAAACTTTTCATTTGCAATGTGTTTATTTTTACATCATAAAATAAAACACATATAATAATTTTAAAACTTCATCCTGCTTTATGTTTTATTTGTTAAATACGTGGTTAATTAAAATTAAATTATAATCACATCCTTACATTTGAAATAATAGTGCGATTACATATTGTTCATTTCAAAATGTAAACAAACTACTGGTTAAATTAATCGATACCGGTGTTGAACGTAAAGAGTCTCTTTTTAAGGATTAGGGTTAGGGTTAGGGTTAGAATTGTTTGACTAGTATTTTCAAGTTAAATTCAAGTTTGACGATATATTTTTGTTCATTAAATTGTTAGGTGAAAGTACAGAATAGTTATTTACAAACAGCGGAGTAACACCAGCAGCTTTGATTAAAACGAAAAGATAGCATCAATAGTTCTAACAAGCGATCAGTTAGTACGCGTAGCTGCTGCCAACAACTATTGTGAAAAGTTAATATTAATAGTTGCTCAGCGTGGTTTGACAGAAAGGTTAGTATAAATAGTTACAGTGGAAAAAACGTAATATCCAAATCTGTACAGTATATTTTTTTTTGTAAATACATATTATATCAACAAACATTTTTTAAAAATACCTCAAATAAATCAGAATAATATGTTATGTTTGTTATGCTTACGGCTTCATTACCTTTCCTCGCTCCCCCCTCTCCATATATATTTCTCTCTCTCTCCATATCTTTCTCTGTAAAAATCAATGTGCAATAAGAAAATATAAACCGCTTGAAGTAGCATCAACAAGTCTAGCAAACACTCAGTCTGTTGATGTCATAAATAAGGAGTATTAGTAACAGTAATAGTTCTAGCGGACAGTTATTAAATGTTATGTTAGGGTAGTAGGAATAGTGGTCCGGTAGGTGTATCAGAATTTTTGTAGGAATTTTTGACACCCTAACACGAAACTGCGAATAAAATATAAAAAATCTCGTAATTTCTCTGATAAAGTGGGTTATTTATTTTCTTTATGGATTATACTTCCAAAATAAACTATTACAGTTGTTTTAAAAGTAATAGAAATATATTTTTTAAAACAGTAATGAATTTTCCGAACTCAATATTTTTCAATTTTTAAACTTTAAAAATCTATCAAAATTTTTCTATTGATTCTATTTTTACGATATTTTCAGGGTCAATGTGAAATTTTATGTTCTTTCCAATAAACCGAATATAATATTTTAGACAAACTTTTTTTTATTAATTCACGCCACCCCCATTTTCAAGTTTCTATTAAAAAGTAAATAATTAATTTCCTCACCGAAAAGTAAATAATAAATTTACTCACAAATTGAAGAGAAAAGGTCAATAAATAATATATTCAAATTTAAAACAGAAAAACGTAGTGTTTTTTAGAATTTTACCTGTAAAGTTTTAAGTTTTAAACCACGTTATTTGTTTTTTTTTCTTTTTTTTAATGGAACCTTGGTCCTTGCTCCTGTAATTGAAAAAAGAATTAGGGCTTGAATTACATTTTTCGATGAGTTATAAGCTTGGAAAGAAAGGGGGTCGAATAATTCACGCCTCCCATTTTGAAATGTCTACTAAAAAGTAAATAATTAATTTATGTACCAAAGTCTTATATATCACAAATTGAAGAGGAAAGGTCAATAAATAATATATTCAAATTTAAAACAAAAAAGAACTGTTTTTTTAGAAATGTATCTGTAAAGTCTGAAGTTT
>NC_136513.1:39482772-39497772 GCF_053919585.1 Euprymna scolopes
CCATACAAACTTCTTGCCCTTCGGGCCCAAATCAAAGTGTAGTATCTGGTCTGACTCTACACTTCACTTTTTTGTTCTTGGTTAGTGGATGATAAATCCTTCATGACTGAGACAATTAATTTTTTTTTATATCCAGAGTGCCCCTTTTGGGGGAGGGGGGCTAAATTTTCCCCACATTAAAAACCGACCTTGTGTCTGCCATCGTGGGGAGAGGGGCAAGTAAATAGGAACTCGATGGATTATTTCGGATGAAATAGCCGCAATTTTGAACGAATAGCTCGTTTTAATTCTTCAACAGATCGAGGGATGCGGTTGAATGGTTTTGACTTCAAATATCCCCACAAGAAAAATATCGCAGACCAAACAATATCATCACGAAAAGAATTCAAATGAGTAGGAACATTTCCTTTAAAACAAACGAAGCATACATGGTCCTCCGTGAGTACACAGTGAACGAGGAATAAAAAATGACAGCACCCCCCCCTTCATTATGCTCCAAAATGTCCCCAGGGGATGCCATATCCCGATAAAAATGAACAAACGGTACAGTTTTAGGCCTTAACATATGTAAATTTAAGTTCTGCACCATGCAAAAAAAGAAATTACTAAGTCCATCATTTGCATCCCCCCTATTTAGCCCCAAAAGTCCCCAAGGCCTTAACATATTTACATTTGAGTTCAGCACCATGCAAAACTGCTAAATAGAAATACACAGACATTTTTGGACAAATATGGTAAAATAGCTCCCCAAAGGGAGTGTTTTATTAGCCCTAAAAGGGCCGCTGGGGCACACCCAAGAGTTATCGCGAAGTATACACAAACAAAATTATATAGAAATCAGTTAGTTACAACTTTTCAAAAAGTTTTATAAAAAATCAAGGCATCAATTGTTTTAATAAACACAAAAGTATCAATGTTAGCCATTTTAACCCGAAAGGCACCCCTGGGGGGGGGGGCAACCGGAGTTTTTCCAGAAGATCCGTTCTGTTGCTTTTTTACTTATATCATGTATAATGTTTGTGCAAAATTTCAAAAAGTTCCAAGGTGTAGTTATTGAGAAAAGTGCGGAAGGACGAACGGACGAACGGACAAGGGTGAATTTACAGGCGCACCATCCTTTTGTCGAGGGACCAAAAACATCATAAATACGGATACGAGGGGCGTGCAATAAGTAATGAATTTTTACCTAATTAAAATAAACTGGCATTTTACGTACATTTAAAAAATGAACAAAAATTTTTCTTTATTTAATTGTTATTTCATTTTTGTTTTACTAATAGGTGGGTCAGATCATTTGGGACATTCTGTATTTGACAAGAAATGTAAAAAGGTTAAATGGAGATTTTAGCAGACGAATTTGTTGTACAATAAAAAAAAAAAAGAAACATGTAAAAACAACAAGCAAACATTAAAATCTTACCTTAGATCTTCTTTTTGTTATGTATATTTTTGTCTTTTCAATGTGAACGTCGAACAGAAATATAAAAAAAAAATGACGAAAGTCGGTAATTAGTTGGTGTTTGACTGATTAAACGTATCAAGTCGTCTTTTTTTCCAACTCAATCTGAATGTCGGAGAAGAAATATTTAAAAAAAATCAAGGAACGTCTCCAATATTTCTTTCATTTTCTTTTTCTTTTCATATTTTAAATCGAGTTTTCAACCGTGACCAGAATCTATTTATTACCTGCATTTGTAACACTGATTGGTCGCTGTTTATCAGGTGTGCCTGATATTGTGGTTAGGTTAGTTGATGCACGCATCTATGCATTTGCACACATATAAACGTACACAGAGGTATCAAAATCTTACCACTTCTACTTAAATAGTTTCTCCCCTTGCTGACTTTAGAATTCCTTTCGGTCTCCTGTATCCCTGGCTGTAATAACACGTAGAAGTTCTAGTTTAATGTGTATATATAGGATGTAACCAATAAATAAGAATTTGAGATCTCAAACATAAAACAATAAAGAAGGGACAGTAAAAGGTTTGTACATGTTTATTTAACTACTTTATTAAACACAAACAAATACGGACATTTTATTATATGCGGCCACCTTCTGCGTTCACAACTTGCTGAATGTGGGCCCTAAATACACAACAGGTTTGACAGCTGAGTCTTTTTTGATAGCGTGAAATACTCGCCTTATGGAGCTCTTCAGGGAGGCCACTGTTATGGGGGCGAGCATTAGAGACTTTTTTTAACATCGCCCTACAGCCAATAGTCACAGAGGTTCAAATCTGGCGAGCTAGGGTGCCAGATATTTAAGTGCACAAAAAGCCTCAGCTATCTCTTCAGGAAGTTCTGAAGAGTTTTTAACTCATGATCAGGTGCAGAGTTATTGATTGACATCAATTTTTTTAGATCATATTTTTTTACAAAATAATCATTACTTATCAAGGCCCGGAGGCCACTCGAGGAAAAAGGTTAATGAGTGTACGTAGTCAATCGGACAATATCGTAGTAATCGTTAGTAGTGGAGTCAGAGATGGCTTCTGTTGCCGGATTCGAATCTATCGACCGGTGTTAATCGTGATAATCTGCACTGAAGATTCCCGAAAATATGAAACACTAGTATCTGTAGGTATATATTTATTATCATAGTAAATAATTATATATATATATATATATATATATATATATATATATATATATATATATATATTATGTGTCCTTGCGTTTGGTATACACTACGACACCTGCTTTTTCGTCTTTTTGCAAGGATAGTTTGCCTTACATCCAAAATAGTACTATTATGTATCAATTTAAATAACAGTGCGATGCTGGTTATGTTGGGCGAACATCCTTGCATCTTTTGTCTCATATAAACCAGCACGTTCCATCTAAAATCAGACAAGGTAGGATGGAATCTGGCAGTCTCCCTCCTTCTGCAGCATTCGACTCTGCTATTGGTCAGCATTTGGTTTATAATCCATGCTGTGCCGATAGATATAAAATAGAATGGTTTGAGGTGCTACATAGAGCGGACCCCAGAAACCATTTAAAGATTTTGGAGTCTGTCTCTATCGTGGTGCTTAAACCTTCTTTGTGCCGGCGAAAAGAAAAAGCGAACGCATTGTTTCTCTTTGGGGAACTTTGAATCTATTCTCCCGCTTTTTTTCTTCCCCTCGTTATGCCAAAATTTTAATCGTTTTTAAACGACAATAAATTTCATTTTTATTTGCCCCGTACTTTGGCACATTCAATAGTTCCCCATTACAACTCTTTAAACTTTCGAGATAATATTATTTTGTTACACTATCGATTTCCTCCTAACGAGATGATAGCAGAAAGAGATCTAGAGAAACCTCCGCGTATTTTATTTAAAGCAATATATATATATATATATATATATACTAGCATTTCAGCCCGGCGTTGCCCGGGTGTTTGGAGGTGTATGCTGAGCAAAAAAAAAAGAGTAAATTTTTTTTTAATTTGACCCCTATTATGACCCCTTAAAATTTATAGTTTCGGGCTCAAATCACGTTATTAAATTAGATCCAGGTTCAAGGAACCTATATTTAAAATTTCAAGTGTCTAGACCCAAAATTGTCGGAGGAGTTTGGTAGAGTTCTTAAAGGTCAAATCGTTGAAATTTGACCCCTTAACAGCCAAATTTCTGGCTGACACCCGTCACATCGATTTTCCCAAATCTCAGTACCCGGTATTTCAAATTTCGAGTCTATAGACTAAAAATTGACAGAGTTATTGCGTAGGGAAATGTACACAGACAGACAGACAGACAGACACGTTCACTTTTATATATATATATATATATATATATATATATATATATATATATGCGTACGACGTACCTTAATTTGCTTTTTTCTCTTCTCATTCAACGTTGACCGATGCCGCCGTTTCTTTTCGTCTTTTTAAAACTCCTATTATACCCGAATGTTACTTGAACATAACAGGCTATTAGAGATTAGGCAGTGAGTTGAGCAGCCGTATATCTGCTCACATTAGACTTAAACTTCTGCATTGCAGTACAGACAGACAAGCTGATGACAGAGGGAATTCCAAGGTCTATCAGCTCGAGGAAAGAAAATTATTTAAGTAAGATTTCTGATATCTCTAGAGTGAAGGATGAGATTTTGCTACTTTTCGTGTTGTCTAAGTATTTACTTTACTTCTTAACTGAAAGTGGTGGCATGCAAGCGAAGACCTTCAGGATAACATTTCACATTTAGCGACATTCAAAGGGCTCCTACAGCATTATCGGCCGTGTATTTCGTACCCACTTTTACAGACAACTGCTTTGAAAATTGTTTTCTCTCAGCTTGAAAGAAAAAAAAAACGCAATGTAGCTCAGTTTAGCATTTCCTAATTAGTAAAGCAAGCATACACGAATTGAATGTATCTAAATTTATTATCGCAGCCATGTGAAGAGTAAATTACCAGTTCATTAAGTGTGGCTCCTCTCCTCGGTAATCGGGGAATTGTTTGTGAGGTCTAAATTGGAGGTTGGAGGCAAATAGCAGAGCAAGCAGTTCAAGCTTTTTGGTTTTCGTGCAAGCAATCACCTGATTGTTGGGTCGTGGATAAATCTTTATATTTTTCCAGAAATTGCAGTTTTCGTTTCTCCAACTTAATGCGTTTTTTTTTTGTTTTTTGTTATTTCACCATGATGTGACTATTTTATTATTTCGATGTTTTCCAGTATTCATATATTTTATATTATTTTTACATGACATATATTTTATATTGTTTTTACATGACATATATTTTATATTATTTTTACATGGCGGACGAATAGGCAGAATGCATGTTCCCTTTATGCAGTGGCAGTTGCATTAATTGGAGTGAACTATTGGGGAGAGCAGTGCTTGCTAAAGTACTTTCCTTTTGAAATATGTGCTTTGCACCACTCGGTTGTCACATTGGCACACTGTTCAGTAGCCAGAGAAAAGTGAATAGTCTAGTTCACATTTTCAAATGACACAGAAACACGATGTAATCATAACGTTGTCAAAAACGATATCAGATTCGTCAACCAAAATAGAAGCCAGAAGTAATGTCGCTCATTGAAATTCTACAATATATATATATATATATATATATATATATATATATATATATATATATATATATATATATATGTATATATATATATATATATAGTCCAAAATTTTTGTTGAAATTCAAAGACATTTTTTCTTTTATATAACGGTTGTTTATTCTATCTTGGCCCTTTTCACTGCAGCCAGTTCGTTAATGGGAAGACACTTCTATGCTTTTATGTTTTCGTAGAAATTTTCTTTCTCATCAACTCGTCAGATGTGATTTCCATCCGAGGTTACCAACAAAAAATTAATATTATACATGATAAACCTGGTGCGTTCGTTTGGGGAAAAGAAATTCGTAACAGGTCGGCCATCTTGGATACCATGCAAATCAAAATTCTTATTCTAAACCTTATTTTCGTATTTTTTATTTTCAAATTTTTATTATTATTTATTATTTCCTATGTTTTTATCATTTTTATTACTACATTTATGCGTATTTTTTTTTATTATATTTTCACCCCAAACAAGGCACATTGCCACTTTGGTGTAGGGGGCTACTATCAGGGGCAGCAACTACGGGGGCACTATGTAGGGATTTGGGCAGCAAGATTTCGGTTCACGTTACACTTGAATTTCTGCATGTCAGTACAGTTGGGAAAGCAGGGACATGGAATGGAATTCCAGAGTCTAGCGGTTCTGGGGAAGAAACTACTGGAGTAGAAATATCTTTTACATCTAGGAATCTCTACTGTGTGGGGGTGGGATTTAGCTGCTTGTCGGGTTTGTGGAGGGTGTCTACGTCGTGGGGCACAAATGTCTGCAGTTCGTCAGAGCATTCACCATTAAAATATTTGTAGAACAGGCAGAGGGATGCAACGTTTCGTCGATAGGACAGAGGCTGAAGCTTAGATGCCAGTTCAGGGCCTATCAGATTGGCGACTCTCTTTTGAACCTTGTCTAGGAGCGAGAGACTAGCAGCAGATGCACCAGCCCAAATGTGACAGCAATACTCCATACATGGGCGAATGGTTGCCTTATAGAGGTACAGGATACTTTCAGGTGTCAGTAGTTTTCTAGCACGGTAGAGAGAACCTATCTTCATCGCAGCGGCCCTGGCAATGTTTTTAATATAATTGTTCCAACGCATGTGTCCTGTGAACGTTAGGCCAAGCAGTTTGAAATCTGTGCTCTAACATAGGGAGTCACTGGCCATTGCTATTGGTGGCAGAGAAGGTTTCTTGTAATTATTGAAGGAAACCAGTTTAGTCTTGGCAGCATTGAATATGACCATCCATTTTTGTCCCCATTCCACTACAGGTTGGAGGTCATCCTCTAGTGTTTTTGCCATTTCTTTAGATATGTGTTCATTTGTTTTCCTGTCATTCCTGTTATAGAGTGTAGTGTCATCAGCATATATACCCATCTCCGAGGCAATTTTGTCGGGGAGGTCATTAACAAATATTAGGAACAATAGAGGTCCAAGAATATACCCCTGAAGCACCCCCGCATTTATTTCATATTGTTAAGGTGTAGGACTGTTGAAGACAACCTGGATTTTTCTCTTATCTAAGAAGGATTTAATTATGTTAAGTATTCTACCAGTGATACCGTATGATTTAATTTTCCTGAGGAGACCCTCATGCCATACCCTGTCAAAAGCATTAGATATATCTAGAGCTACCGCTATGCCCTCCCCCGCTTTGCCCATTGAATGGTATATACGTTCAGAGATTACAGTGAGGATGTCTGCGGTGGAACGGGCTTGTCTAAAGGCATATTGTTTGTCAATCAGAAGTTTAGCATCTGTAAGGTGACGGACTAGAGCATGGTTAATTATGGTCTCAAATAGTTTTGTTGGAGGAGGCTAATGGGACGATAATTTGATGTATCAGTTCTTTCGCTAGAATTCTTGAATATTGGTACCACAGAATCAGTTTTAAGACAGCCGGGAAAGCATGATTCATTTAGGCATTTGTTGTAGAGTTTAGAGAGAACTGGAGTTACTTCGGCTGAGCATTTTTTAATAGCACAGCTAGGATGAGATCAGGTACACATGCTTTTCAGGTGTCAAGGTTTTTTATGATAGCATGCACCTGAGCAGGGGTGATTTTTAGATCGTCTAGCGTGGCGTCTGTCCGCAAAGGAAAGTCAGGCAAGGGGTGGTTGGAAGGGTCCAGCGTGGAGTTCGAGGCATACCGGCTGGCAAGCATATTATCCTTGCCGCTTGCTGGGCAAACAACCTTGTGATTGTTGGTTAGTGGGGGAATTGTTGATTGCCTATTATTTACTACACTGTTGTAGATTTTCCAGAAGTCACGAATTCCTAATTTTTGTGCTTCGATGCGTTTTTTAGTGGTTTCAGAAAATTCTCTCTTAGCTGTCGCTATTTCCTTCTTAACGTTACTTCTAGCATCTATATACTTCTGTTTGTTTGAACTGGACTTATGTCGGTTAAATCTGCGGTATGCATGCTGCTTTTGAGCAATGGCATTTGCGCAAGTAGAAGTAAACCATTGGGGAGGGTGGGGCTTGCTATAAAATTTCCGCATGTGCTTCAATTGCTGTTTTGAACCATTTTTTGTTTATTTCCTCATTTAATTTTTCTTTCTGTTTCATTTGACTTAATATTTATTAATATTTATCCATTTTTTTTTATATGTCCATTATGTTGTTCTATTTATGTTAACATTATTTTTACATGGTGGATTAACCTATGTTTTTCATTCTTTTTTGTTAGTATTAGGTATTCTTTATGTTGTAAGATATTACAGTTGTGGTGTTTGTTATTCTTTCTATACTTGTATTAGAATTTGAAATCTCGTTAACAAATTTGATTTGTTCTTTATATCCTGATCTAGCAAGAGTTTTGTTATAATATTCTTTATTCTTATTATGTTGTGATATTTTAAATATAATTTTTAGGTATAATTTCTTTTTTCAAACAATTAGGATTAGGATCTATGTAGGATAACGTTTAGTTGGGTTTATGGTAGGGTCCATAAGTCTCGTTGTCTAGATTCAAGGTTATGTCTAAGAAGTTTACACATTTATGTTTTGGGTTTATTGTTATGTCTAGGTTCAACTCACTGAAGAACTGTTTAACTTTTTGTTTGTTTTTTCAAATAACCTATTTGTTGAGTTCCTGTAAAACAATGCATCATCCCGGTATAATCCTTATTTAAGTCCTGGATTTTTTTTATGTAGTTCATTTAGTATATAAAGGCCAACAAGGTATGTTTCTTGTGCAGCGTATATATATATATATATATATATATATATATATATATATATATATATATATGCATATATATATACATATATATATTGTAGAATTATGACAGCAGCGCTCAAGCCTGTCTTATTAGGTGAAATATATACTACAAAACGACAACCAAAATAGAAAAAAGATATGCAAATCGATCATCGATCCATTCTAAAATATATATATGTGTGTGTGCGCATTTTATCATAAACGTCTGTTAGTAAAAACTATATTAATAAGGTTGGAGGGATACTACGCATAAAAATATCTATAATGAGAATTTGAGTCCAAATTAAATTTGTTATTTTTATAAATAGGATAAAAGTTTTATGTATAGGCGTCCACACTTTTAATATATAATTTGTCATCATTAACAAATTTCAGTAAAAATGCCGTACATTTTACTTTATTTTCTTTTTCTGTTCTGTCCTTGCTCTCTTTTTTATTCATATGAAAACTGTTTGAATACTGCTTTTGAATTACCTACTACTTCTGTCTCATATATTAATACCAGTTCGGCCCAGATTTGCTCGGGCCCTATGTACTGTTCATAACTTTATGTGCCTATATATATATGTGTGTGTGTGTGTGTGTGTGTGTGTGTGTGTGTGTGTGTGTGTGCATATATATTTAACTACTTCGTTTACTCACATAAATTAATATACGAAAGTATAAATTTATGCGTAAAGTATTTATTTCAACAGTGGTCAATACGTATGTAGAGCTAGGTAGTAAGTTATAAAATATATATGGAGATTAAGCTACACAGAATATTCCGCGTTTCATCCACGCTAAGGAATCCTAGCGTGGAGTAAACGCGGAATATTCTGTGTAGCTTAATAGCCATATATATTTTATAACCTACTATATATATATATATATATATATATATATATATATATATATATATATATATATATATATATATTAAAAAGTTTGATTCATATCCAAGAAACCTACATCTAAAGTTTCAAGTGTTTAGTCCCAAGATTTTAGAGTTTGCAAAGGGTAACTCTTTCAACTTTAATTCCTTCAACCTAAACTCGGCACTTTTCTACAGGGAGAGGTAGCTTTTTTCGCTGATATTTTCGAAAGTCATTGCATCTTTTACTACAACTTTTTTTGCTCAACGTACACCTGCAAACACCCGGGCAACGACGAGCACCTAGGCTAGTCTACTATATAAAGTAAAGTCGTCTGTGTGTTTGTGTGTATGTGTTTGTATATCTCTAAATACTTTTATCGTTCGCATCCGACTGGGTCGAAATTGGTACCATCTGAAAGAGGAATGATCCAAATGCATAAAACGTGAAAATTAGAGAAAAAAAGATTAATTGTATGACAGTCAAGTGGAACACTTTTTGGAAAGGGGTTCCTTTTCCGCGTGGTTCTTGCCGCAAGTCACGGTTCTTATCAAACTAAAACTATGTTTTGGAACGTCATCACGTCAGAAGAACTCGTGACAAAATAGTTTGTCTGTAAGTTTTGCCTTATTTCTCTTTTTCGCGTTTCACATTCCAGACAGTTTTTCATTTTTTGGTCGCACAGGCACCCCTTGTAATATTGATTGAAAGAAAAAAGTTTTTGGATTCATTTATTGGGAGAGTGGAGTTTTTCTAGCGCACGGGCAACAAAAAGGGCTGGATATCCGGAGAAGAGTTTTTCCCCTTTCGTACGATTGGGAGGTTGTCAAGTACTTATATTTTTTTAGCGATTACATTTTCGTGCTTTTGTTCGTTTTTTTTTTTAATTTTAGAAATTGTTGTGTTGGTATTGACGTTGTCCACAATAGAAGTGCTTAATACCCTTACTATAGCAGGTGTGTTCGAACGGAACTTCATGTCGACCCGAGCAGGGTCGGGTATCCATCCTAGTTTCCTCTAAAAGAGAATCCCAACATAATTCAAATTACTTATTAATTTTGTACATCTTGTAGCTGGACATCACATGGTTTGGGATACACTTAAAGTTATTTCCTGTATATGTTGTTTATTTCATATGTCTAACATTTTAACTAAATTCGTCGTGTGTAGAATATACCTTCCCTCCAACAGGAATTGTAATTACTCATATTCCACGCCGAGTCAACAAATTATGACAATTGATACATACCTCTGTTACGCTAGAAGGGTTGTCCCCTTCTCGTGTAGGTAAGAAGGCAGACTAGATAAGTGACAATTATTTTAGGAAAAGGCTAGTATCGAACCCTGTAAGCAAGTGTTAAAAGATAATGGAAAATTCAAATCCTAGGAATGCAGTCGATCGTTAATTCTTTTAGAAATATCTAAATATTATTTTTATCAGAGATAAAGCAATTGCCCATTCTTTTGGAAATAACTGGATATTAAATATGTCAGTTAAAAGAATGGGCAATGCGAGTTTATAAATTAAAAATAGGTTAATGATAAACAAAAGGAATCCGTAAATTAAATTGTGAAAATACATGTGTAAGGACATGCGTGAATTGAAACTTGATAAAGTCACGTTGGTTTAAAGCATGCCTCTGACGTCATAAACAAAGAAGTTTCTCAATATATTGACGCGGTTTCAAAGTTAGGGGGGGATAATCGGAGAAGAATCAGACAATCACAGTAACAGTGATAGAGTCAGTTAGAGACTGGGGGATGATGCCCTTAGAAGCGAAGAGTGGAAGAGAGATCATGTAGCTATACAAGTTTGAATTCCTGACATCATCAATCGGCTGACAGATGAATAAAGAAATCATTTAATATTTTGTAACTGGTTGTCTTCCTGTCGTCCTTACAACCGAAAAGGTAAATGTGTTTGTATATTCATCTATAAACGAACTTTTATATAACTCTCTCAAGTAATGTGTCCCCACAATCATAAATAATGTATCTCTCCTCCCGAGTCTTCCTTATTTGTTGATCAATATGAACTCCATCATCCTCAATCTGTAACTGCTACACAACATCCTAAACTATACTGTCAAATTTTAGTCTAAATACTTGAAACAATATATAAGGTATTTTTATTAGTAACACAAAATGGTATAGTTTTTAACCAGAAATATAACTCATAAGGAATCAAAATGCTCTTCGTATGCGGAATTATATATTTATACGTTGCACGGATGTCATAAGCTCAAATTGTGGCGAATACTCGATTCTAACTAATAGCACCCAAGTCATTAAACAAAAAGAATATTGTTTCAATAATATACAATAAATCAATAATATACAACGGTTACAATAAAATAATCAACAGTGATAGAGTCGAGAGCGGCTTAGCGGAACTGATCCTCTTAAAAGCGAAGAACAGAAGAGAGACCATGTAGCTATATAAGTTTGAATTCCTGACATCACCAATCGGCCGGTTGAAGAATCAAGAAATCATCTACATTTTGTAACTATGTGTTCTTCGTGTCGTCTTTACAACCGAAGAAATAAATGTGTTTTGTATATTCATCTATAAACGAACTCTTGTATAACCCCCTAAAAGTAATGTGCCTCCTTCATCATATGTGTTAACAATATCTCAGCTCCGTAATAATAATAGGAAGTCCCAAAAGAATCGTTACAGTTGACGTCGTGTTTAATCTATATCAATGTACCCGCTACACACAACACCTCGTGTACTGCTCCTCTTGGGACTAAAGCACTTCATCTCCGATCACCTTGCTGGCGGGAGGGGGGGGCGTTTTCACTGAAATTTAAGTTTTGCAACAACTAAAACAAAGAAGTATCAATTGAATTTACAGAAAGATTATTTAGTAAATTGTTGACGCTGCTTTCCCTTCTGCTAACTGCGGATGGGATATGAATTTCAGGACTACATATATCTGGGCCCTTAAGTTCTTAGTTTATCATCGATTCTTAATTACTTTATACTTGCTGTCAGCTTCAAAGTTTCCTGCCGAACTTTCCCGTCTTCTTGCGCACTCTCTCTTATATCCATATGATGTCACATGTTTATTTTCCAGTGACACACCAAAATTGCAGGGAAGACCAATAGAGAAAGCAATAGTAAGCTGTTGTAGCTATAACGCAAATTCACTGGCAAAGGTTACCGAGAAGGATGGAGAGTATCAAAAATTCGGGTGACTTGTTGTCACGCAGACTCTAGAGAATGCCACAAGTTGTCCTCAAAGAGAGATCTTTGATTATGGCCTTTATGACTACTCCTAGTGAGTAAATACTAATAATCACGAAAATATGAGTTTATTTTTAAAATTTAAGTATAAGTTTATTTCCGCCTTTTGATATAGAATTTATAATAAAATAACATAAAAATACCAGAAATAATTTTTAATAGTCTTAACTATGATTATAATTCCAAATGTTTTAACAACTATAATTATAATTCCAAATGTTTTTCACGTCAAAATCATTAATTCCATTATTTCTTAATAAAGATATAATCTATCTATCTATCTATACTCCTATAAATTCGGTTTTCTTTTGTGTGTATTGATATTAATATTAAACCCCCTCTTTTCTATTTATTTAAAAAGAAAATACAATTTTCTCATGTATTGGTTGTGGAATTGCATTCACTAGCAAATATCTAGCTAATTTGCATATTTTTTAGGCATTCATTTTAATTAATTCCCTATTAGTTGCTTCGGTTTTCTAATGGTATAATCATCTTTAGTAAACTATTACGAATAATTATATTCATGCAGATATTCTACATGATTTATACCTGCATAATATTTGCGAAAAAAGTTTATAGTAAACACAAAATTGTTTCCACATATGTTTATGTATAGGTATATATTTTTGTTTAACAGATTTTGCCGACCAAACTCCTCCTAGAGTTTTTGGTTTACAGACATGGAACTTCATATATAAGTAATTTGAATCCATGCAAAACTTTACATTTGAGGATTTATGATGGAAAAATCGGTACAAAGTGTGAAAATGAAAAAAAAAAAAATGAAATTTGCCAGGTGAAGACCGAACGCCGCCATTACGAATGCATACCGTAGTAGCTATTGTTTCATGATTTAATTTTTCGGCTTGCATTATAAATACCTTCATAGCCCAGTCATTAACCGCAGAGGCAAATTAGATCGTGAGCTGAACGTCTTGGTTTCGTTTCTCGATGGTGGCGCATGAGTCTTCTTTTATATATATACATCTAATCTCTCTCTCATATATATATATATATATATATATATATATATAAATATATATATATATATATATATATGAAATTTGCCAGGTGAAGAGATATATATATGTATATATATATATATATATGGGGTGACCCAAAAAACGGGCCCCAACTCTAATTAGGCCCCGTTACTTAGTGTTTTGACTGAATGAAAGGAAGCTTGGATCATAACTAGTTTATTATATTCAAAAAATCACATCAAAACCCTAGGGTCTTTGGCCTTTTTTTCTCCGTTGACTGTAAAAATGCTCAGAAAAACAATTGAATGTCCTTTGTTTTTTGGAGTACCTTATATATATATATATATATATATATATATATATATATATATATATATATATATATATATATATATAGTAAGTCATAAAATGTATATGGCGATTAAACTACACTGAATATTCCGCGTTTCATCCATTCTAGGATTCTTCAGGCTTATGCGCGAATTCTGTGGTTGTTTGTCGTTTTTATATGCGCATCTTCTATTTAAATTTTAGTTAGCCAATAAGCTTTCTAGTATCCACCGCGCCCTTCCTATCAGCCAATGAGAATGCATTTATCGGACAAAGGCCTATTTGACCTCTGGTTGACTTTTTCCTTTGTGTGTGCTCTATTTAGCCTGGATATATAGTCTGTTTTAAATCTAGGTTAATTTTTTTTTTTAGACTAGAAATTGACAGAGCTATTTCGAAGTAAAATGTACACAGACACTTTTTAGTCTACAGACTCGAAATTTGATATACAGGGTACTGAGATTTGGGAAAATCTATGTGATCGGGTTTCGGTCAGAAATCTGGCTGCTTAGGGGTCAAAGTTCAACGATTTAACCTTTGAGACCTCTACCAAAATCCTCCGACAATTTTGGGTCTACACACTTGAATTTTTAGATATAGGTTCCTTGCACAGGAATCTAACTTAATAATTTGATTTAATCCCAAAACTATAAAGGTTAAGGGGCCATAATAGGGGTCAAAGTTAAAAACATTACTTTTTTTGGGGGGGGGTATTCAGATACAGGGCAAGCCTTTTCATAGGTTTGGGTCGAAAATTTTTAGTTACCAATATATAAAGTATGTATGTATGTATGTTTGCATGGCTGCCAAAAACTTTTGACAGAGGCGACGAATTTTACCAAGATCAGTATCGTTTTAAAGTTCGACCTTTCATACGACAAATATCGAAAAATTGACTAAAATAAAATAATAACTAAACCTTTAACTAGGAAATTTTCTACCGGGGGGGGGGGCACTTTTTTCGCCGATATTTTTTAAAGTTATCCTCTCCTTTAGATTGTCTAGCCTTAAATTTTAAAAACGTCGTTTTTTGGTTTAGCGGTGGTTGTAACAGCGTAGACGTCAGGTTTTTACCCCGTTCTTTTCCTCCTTCGCGGTCCGGGTCCGAGCCTGCCTTCCTACTACCACTTTTTTTGTTCTTTTTTTTTTTTGTTCAACAGACACATCCAAACACCCGGGAAACGCCGGGCTAAAATGCTAGTATATCTATAAAGTGAACGTGTCTGTGTGTGTGTGTGTGTGTGTGTGTGTGTGTGTGTGTGTGTACATTTCCCTACGCAATCACTCTGTCAATTTT
>NC_136513.1:39502772-39527772 GCF_053919585.1 Euprymna scolopes
TATTTGTTTGCTTGTTCATTATTTGGTTAACATATACAAAAGGTACACTGTTGACCGAATCGATTTTAATATTTAAAACAGACTCTTATATACTTTTTTCTTTCTGGTTGATTTCTATATATATTATTTATTCAAAGGAAATAATAATTTAAGAGGTTATCTTATCCACATATTACATAAAAGCAACCTATTTTAATCATTAGATCAAAAGTAACAGTTGTTGAAAATATTCTATTAAGAACTAATATGTATAAAGTTGATTTATTTAATTTATTTTTAATTTGCTTCACATGTACATTCATTCATTATAAATTATTAGCATAACCATCATACACTGCGCTTAATACTGGAAGTAACTCTTCATTTAACATGTGAGTTATTTCTCTTTGAGTTATGAGATAGTATTTCCATTTTAATTTCATAGATGGCTGTAACAACTTAGGATATCAAATATGCTTTAAATAGTATGTGACTAAGACCTCTGCTCGGCAATATGTTTTTACCTGGCAATGCCGATTACACTAGCGGCCAAAAATCTGGGACAATTTAGTTTTTTTTTTCAATTTCTTCAGAACATTCGGGAGGAGATTACAACTAAAGTTACACACATTTAACATGTCTCTTATCTTGATACAGTTCATTATAAAAGATAGAAAAAAGTTATGAGAATTTCAATTTTTTAATGATAGTGGAACAAAGCAAAGAAAATAATTTATTTTGAACTGTGTAGTCAGTTTTTCCACTTTTTTAAGTACGAAAATGATGATTACGTCACTTTGTAGTCATTGCAGCCGGTTCCACCATCATTATAACATTTAAAATTGATGCTTCCGTCAAAAAATCAATTATTAAACTCCATGGGGAAAACTATTCAATAGCCAAGTTAGTTAATGACTTGAAGCTGTCGAAAAGTACTGTCGGGAGAGTTATAAAGGATTTCAAGAATACTGGGAAATTCTATCACGGAACAAAAATGGCAGACCTCAAATAACTTCTACTAGACAAGATCTATTGATTAAGAAGATGGCATAAACGATAGGTGTCAGACATCTGCCAGCATTTTTCGTGAACTACATGCCTATCATGACATCAAAGTATCTCATAAAACAGTATCACGGCGGCTGAATGAAATTGGTCCGTTTGCGAGATCACCAACTAAGAAAACGTTGATAAACAAGAAGAACAAGAAACTCAGATTAAGCTTTGCTCAAGACCATGTGTTGTGAGACAGATGATCAATGGCGAAATGTATTTTTCTGATGAAAGTAAGTTTACTCTATATTGATCTGACGGGAAGAAATATATAAGGAGGTTTGCTGACGAAAGATTAAATAAAAAATGCGCAAAGAAAACGGTTAAGTTTGGTGAAGGTACCGTAATGGTGTTTGTCCACCAATTTTGGTATTTTGATGTTTCAATGTTATTATTTTTAAATTTATTTTCTTTGTCACACGGTTTTGGCCACTCTAATTAAAAAAAAAATTGAAATGCTCATAACTTTTTTCTACCTTTTATAATGAAGTTTAATTAATACAGTGTATCAACATAAGAGATATGTCAAATGTGTGTAAGTTTAGTTGTAATCCTCCCGAATTTTCTAAAAAAACTAAACTATCCCAGATTTTTGGCCTCATATATATATATATATATATATATATATATATATATATATTTCTAGTCATCGACATACAGTCCTGTTTCGTTGTATCATAACTCATCAGTGCCGCTAGACTAGCATCTCTGCTAAGCCAAGGATTGAACCTAGAACCGTTGTGTTGACAGTCGGCAGTTCTCCCCTCGACCATGGAATCGACGTCCGTAAATAACTCGTCGGAATGTCTATTTAAATAGACACCTGCCACTACTTTTAATATATATATATATATATATATATATATATATAGTGAATAAATGACAAAAGACTATATTCCAAAATTCATGATGCTGACCATCTTAGAATTTCTTCCTTTAATTAAGTTGACATTTACAATTTTTGACAGTATCTGTGTTATAGCGGAAAATCAATCGCTTAATTATTATATCAATCAGTGAATCTATTATGCCCTAAACTCATTAGCAGAAATAACAACAATAAATCCGTCAAAAGGAAATAAATTGAAAACAGTGGAAACATATTATACATATACTTTATTTCCTTATATTATATACCAATCCTTATTTAAGAAGCTCAATATAATTACAGAGCAAGATAGTGAATAAATGACAAAAGACTATATTCCAAAATGGCGTAATAGACATATAGTAAGGTATTTACAGCTACTCGTCCAATTTCGGATTTTAATTATGTCAACATCATTAACTTGGGATAATAGTTTGTTGTAATTTATGTACTATACTGCTCTGTAATTACATTGAGCTTCTTAAATAAGGATTGGTATATATTATAAGAAAATATATTTCCACAGGATAATATATACATATATATATATATATATATATATATATATATATATATATATATATATATATATATATATATAAAATTACAATAAAATAGATTGGTTAGAGGTGCTACATAGACCGGACTCCAAAAACCATTTAAAGATTTTGGAGGCTGTCTCTATTGCGGTGCGTCAACCTTCTTTGTGCCGGCAAAAAGAAACATCCAACGCATTGTTTCTCTTTGGGGAACTTTGAATCTTTTCTCCCCCTTTTTTTTCTCCTCCCTCGTTGTGTCAATATTTTAATCGCTTTTTAAACGTTAAAAAGTTTATTTTAGTGTCCCCGTACTTTTGGCACATTTAATAAGTTCACCATTAGAACTCTTTATTTTTCGACACAATATTATTTTGTACGCTATCGATTTTCTCCTGACGAGATGATAGCCGAAAGAGCTCTCGAGAAACTTCCGCTTACTATTTTTAAAACTATATATATATATATATATATATATATATATATGTATGTATGTATGTATATTTATATATATATAAATATATATATAAATATATATATATATATATATATATATATATATATATATATATATATATATATATATGTATATAATGAGTGAAGAAATTCCAACGAGAGAAAGAGATGTATATTTAAATAAGGAGGTGGTCACCAACAATGCGTATTTTTAACATTATTTTATTATTCCGTGTTTTGGTTTTTCATTGGAAATTATGTTTAGATCATTGTAATAATGTTTTTAAATCATTGAAATCGTTTTTAACGCGTTTCAAATGTGTTTTGAAGCGTCTTCTTCAGAAACTATTGAAAATGTTTAGAATATATTCAAGATGTGTTAAAAATGTAAAAGAACAATTTCGTAGTTCATTTGAAATGTTTCCGAGAGGTGGAAACATGTGTAAATCTTTTCACCTCTCGGAAATGTTTCAAATGAACTACGAAAACGGTCTTTTACATTCCTTCACCCGCAACTGGGCAGTTTTCTACAAGGAGGGGTCTATTTTTTGCGGGACATTTTTGCAAGTCATCTTATTGGTTGGATTGACTTTGTCTAATTTTAACGTTCCGAACTTTCGGACGCGTGCTGGGGTAGCAGCAAGACGTCAGATTTGCTTTCACTTTCTTTTCTGCCTTCGCGTCACGAGTTCGAGTCTGCCTGCCTACTACCACATTTGTTTTTTTTATGCTCGCTCAACACACACCTCCAAACAGCTGGGCAACGCGGGGCACCAAGGCAAGTCATATATATGTGTGCCTCTGTGTGTGTGTGTGTGTGCGTGCGCTTTAATATAAGTAGTAAATCGTTAAAAATTCTATTTCTTCAACTTATATTTAATTACTTACTTGGTTTGTGGGGGAGCAACAGCAGCAAATTGAGGAAGAAACAATGGCCAAAATGAATTCCAAACTTATGCCAATTCCGCCAGCATATCTGATCTTGTTGGCGTACAATGGTAAGTATGTGTTGTAATTGTAGAAATCCGGTGTAAACTGTGAAAATAAAAGTTAGTAAAACAATTGATCACTAATAACAATCAAAGGTTCGTGTCATCGTGGGCGATTAAGTTGAAAGTCTGAAAAATTTAATGAATTTACTTTATTTTTAAATCAATGGTAGAACTGGAAGAAAGATTTGGAGAAATTAGAATCAAAAGGAAAACTGCGATTGTAAAACGGACGACAGAGATGAAAGCAGCTGAAATATTAAGATAAAACCTGGAATGCAGAAACAAAGCGAGATTATATAGGCGTTAATTAGCCATATTGAAGTTGCAACAGAAATAAAACAGAAATAGAGAAGGAACATCACGTGAGCCTGAGGGAACTGAAACTATGATAAAAAACGCTTCTACCCCTGAGTTTATATATATATATATATATATATTTATATATATATATATATATATATATTATAACAGTGTGGTTGGGGATAAGCAGTCAGTGCCGGAAATGGTTGAAACAGTTTACAATTTAAACATTACTTTATTTCATGTATATTTTTAACCGACATTATTACATAGTTATTATTTTTGTAAGAAGGGAGGCGATAATGTGGGTTAAAATTATGAAAAATGATTGTCTAAATTAGTAACATATCCAAGAATTATGAAAAATGATGAAATGTGAGTTAATTGATTGGTGTTTTTTTTATGAAATAATCGGCCCAGACAATATATCAAAGTTATTATTTTCATAATAGGGGGCTAAACGTGGGTTAAAATTATTTTAAAAAATGAATGTCGAAATTAGTAACATATCAAAGAATTGTGAAAAATGATGAAATGTGAATTAATCGATTGGTGTGTTTGCAATGAAATAATAAACCCAGACAAAATATCAGAGTTTTTATTTTCGCAAGGATGAGGGCATTGTGTTGGTTAGAATTATAAAAAAAATGATTGTCGAAATTAGTAACATATAATAATCGGGCCAGACAGTACATCGAAGTTATTATTTTAGTAAGGGATCGGCGATAGCATGTATTATAAATATAAAAAATAATTGTCGAAATTAATAACATACTCAAGAATTATGAGAATAAATAGGTCGGTGTGTTTGTAATGAAATAAACAACCCAGATAATATATCAAAGTTATTATTTTCTTAAGAGGGGGCTTAATATGGGTTAAAATCATTAAAAAAATGATTGTCGAAATTAGTAACATATCTAAGAATTATGAAAAATGATTAAATGTAAGTTGATTGATTGGTATTTTTGTAATGAATTAATCGTCCCAGACTATATATTAAAGTTATTTTCGTAAGGGGTGCGATAATGTCGATCAAAATTATGAAAGATGATTGTGGAACTTAGTAACATATACAAAAATTATGAAAAATGATGAAATGGGAGTTAATTGATTGGTGTGTTTGTAATTAAATAATCAACTCAGACAATACCTCAATGGTATTATTTTTCGTAAGAGGGGGGCGATAATGTAGGTCAAAATTATCAAAAATGATTGTCGAAATTAGTAACATATCCAAGAACTTAAAAAAATAATGCAGTGTGAGTTAAGTGGTTGGTCTGTTTGTAATGAAATAATAAGCCCAGACAATTTATCAGTTTCTGCAGGTGATCAACAATATTTTTCTGAATTTTCAATGTTAACTTCTGGGAATGACGTCACGGTTGTAGTGGTGAGTAGAAAGACTCACGATTATGTTTTGGAGTTCTCTGTAAATTAAAAAACCTTCACTTTTGGGGTGGGGTGGAGAGAGTAATAGGATGAAGTAATCTCCCACAATGTCATATTCCAAAAATATGGAATAACTATGGAATCATATTCCGGAAATTGCACAGTTTCTCTTACTAATGTGTTGTTGGCGGTTGTGGTACTAAGAGGAGAGAACTATATTGAAAATTGTGGTAAAGTAAAAGTTGCCTAATGATCATTCGTGTCAATGCATTTATGTACTTATTTGGAAAACCTACTGAGTTATGATCAAGAAATGATATCATTTCACTTAAAACGATGCTGTCAGTAGTAGGGAGGGAAAGAACACAGTAATGTGGAATTTTGTAGTGAAGCAAGGGTTGCCTAATAACAAACCTTCTAAACATATTTGTTTATTTGTTTGTAAAGCCGGCTGAGTAATCTTCTGAAAATTTTTTTCCAAAAAATTTTGATTGTCGGTTGTGGGGAAAAAATGAAATAGAGTAATGTAGATTTTGATAATGAAGCAAGGGTTGTCTAATCACTGAACTGTGTCAATGTATTTATGCATTAATTTTAAAATCCTGCTGAGACATCTTCCAAAAATGACATAACTTTTCTTACAATAATAGTGCCGATAGTGAGGAAGGAAAGAAACGCAGTAATGTTGAAATTTATGATGAAGCAAGGGTTGCGAACTCTTTAACCAACACAATGTATTCATGTATTAATTTGGAAATCCTAATGATCCATCTTCTAAAAATTATTTCAATTTTCTAAATTCATGGTAGCCTTGGTGGAAGAGAAATTATTTCATATATGTTTTACAATACCTGTTGAGAGTATGTAAAATAGTTTCATATATATGTATATAAATTACCTGTCCGAAGGTAGGTAAACATATTTTAAATATGTGTTGTAAAATTACCTGTCCCAAAAAGGTAAAATTATTTCATATACATTCTGTAAATTACCTGTCCTAGGGAAGGTACAATTATTTCATATGTGTAATAGCCGTCCTAAAGTAGGTAAAATATTCTTTTGCTCGAAATATCAAATGATACATACACATTAAAAATTCCTCTCTCCAAAGAACAACAATTATATTCAAACGTTGGGTAGCCCAGCTAATAATAATAATAATAATAATAATAATAATAATAATAATAATAATAATAATAATAATAATAAGAAGAAGAAGAAGAAGAAGAAGAAGAAGAAGAAGAAGAAGAATCACAGAGGTAGTCAGGGAGCTAAAAGTGGTTTGGATGATGAAGAAAATCAAAATAGTACCTGTAATAGTAGAAGCACTAGGAAGAATTCCAAAAAACTTGGAAACAAGAATGGGAGAAATTTGAATCAGAGGAATGGCTGCAAAGATACAACGACTAACGATAATGAAAATTACTTAAATATTAAGGAAACCCCTTGAATACGGAGATTAATACATATGAACCATATGTGCGGGCCAGACAAACTGCTGCAGATGCGTTACAGGGAACCATGAACATTGAAACTGCATATCTACACGTTCTCCATCCCCTCGCCAATCCCTCCACTGTCCAAGCACCGCCTCCCCCCCAAAAAAAAGTGTGATACTAAATAGCTGAGAAGGATGATGGAAAGACCGAGGAGAGAAGGCTGACCAGACTTCCACTAGAAAAGCGCAAAGAGAACTGAGACCTTGAGGTAGCTTATTGCCACTCAAATTCCAGTGGAAACCAATAGCCGCTGCCAGTGAGAAATCAATGGTGAGAGGCTGTTGCGATAACGCAAATTGATTTGCAAATGTTATCGAAGGAGTAGGAGAGTGCTGGAAATGTGGAGGGACTTGCAATTACTCAGCTTCCAGCGAACATTACAGGTTTTCAATGGGAGATCTTTGATGACCTGTGTGAAAGCTTCTACTACTACTACTACTACTACTAATAATAATAATAATAATAATAATAACAATAGCAATAACTACAACAACAATAATAATAATAATAATAATAATAATAATAATAATAATAATAATAATAATAATCGAATTTATTTCAGAAACAGTCTGTTTCGATATAAACGTATAATTCTGTATATCAATTCAAATTTAATGAAAATCCGCTAAAAATGAATGAAAAAAAATAGCCAGACGGGCGACAGGCGAATTATCTAGTTAAATGTTCGAACCAGTCTTTTTACCGATATTGACGTAGAAATTTGCCTCGTCTCTGAACGAGGGAATTAAATACTACCACAGCGGCGGGGAAAATTGCCTTCCTCTTTTCCCATCCAACATTTCCAGTCGCTAAGCAATATGGTGTAAGGTAGACCTATCTTCAAACGCCCTCTTTCATGGCATTACTTTTGACTTCTACTAAGTAGAATACTTAGTTTTATTTTTTATTATTTTTTTTTTCATGTCCCATATGTATGTGTGATAGTGCACGCGTTACAGGGAATGAAGAACATATACATAAATAGTTTAGACAACTCTTATAATAAAGATTTTCCTGTTGATTGCGGCATTATCCTGATCCCGTGAAGTTCTAGGAGGTTCACTCTCCGATGCTTTTTCTCCTCTCTTTGTAAAATGTAAGTTTATTGCTAACCGCTTGAGGTACCCCTACCAGGGAATGGAAGCATCAGGCATCTTTTGCGGATCAGAAGGCCCCATACATTTCAATCCCAATTTCCGATCCTTGTTTCATATTTCCCGCGATGGGAAATAAATAGATACCATATTTGATGATGGATTGTGTGAGAATTGCCAGTGAGTAACGTTGTGAAAATAATGTAACAGAAATATTAATTACCAAAGAAAACAAGTGAAAATGAAAAGAAAAATAAATACCCATGCGTTAGGTTTGCCAGTAAAGCTGTACATCCACGATCCAATCAGGCAGAAAAAACAAGCCGACAATATGGCGGTCACCATATAAGCGATTTTCTGTAAAAAAAAAAAAAAAAAAAAAAAAAAAGGTAAATATAATGTAAGCGATGAAAAGCCGAGTACTTTTTAAGTGAATTTTTTTTTTTTTTTTAATTTAACTTCAGTAAGTTTTAAGATATCAAGGGGCTCCCTTCTGGAGCTAACACTTGATTCTGTTATGATTTAAATTTATATCCGAGGGCTCTTTTAAGAATAGATGCTGTTCCCTTTATGGCTACTATTTGTATCTCGTTACAGCTTGGTCTTCAGGGATTGCTTCTAAGTATTTCTGAAGATTCTTTTTTATTAAACCAGTTGCTCCTATCACAACCGGTATAATGTTTATTTCTTTCAGAGACCATGTCGTTTTTAGATCATTTTTTAGGTCCTGATACTTGTCTGTGTGTGTCTGTGTGTGTACATTACCAAGCTACTTTGTCAATTTTACGTCTACAGATTCGAGATTTGCATAAGGGGTACTGAGATTTGGGAAAATCTTTTTAATCAGTTTTCGGCCAGGAACTTGGATGTAACGGAGTCAAAGTTCAACGATTTTACCTTTGAAACATCTACCAAACTCCTCCGCCCATTTTGGATCTAAACACTTAAAATTTTAGATGTAGGTTACTTGGGCATGGATCAAACATTTTAATTTGATTTAAGCCCAAAACAATAAATATTAAAGGGATCAAAATGAGGGTCTATCCTTCTCTCGACAATAGATGGGACTCTCTTAAGCCGTGGTAGGCACCCCGACTAGTGATGGCGTCACAATAAAAAAATTCCCTTGATAGCCCTGGCAAAGCATCAAGTATTCAGTTACGGACAAGATTTGAATTACACCACAAATTCACGTAGTGAGTTCGATCTCGGCTACAGCTACAGATGGATGGATGGAGCAACTTACTCCAGCCAGGATAAAAAATTCGCCACCTAGGTGATGGTCGGTGCTAAAATCCTTACACGTTTTGACTGGATATGTAAAATATCCTCCATAAGCTCCATTTGTTTACACCGACAGCATTGCATTATACGTAAGGTACAGTTTATTATTTTATTCAACAATATGCTACACCCAAAGTAGGAAGCTTCTATACTTATTCACCCACAGACTGTTTCACTGTATCACAGCTCTTTAGTGGGCTAGACTAGCACCTACCTAAAGCCAGGATTGAATCTCGACCGTCTAAGCGACAATAGGCGCTTCAGACATTACGCTATATACATATAACAGAAAATATTTGTATTTTGTTTTAAATGTAAACATAAATCTATATATCTAAAAAGTGAACGTGTCTGTGTGTCTGTGTTTCTATGTACATTTCCCTACGCAAGAACTCTGTCAATTTACAGAGTCGGAATTTGATATAAAGGGTACTGATATTTGGGAAAATCTTTGTAATCCGTTTTCCGCTGTTAAGGGGTCAAAGTTCAACGATTTAACCTTTGAGAACTCTGCCAAAATCCTCCGCCAATTTTGGGTATAAACAATTGAAATTTTAGATATAGGTTCCTTGGGCATGGATCTTAATTACTCACTTAATTTGAGCATGAAACAATAAATGTTAAGGGGTCATAACAGGGGTCAAAGTTTTAAAAAATTGACCTCTGCGGTCTCTACCAAATTACTGGTCTAAACATTTGAAATTTTATATAAATTGTATTCAGAGATAGGGCAAGATTTTTAATCGGTTTGGTTCGAAAATTTAAGTTACCAATATATAAATGTATATATGTTTGCATGTCTGCCTAAAACTTCGACAGAAGCGGCGGATTTTCAAAAGATCAAGAAGCCCGACCTTTTAGACGACAAATACCGAAGAATTGGCTAAAAACATGAATTTCTTCACCCTTAACTAGGCACTTTTCAACAGGGAGTGGTCGCTTTTTTCACAGATATTTTCGAAAGAAAATCATCCCCTCTTTTCGATTGTCTACCCTTAATTTAAACCTACGTCACCTCTGGTTTGGCGGTGGTCGTAACAGCAAAGACATCAGGTTTTTTCCCCGTTCTTTTCCTCCTTCGCGGTACAGGTTCGAATCTGCCTTCCTAATACCACTTTTTTTTTTTTTGCTCAACACACACCTCCAATCACCCGGGTAACGCCGGGGCTTAAATGCTAGTATATAATAATAGCATTCGTTTTACATATGTGCATATAAAATGATTGTTGACTAGTAAAGTGTTAAAGAAAATCTCTGCATGAATTCAAATTGACTCGATGGTTGTAGATTCGTTTCCTGACGTGAGGTAGATATTCTCCTGTCATACTGAAAAACTGTTATACAACGAAACTGTTGGTCTGTGGATGAGTGTGGAAGTAATATTGTAAAGCTTAAACATGGGAAATATAGGACCAGTTGTTAAAACTGGACCAGAAAAGTACAAGATATTCTAGTAAAAACATATAATAAATTTGTAACTTAAAATATTGCAGCATTAACAATTGATCATATAATGTTATAAATTGAATTTAAAAAAAAAATTCTTAATGGTGCCATATTTTAAGTTATAAATTGATCATATCCCTTACTAAAATATCTTATCCTTTTCTTTTCTAGTTTTAACAACTAGTCCTGTACGTTTTTATGTTCAAGCTTAACCATATCACTTTTCATGCTCGATTTTTTCTATTGTAATCCATGATTTTTCCAGGCTTCCAATAAATTCACTTGTTCCTTGTTGTATTTTAGTCTAATTTTTCGCCCTTATAAACACATAAGAAAAGACAATGTACGGCACTCGTTTGCTTTCAATAAAATCCCACCAATTAATTCTCTTTTTCACTTGCTACTTCTCTTTTCGATTTAGTAGCAACAGTAGTCGCTGAGGTGACATGGTTGCTATAGGAACCAGTCATAAAAAGCGTCGCTCACCTACATCTTTACGATTTTGAACACCAGAAAATTCATCATAACTTTTGTTTTACTGAACGAAAATTTAAATTTTTTTTTCACAATATAGCTGAGAAAGTGATCAATAAACTGTAATAATTGTTTGAAATTTGGTTAGAAAATGAGTGAGCAGTGAAGCTTAAAAGCAGTTCTAAACACGGTATATAATATATATATATATATATATATATATATATATATATATATACTTTTTATACACGCATCTTCTATTAAGATTTTAGTTAGCTAATCAGCTTTGTAGTATCCACAACGCCCTTCCTATCGGCCAATGGACATGCACTTACCGGACAAAGGCCTATTTGACCTCTGGTTTACCTGTTCCTTTGTGTATGTTCTATTTTGCCTGGATATCTAGCTTTAAATTTAGGTTAGTTTTTTTTTTTTAAACAACGCTAGAAAATACTGGGAACTCAAGGAAAGCGGACATTCGCCGGTAGTCGAATGGAAAATAATAACACAAGCTACCGCATGTAGGGACCTAGACGATCCATGTAGATTATGCCTTCATGAAAAATTTTCTATCCTGTACTTTAAAGAACCCCAATATCTATTAAACTGTAGAAGAGAAATAGCGAACAATTGTGTTCACAGAATATAATTTACTCTAGGATAGCGATACAAAATAATTTTAAAACTAACAAGAGAAAATAAACAAATAAATAAATTAAATAAACATGATTATACATAACCTATCACACACACATATATATATATATCTTTATGTGTACATATATATATATAAACTAACATAAAAATAAATAAAAAAATTTTAAAAAAACTAACCTACTTTGTCCAGTATAAAAAGGACAGACAACCACAAAATTCGCACATAAGCCTGAAAAATCCTAGAGTGGATGAAACGCGGAATATTCAGTTTAGCTTAATCGCCATATATATTTTATAACTAACTAACTAGCTCTACCTACGTATTGAGCACTTTTGAAGTAAATACTTAAAGTTTACGCATAAATTTATACTTTTGTATATTAATTTTATGTGAGTAAATGAAGTAGTTATATATATATATGCATGTATGTATATATATGTATATATATGTATATATATATGTAAATATATATGTATGTATATATATGCATGTATATATATGTATGTATATGGATGTACGTATTATGTATATATATGTATATATATGCATGTACGTATATATATATGTTTATGTATATATATGTATGTATGTATATATATGTATATATATGTACGTATGTATGTACATGTATGTCTGTATATATATATATGTATATATATATATATATATCTGTATGTATACATCTATGTATGTATGTATATGTATGTATGTATATATATATATGTATGTATATATATATATTTATGTATGTATGTATACATACATATGCATGTATGTATACAGGGTGTCACATAAAAAATGGGCCCAGCTCTAATTAGGCCCTGTTTCTAACTGTTTTGTCAGAATGAAATTAAACTTTGGTCATAACTAGTTTATTATATTCAAAACATCACATCAAAACACTAGGGTCTTTGGCCCTTGTTTTCTTTTTTCCTTCGTTCTACAGCATATGTTCTAGATGGCATCTTTTGTTTTTTTTTTGGGTCACCCTTTATATGTATATATATATATATGTATGTATATATACGTATGTATATATATGTGTGTGTATATATATGTATGTATATATATGTATATATATGTATATATGTGTATATATATGTATGTATATATATGTATATATATATGTATCTATATATGTATGTATATATATGTATGTATATATATTGACGAGAAAAAACGTTGATTTTTTTTTTAAATTATGTGCGTGTTTGTTTATATTATTGTCATGTGCTACAGAAGAATGAGTCTAAAAAAAAATTTATTTATTAAAAAAAATCCAAGTGTCTTTAAATCATTTTCAGTTGGACTGTTTTCTCGTCGCTTCGTACGTTGATTTGTTTGGAAAATTATGTGCGAGTTTGTTTATATTATTGTCATGTGCTACAGAAGAATGAGTTTAAAACAAACTTTATTTAAAAAAAATCCAAGCGTCTTTTAATCATTTTCAGTTGGACTGTTTTCTCGTCGGTTCGTACGTTGATTTGTTTGGAAAATTATGTGCTGATCACTTACTATTTTTGACTTTTGGACTATTTATTCATGTGTATTTTGCATGTATATATGTGTGTACGTATGTGTGTGCATGTGTGTATATGCGTATATGTCTAAATCTACGTGATTATGTTTGTATGTGTGTGCACAAGCATACATATGTTGGCGTACATTTGTATGTACGCATGTGTTTATTTCCATGTGTATGCGGGGTGGAGAGGGCTCCCGTAAGCCGTGTTGAAAGCAACCCTTTAAGGAGAAGCAAATCTTTGAGTTAAAAGACATAAAGCGGGAGACCAGTACCCGCATTAAGCTGGTCTGCCATTTGACTTGTTGCTGGCTACCTTGCTCTTGCTTGTTGCTGGATGTCAACATTTTGAACTGAGAGAGAGATTTAGCTGTCGTACAAAGCTTAAACTCTGTAACACCATCAGGTATAGATACTCCCGCAGGCATTTGTCTATAAAAAGGTCCTATTGGTATGGAAATGTTGTGACGCGTGTAGGTCTGAAATGCTGGAAGCATGTAATAATTGATCTGCCATAATTATATATATCTATGTATAGGTGTGTGTATGTTTATGTACATGTGTGTATATGTGTGTATACCTATGTGTATATATATGTATATATGTATGTGTATATATGTTTGTGTGTATGTATGTGCATGTATGTATATAGGCGTGTGTATATGTATATATGCATGTGTGTATGTATGTAGATGTATGTAGGTGTATGCCTGTGTATGTATGCATATATATGTGTATGTATGTATGAGCATGTATGTATATGTGTATGAGTGCATATTTATGTACGTGTATGTATATGTAGGTAAGTGTATGTACATATGTGTGTGCATATGTGTACGTATGGGTATATGTATGTATATGTGTGTATGTATTTGTATATATATGTATGTATGCGCGTATGTATATCTGTATGTATGCATGTGTGTCTGTATACGTATGTATGAGTATTATTCATGGCGTATGTATATATGTGTGTATGTTTACAGATATGTATGTGTGTATGTGTAGATATGTATATTTGCGTTTGTATATATGTATGTATGTATGCCAATGACCGTTTTGTGTATGTTTATGTATGTATAAGTATGTCTATGTATGCATATATGTAATGTGTATGTATGCATGCATATATGTGGGTTATTTGTATGTGTGTATGTGTATGCATGTGTATATACGTATGCATGGGTGCATGTATATATATATATATATATATATATATATATATATATATATGTATATACACCAGTGACCGTCTTTAGTGTCATGTCTGCTTGTGCGTGTGAATCTTGCCGGCAGTACTAAAGTCATTTTCGGCTAATGAACTTTCAGTACCTGAGGGAATGGCACTCGTCTGACAAGACGTTGCAATCATCATGTATATATATGTATATATATGTATATATATGTATGTATATATATGCATATATATATGTATGTATATATATGTATGTATATATATGTATGTATATATATGTATATATGTATATATATATATGTGTATATATGTGTATATATACGTCTGTATATATATATTTATATATATGTGTATATATATGTATATATTTATGCATATATATGTATGCATGTGTATATATATGTATATATATTTAAATATATATATATGTAAATATATATATATGTAAATATATATATATATATAAATATATATATATATATATATATAGGGTGAAACGATAAAATTGTCGCCTTAGAAAAAGACGACATATTTTCATTTCCGTTTGATGAAAACCGGTTTTCTTTTTTTCTTGCAGACTGGTTGGCCAGTTCCACATAAATCCCAAGATCGATAGGAGCCTTCTTCTTTATGTGAAAAATATTTGATGGGAGAGATCAGAGGTGCCTCACTGTAAAACTCATGCTCTTACCAGTCCAAGTTAAGAGAGGATCATTGTCGACACTCCCCCAAATGCAAATCCGGACGGTTCAAGACTTGAGGGCAAAGCTCAACGCATTGGACGACCCACGTTTACGGTTTTTGGTGTAATTTCAAGTCAGGGCCACATCATGCTGTCTCACATTTTCCAAGTCGGCTTGAAAGTCATCACCAAAGTGTACCTGGATTTGCTGAAGACTATGATGATCCCCTGATGCAATCAGTTGGCCGCTGGCAGACCTGGGTGTAGCAGTAGAACTCGGCACCGGCCCACAAGTCAAAAGAGACCCAGATTTGGCTTCAGATGGAGTGCTACGACTTTATACCATTCTCCCACTGGTTCCTCGCTTCTCCTGATCTGAACGCGCTGGACTACTTTGTTTGGTAAAACATCGAGAACATCACCAACATGACCTCCCACAATACCAAAGACAGCTTGATCGCAACCATACCCCGAGTATTTGTTGAGCTCCCGCCGTCTCTTGTGTAAAAAACCAGCTCTCAGTTCCGAGCCCATATTGAGGCGATAATTGAGGCTGAAAGCGGCTGCATTGGATGAATGTCAGCTCTACTACATAATCAAGTTACCTGAATTGATTTTTTTTAATAAATGTTTTAAAATAAAACTGGAGTGTTGTTTTCTTTAGAGGGAAATTTGATCGTTCTACCTTGTATAAGTGTTTGCATTAACTTGAAAAGAACTCACAAGTTGCCGGGTTTTCGCATGTGTAAAGTGTCGCATGCCTGCTGAGATTCCAACACATCCAACCAATATAGTCTGAAAAGAAATCAAGTAATTAGATAATATCTAATATTAACCAAAGATTTCACAAAAAAACATTTGGTAGCACAAATTAAAGTCTATAAAGTATATCACGTTGGCTTTTTGAGAAACACACACACACACACACACATATATATATATATATATATATATATATATATATATATATACATGTATATATATATACTACCAGGCCTCCTGGCGTTGCCCGGTATTACCCAGCGTTGCCCGTTCATAAAATACACATAAATATAATATTTTAATTAATGGAGGAACTGAGACATGCGCAGTCGAGTATTATGCTTTTTTCTAAACCATTACTTCTTGTAAAAACTACATGAGAGAAGATCTAAACCACAACCTGAAGAAAGTGAGTCAGTGTACGATAACTATTAGACCAGCATGACACGTTCGTCAATAAATGTTTTCAAACTACTTATTGGTAACATAAGTAACTTGCAATGTAACCTATTCATGCATGCGCATTATCTACACAAACCGGTGACTCCTACGTACACATTTTTCAATTTTGACTTCTTAGGAACATTTTTATTCCGGCAGAAAACGGATCAAAAAGTTTTCTACATGTCTGAATATTCTATATAAAAAATTTCAAGTCTGTAGATCAAAATTCAGTGAGTATATAGGTTGAGAAATGTCCTCACACATACATTCTTACTTTTATAGATATACTAGCAGGCCACCAAGCGTTGCTCGGTCGTAAAATACGCATGAATATTATAGTTTAATTAATGCTAAATTCTGATTTATTATAAACAGACACCGCAGGCATTAAACGTAACATTAAATTTCCTGGAAAAAAAAGTGAAGTAAAAACAAGAAAGAAACTGAAACACACGCACGTAATTATTATGTTTGGAAATACTCGAGCTGCGATCAAAACCAAAACCTAAAGAGAGTACCTATTTACAATGCCTCCCCACGGGACAGAGTTAGACACCAGGGTCGTTTTTTAACGTGGAGAAAAGGTACAAAAATAAAAATTGTCTCAGTCGTGAAGGATTTCTCCTCCACCGAAAGAGAACAAGAAATAGAAGTGCAGCATCTGAAGAACATATACTACACTTTGATCTTGTCCCGAAGGCCAATTCGGCCAGCGTGAAAGGCTCTTTATAAAAGTGTTTTCAGACCGACTTATACTTAGCATCAGGGATCTGTAATGTGAACGATTCATGGATGCGCTATTTTGAAACAGTTAGCAAAAACAAAAGAATCTGACCACTGGCACGTACCAATTTTTCAATCCCCTCCTTAGAAGATTTTTCCGGATAAAAACGGAATATAAAGTTTTCCACATGTTAGATTAACCTATTTACCAAGTTTTAAGTCTGTAGATGAAAAATTCTATGAATATATATGTTGAGAAGTGTCCTCACACATATTTTATTGATATATAGAATGATTAATGGTTTAATAAGGTTCGGACACACACACACACACACACACACACACACATATATATATATATATATGTGTGTGTGTGTGTGTGTGTGTGTGTGTGTGTGTGTGTGTATGTATATATACTCGATCTACAAGATGGAGACGCTAACCTTAATATCGTTTCAAAAGTCAACAACAAAATCTACGTAAATATATAAACGACAAAAACTAAACAGTAAATTGTCTGGATTAAGACGCTGGACTGAAATACATAAGGTCCAGCGCTAATAACAGTCAAGCAACGCTAAAGAGGGGTGGGGCCCCGAAGCATGCATGTACGTAGATTACTGTTTAAAAAAACTCTATCTCTTCTTCTTCTATTCTATCTTTCTTTCTTCTATAATGAAATAATTTTTCCCCTCTGAGTTTGACCTTTATAGCATTAACACTCCATACATTCCATGCATAAATTGCAGCATATTATCTGAGGTGTGTTATTGGCTTATGATCCCTACACTTTCTCGATAATCGTACATTCCTATATTTTTTCTGGTGAGAGTTCACTGCCAAAACCTTTAAGAATTAATGGAAGTTGTAAAATCTTTTCTCTCCATTTATTTCCTCCTCTCACTGTTCCCCATCTATACCGCTGCTTCGTCGTTCACGAGAAACAAATACAAACGCACACCGGTTAGGGGTTTTGTAGTTACATACAAAAACTGAAATGCTTCCCACTACGGGGAACGCACAACGCATAATTATACATTGCTTATTTACAATTTAGTTCGAAACATTATTACACTAGGATAAAAACCGTTCCTCTCCCTTTCTTTTTCTCTCATTAACATATAATATATCATTTCCCTTACATTCCGCTTCGGTTCGTTCGCTGCTTTCAATTGTCTGTTTACTTTTTTTCGAGTACAGAGATACATATTAATTTTCCGATTAACGCATTACGAATTGTAGATTGTCACTTTTTCACTTACAGCGATTACGAACAAATCTATCTCGATCAGTAACAAATGAATGTATGTGTGCTTTAACATATTTACCGGCTCACATCGAGAATTACTACATTTAAAAATGTAAACACCGCATGACATATTCATCAGGGTTTAATATGGGTGAGCGCCATTTGATGATCAGAAGAAGGCGAATTTGATTAGGAGTTTCTGAATCAAGTAACGCTAGTGATGATGAATATATCGATGAAGGAAAATGTGATGCTAATTCTGATGATGCAAGTGGGTCTAGATAAAATCGAGTATTCAAAGTAGGTGACGTGTTACTCAACCAGGTTATAGAGGAGATTCTGGTGTGGTTGATGAAGGATGGAGTCGCAATTTTGTAGCTCCAGATCTGGATTTCCATGAGGATGGGAAAGGGCCAGTGAACAATCCATTGAATATCACTGATGAAAGCAAGAGCATCGATTTTCTTTCGTTGTTTACCGAGGATGACTTCTGGCAGCATTTGACAGAGAAGGCTAATTTACGTGCTACTCAAATGTGTGCAGAAAGACTTAACTACTACGACTGCAAGAATTTCAGGGATGTATCTGTTGAGGAAATGAAAGCCTTTGTTGGGTTGAGGATCTACATGGAATAAATCTGTGTGAAATCCAGTTATCGGGATTACTAGTCAAGAGATGGAAAGGACTTCATTGGATATACAACGTCATATCACGAGATAGATTCTTAGCCATCTGGGATTTCCTGCATGTGGTTGATGAGGAGGATGCTGGCATTGACAAGAGAGACAGAATCTACAAACCCAGGCCTGTCCTGGAGTATTTACTCCCCAAGTTTTTACACTACTACCAGTCCAGACAACACCTGAACCTGAAAGAGGGAATGATTCACACGATAAAATAGTATATAAAAGACAAGCCCATAAAATGAGGCATCAAATAATTTATTCTTTGTGAAGTAGAGGCTGTATATATTGCTGTTCCACTGTGGCATCACCAATGCCAGTTCAAGAATTGAGTGCGGTTGGGAACACTGTTCTCCGTCTCTTGACGTAGGCTGGGATTGGGGGTAACACACATTCTGGTCATGGACCGCTTCTACAATACACTGATTCTGACCAAATATGCTGTGAACCACCTACAAACTGGGGTTGTTCGAATTCTCTTGCAGAGCAGAAAGTTTTTCCTAAAGTCTCTCAAGGCAGTCAAGAGACTCCCTCTAGGTGAAAGTCGCTATCTGTGTCAGGACAGCATTACATATATGGTATGGCAGAACAACAAGCCAATTACCTTCATCTCCAACTATATGATCATCAACTTCGGAAGCTCTCAAAGGGAAGAAGAAAAGTGAAACTTTCACTGAAGTGAACATTCCACAGCTTGCCTTAGACTACAAGTACATGGGTGGTTACGACAAGAACGACCAGACGACTCGCCTTCACCGTTCACGACGCCATTACCGCTGGCTCCGACACCTCTCCATCAAATTTTTCATGTGGGCTTGCAACAATTCCTATGTACATTTCTACACAAGGAACTGCCAGCGAACCTCTGTACTTTACAAGATGCGTTCAAACACTGTGTCTGAAACTGGTAGGAAACTACCGTTCTACAGCCGTACGCAGAGGACAAGAACTCTGTGCTCAACGCCTGACACCAGGCAACCACTTCCCTGAAATTCACCCTGGCACATCATCTGGCCACATTTGTGCTAGGTGCATGAAAAAACACCTGAGATACAACAGACAACAGCCTGGAGTATCTTACAGAAACAACCCCTTGTCAGACGAGTGCCACTCCCTCAGACACTTAAAGTTCATGAGCCCAAAAATGACTTTCATCGCCACAGGACCATTGTAATAGACAAATGCCTGAGGGAGTATCTATACACAGATGATGTTACAGGGTCTTAGCTTTGTACGACAGCTAAGTCTCTCTCTCGGTTCAAAATGTTGAGCCCCAGCAACAAGCAAGAGCAAGATAGCCAGCAACAAGTTAAACTGCAGACCAGCTTAATGCGGGTAGTGGTCTCCCGCTTTATGGTTTTTTAAATCAGAGATTTGCTTCTCCTAGAAAGGTTGCCTTCACCATGGCTTACGGGAACCCTCTCCACCCCAACACACATATACATACACACAAACACACACGGTGCTAGTTAGCCGTTGACCCCAAAAAGGGTTCATTCCTCCTTTGGAAAGTCTTGTTTTTAATCCTTCAGGGAGACTAGCCACCCTCCTCACCAAACAAGTTTGGCGGGGGAACCAGTTTAGTCGCCGGTGACCCGACCATGAGGCAGGTAGTACTGGGTTACATGGTACCAGTAGCATATGACATGACATGACACATAAAAAACATACATATATGCACACAGATGTACACATATATACATAGTTGGATACATACATACATTTAAACAGACAGGTGAGATTTATATTAGAGAAGATGGCTATGTCGTTGTCCTTCACATTGGTGATTGCCAAACGTGTATTCCTGTTTTTTAAGTAAAATAAATAAATAAATAAATAAATAAAATAAGATAAACTCAAAATAAAAACAAAAAAAACTCCAACACATTCTATACCTATTACTCTGGATACGTATGTGATACCATGTGGAAAACGATTTTGCCGAATGTTTCTGGAATAATCAATGAGATTGGATATAAGATATGAAGAAGATACTGCGGATGGAGAAGATGCTGTGAATGATGTTAACTTACCCACGTGCTTACTACTGAAGCCACCGCGCAATAAGTGCGGAAGTAGGGCAGCTTTGCCATCCCAACACAAGCGGTGATGAAACCAAAGACACCTAAAGCACAATGCAGACCTCCAGTCACCAACATGGCTGTATATGCGTAACGGGGAATCATTTTGCCTTGACAGGACTCTTCTAGCTGCCCGTATATGTGTTGAAAAATGGAAGCTGAAAACATAAAATAAAAGCAGTTTAGCACTCTGTTATTGTTATGCCCTCAATCAATACACTTATACAGAACTAGCAGCGTGACCCAAAGTTGCCCGGTCCTGGATATGACCTTAAACTATATCCAGTGGTGAGGCCACAGCTTGTGCGTTTTGGGGAGTGTGGAGCCACCCTTTAATTACAATTGCTCCCAGGTCCACTCTGACCCGGAGTGGTAGTACCTGTTAGGGTCCCAACTATGGGTTAAATAGAAACCGACGTGAAAACAACAAATATATTCTATTAAAAATAATTTTCTTCAAAATCTTTAGATTTGGCATAAAATAACCCAAAACGGGTTGATATGCCGTAAAACAAAAACAACCAACCAACCAACCAACCAAAGTTGCCCGGGATTGAATAATGATAGGGAATTAACTCACAGACCACATAGATAAAGATACACATACATATTTTTATTCTTAATATCCGAATAAAAGAACTGAAACTAGCCTAAACTGTCAGTCAGCTGATTACCAAGGTGTCACCTGTTATCAAAGCCAGGAGGCTACTAAAGGATAAGGGTTAATGTGTAGTCATTAGGACAATAGGGTTGTAATCTTTAGTTGTGGGAATTTGGTAAATGTGATTACTTCAGAGGACGGATCATCAAGAACTTGCACACGTTCGACTTGAAGACGATCATATTGTAGTCGGTTGGAAAGCAGGCAAACAGAGAAAAGTTCCATAGGCTGGCAGTTCTAAGAAAGAAGCTCTGTCCATGAAATGGGCATTTAGGTTTAGCAAAGATAAAGAGTGGGGGATATTATTGATAATGGTTTCAGCGAGACGAGTGCTTTCGTGAAAGTTTGGCAAGAGGGAACCATAGATTAGAGCTCAATGAAAATAATGATAGAGCAGAAACAGGATAGCAACATCTCTTCTGTGGGAAAGAGGTTACAGGGAAGAGAAACGGGCATCCCCTACTAGGTCATGAAGTCTATTTTGAACTTGAGTTTGTTCCCTACAGACTCGAAAACGACGGGATAGATTTTTATGAAATTTCACACGAAGGTACTTCATGTACCTGGCAATGTTCTTAGATATGTTGTGTATCAGAATATTTTCGATAAGTATCGATAATCGAAATAATCCGATGAAAGAAGGAGTAGGTGATTTTGACAAAAGTTAACACCTTACACATCCTAACATCACAAGTGCAGTTGAGAAGTTTTATTACCACACAAGCTTAAAAGACCGACATGTAATATCAAGAGGAGATTGTTTGACATGACAGGGATGCGTCCGAAATAAATGTTTCTGTTTAAAACACAATTTCACCATGATACTTGACTTTTTCATTTTAATCTTAAATTCAGGCCATTATCACCGCATAAGCATTAAGGTCGGGCATATAAAATTAACAGTATCCTCTTTGATATGACAAGGACGCATACAAATTAATGTTCCGTTTAGAGCACATCTGAACCATGATACTTGACTTTAAATTTTAAACTTTAATCTAAACAATTATAAAAAATGATTTTATAAAATCAACAGTAGGTTCTCCACAGTGCAATGTACACTAGGTTCGCTAGAGTCTATTGTGAAGAGACATGTGAAGCTTTTCCCGGTGCAACGCGATGGTTCCTTAACTAGAGCAAGCAAGCAATCAATCGATTCGATTGAAAAAATTATCTGATTTCGATGCCAACAAAAATATAGGAGTGTGAAATATTCGTTGATCATCATTGAATCCCAGGCAACGTCGAGTCTCCCTGCTAAACCGGTGTCAGATAGTTTCAGACAAGATTACACTGTGGTAAAAATATTCCGTGACCTAATTTTTCTGAGGCCAGAATTCGGGACTGCTTAGTCATTTTTGCATTTTCTATTTGTGTTAATCACTTGTATTGAACTGCTTGCTCATGGACGAAATAAAGACAGTTGGAGGGAGGAGGAGGACGACGAAAAAAGCGAAACTAAGGAGGGGTGGAGTAGGAAATAGACACTTTGCAACCCTTCTGCTTGCTAAGCCAAGGCAATACCGAGTAATTCTAATCGTACAAGTTTAAAAGAAAGGATTGGTTTTGAAACAGATATGCAGGTGCGTCCAATTCATCAGGCTGATAAGATCTCATACAATACTTGTGTCGCATGAACATCTTTATATAACAGTTAAACCGGAATTACCCGATTTTAGAACTTTATCTAATTTTTAGTGACATTTCTGGTGATAATTCATTTTCTTAATAATCATGCATATTACGTACGTAGATACATACAAGCCTATATATATATATATATATATATATATATATATATATATATATATATATATATATATATAACTACTTCATTTATTCGCATAAATTTAATATACGAAAGTATAGATTTATGCGTAAACTTTAAGTATTTACTTCAAAAGTGCTCAATACGTAGGTAGAGCTAGTTAGTAATTTATAAAATATATATGGCGATTAAGCTACACTGAATATTCTGCGTTTCATCCAACTATAGGATTCGTCAGGCTTATGCGCATAAGCCTGACGAATCCTATAGTTGGATGAAACGCAGAATATTCAGTGTAGCTTAATCGCCATATATATTTTATAAATTACTATATATATATATATATATATATATATATATATATATATATATATATATATATATATATATATATATATATTAGGAGGTATATTTGGTAAATAAAGGGAAAAGTGCTCAATATTTTAGTAGAGCTATATATGTTTTATTACTTTAACATCTGTTTTATTTTTTTTTTTGGGGGGGTACTCAACTCATTACAAATGAGAAAGGGCAATGATATTATCCTGCCGATCTCTTAAGACAATTCAAGTCAAAATAAAGATTCTTAAAATTACAAATAAGCATCAAAAACCAAGATTTAAAGTGCCGGGGAGAGCTCTTCAAATATTCGTTTTTGATGCTATTTTGTAATTTTAAGAATCTTTATTTTGACTTGAATTGTCCGAAGAGATCGGCAGGATAATATCATTGTCCTGTCTATTGGAACAATTTGAAATTATGGAAGCAAAAAAAAAAAGAAAAAAAAAACGCGGTTGAAATAATAAACACACACACACATTTGGTCCGATGAAGAGTGTTATCCTTGAATTGAAATTTCACTGACATATGTAACCAATAATGCTTGGATAATAAACAGACTATATAACTATATACCAACTTTGTTTTGCATTGAACACTTTAATAATCACGCGAGTTTCATTGTATTTACATCTAGGAAACCGATCGATTCAACCAATATATGCACACACACGCAGATACACACACACACACACACACACACACACACACATATATATATATATATATATTTAGAAACATCTAACGCATTGTTTCTCTTTGGGGAACATTGAATCTTTTCTTCCGTTTTTCCCCCCCTCGTGCCAATATTTTAATCGTTTTTTAAACGTTAATAAACTTTATTTTAGTGTCGCCGTAAT